>NC_084639.1:25075732-25110732 GCF_033978795.1 Nerophis ophidion | reverse complement strand
AGGACCACACAACTCACATAGTGTTAAAAGCCAAAGAATAAAAGTGGGTCTTAAGACACCACTTTATTTCTAAATAAAGTGGTGTCATTAATCCATGTTTTGTAGACTGACCGTACGTCCTCTTTTCCCCGGACATGTCCTCTTTTGCGGGGCTGTCTGGGCGGGGTTTCTTAACTGCCTCAAATGCCCGGCGTTTTGTGTCAAGGTGTCAGAACGTGGACTTTGGGGTTTGTTTTTCCGGGATGCAAAGGAAAGTTGGAGCGGGCAAGTCGTGGAGGTAATGACATATTTTATTTTAACACTATAACTATCAATCAATCAATCAATGTTTATTTATATAGCCCTAAATCACAAATGTCTCAAAGGACTGCACAAATCATTACGACTACAACATCCTCGGAAAAACCCACAAAAAGGCAAGGAAAACTCACACCCAGTGGGCAGGGAGAATTCACATCCAGTGGGACGCCAGTGACAATGCTGACTATGAGAAACCTTGGAGAGGACCTCAGATGTGGGCAACCCCCCCCTAGGGGACCGAAAGCAATGGATGTCGAGCAGGTGTAACATGATACTGTGAAAGTTCAATCCATAGTGGCTCCAACACAGCCGCGAGAGTTCAGTTCAAAGTGGATCCAAGACAGCAGCGAGAGTCCCGTCCACAGGAAACCATCTCAAGCGCAGGCGGATCAGCAGCGTAGAGATGTCCCCAACCGATACAGGCGAGAGGTCCATCCTGGGTCCCGACGAGCGGTCCATCCTGGGTCTCAACTCTGGACAGCCAGTACTTCATCCATGGTCATCGGACCGGACCCCCTCCACAAGGGAGGGGGGGACATAGGAGAAAAAGAAAAGAAGCGGCAGATCAACTGGTCTAAAAAGAAGGTCTATTTAAAGGCTAGAGTATACAGATGAGTTTTAAGGTGAGACTTAAATGCTTCTACTGCCCAAAAAAAGAAGCAAACAAAAGGCACGCACAATGACGGAGAACAAACTTGACTAATGAAACAAAACTTGCAAAAAGGCAGAAATTATGAACAATGAACAAAAACTTACTTGGCATGGAACTATGAAACAAGCGGCGTGAATCGTAAACATGGCATGAAGCAGAGTGGAGGTAAAGTCGCCAGCCTGACTTCTTGGCAACTTTCGCTTGAAATAATAGACATGATTAGTGACAGGTGTGCGAGTGCAAAACGTGAGACAGGTGCGTGACATGAGGACAGGTGAAAACTAATGGGTAGTCATGGAAACAAAACAAACAAGGAAGTGCAAAAACAAGAATTGATTGATTGATTGATACTTTTATTGGTAGATTGCACAGTTCAGTACATATTCCGTACAATTGACCACTAAATGGTAACACCCCAATAAGTTTTTCAACTTGTTTAAGTCCACGTTAATCAATTCATGGTACAAATATATACTATCAACATAATACAGTCATCACACAAGTTAATCATCATAGTATGTACCTTGAATTATTTACATTATTTACAATCCGGTGGGTGGAATGAGGAGCTTTGGTTGATATCAGAACTTCAGTCATCAACAATTGCATCAACAGAGAAATGTGGACATTGAAACAGTGTAAGTCTTATTTAGTAGGATATGTACAGCCAGCAGAGAACATAGTGAGTTCACATAGCATAAGAACAAGTATATACATTTGATTATTTACATAAGGTTGTTTATAATCTGGGGAGATGGGATGTGAATGGAGGAGGGTATTAGTAAAGTGTTGAAGTTGCCTGGAGGTGTTGTTTTAGAGCGGTTTTGAAGGAATAGAGAGATGCACTTACTTTTATACCTGTTGGGAGTGCATTCCACATTGATGTGGCATAGAAAGAGAATGAGTTAAGACCTTTGTTAGATCAAAATCTGGGTTTAACGTGGTTTGTGGAGTTATGGCGGTCATTTACGTTAAGGAAGTAGTTTGACATGTATTTCGGTATCAAGGAGGTGTAGCGGATTTTATAGACTAGGCTCAGTGCAAGTTGTTTTACTCTGTCCTCCACCCTGAGCCAGCCCACTTTGGAGAAGTGGGTTGGATTGAGGTGTGATCTGGGGTGGAGGTCTAAAAGTAACCGGACTAGCTTATTCTGGGATGTTTGGAGTCTAGATTTGAGGGTTTTGGAGGTGCTGGGGTACCAGGAGGTGCAAGCGTACTCAAAGAAGGGTTGAAACATTGGAGTCTTAAGCAAAACAGAACATAACTAAACAAAACATGATCACAAAACATGATCACAAGACATGCCACAAAGTTGTGTGTATTTTCAATGTAGGTTCAGGGTTAGGAGCGGTGAAAAACAATACAGGAACTAAGGGAGTCCAGAGGCGATATAGTACCGAAAATGATTCATTAGTATCGCGATACTATACCGTACAACCCTAGTCCTTTTCTTGCGCTGTTATTTCGGTGGTCCAAACTGTTTTGTGGGTGTTTTCCTGTAGCAGTTTTATGTGTGAATTATATTTATATAGTGCTTTTCTCTAGTGACTCAAAGCGCTTTACATAGTCAAACCCAATATCTAAGTTACATTTAGTGAGCGTTTCACATGTAATTGGACACATTTACTTGGATGTTTCTGGATGATCCCTTGTCTGCTTGTTGTTTTGGTAGTGTTTTAGAGGGATTTAAAGTGTCTTGCCCCAGGACACAACGGCAGTGACTAGGATGGCAGAAGCGGGAATCGAACCTGCAACCCTCAAGTTGCTGGCACGGCCGCTCTACCAAGCGAGCTATGCCGCCCCTATGTCTTCCTTGGAGCGCTATTCCGCGCACCTGCTTTGTGTTAGCTTTGTTGACTGTCATGTCATGTAAGGATGTACTTTGTGGACGCCGTAAGTTTTTGCTGTCGTCCAGCATTCTATTTATGTTTATTTTGTAGCCAGTTCAGTTTTAAATGGTACGTGGGTTATACTTGTAGGGCGCTTTTTTACCTTCACTTTGACACTATTTCCCCATTCACACACATGGCCGGAGCTGACATGCTAGGCCCTAACCATGACCCATCAGAAGCAAGGGTGAAGTGTCTTGCTCAAGGACACAACTGACGTGGCTAGGTTAGTAGACGCTGGGGATCGAACCTGGAACCCTCAGGTTGCCCTCATGGCCACTCTCCAATCAGCGCCATGCTGTCCCTGTTAATGTCATGTAGGGATGTACTTTGTGGACGCCGTAAGTTTTTGCTGTCGTCCAGCATTCTGTTTCTGTTTACTTTGTAGCCAGTTCAGTTGTACTTTTGGTTTGCTTAGCTGTTGCCTTTTACTTTCCCTTTTGTTCATTTTTGGTTTAAGCATTCCATACCTTTTTAACCTGCACGCTGCGGCCATGGTCTGCATATTGGGATAACAACAAATTATCCTTGTCTCACCCGATACATTCTGATTTTTATAAAGCAGTTAAATACACTGCAAAAACTGGAATCTAAGTAAGATTGAATGTGTCAAATAAGGGTGATATTTGTTTATTTTCGGTCTGATAAGATGATTCTGCTCACTAAGCAGATTTTATGTTAGAGTGTTTTACTTGTTTTAAGTGTTTTGGTCCTAAATGATCTCAGTAAGATATTACAGCTTGTTGCTTAGATTTGATGACCTATATTGAGTAAAACATGCTTGAAACAAGAATATCAAGTGTTGCAAAACTGCGTCATCAACACTCACAAGTAAACAACTACTTTTTTAAAGTAATAATTTCTTATTTCAAGCATGAAATATAAAAATCATGACTTTGACACAAGTGCGTCTCATAATTAAAAGACAGCCAAATGGACTTTGCTGTTTTATTTTCAATGTAACAAAAAAAAATATACGTACTCATATAATAGTACAGTTAGGGGGCGGTATAGCTCAATTTGTGGAGTGGCCGTGCCAGCAACTTGAGGGTTCCAGGTCCGATCCCCGCTTCCGCCATCCGAGTCTCTGCCGTTGTGTCCTTGGGGAAGTCACTTTACCCACCTGCTCCCACTGTCACCCACACTGGTTTAAATGTAGCTTAGATATTGGGTTTCACTATGTAAAGCGCTATGAGTTATCAGAGAAAAAGCGCTATATAAATATAATTCACTTCACTTCACAAATGCAAGAAATGTAATGCCGAGCACATGTCATTATTTACCATGAATTGATTTACGTGCACCCCGATTTAAACAAGTTCTTATTCGGGTGTTACCATTTTTTGGTTGATTGTACGGAACATGTACTGGACTGTGCAATCTACTAATACAAGTCTCAATGAAAAACAATTCAAGATAATGGCACTAGTATTTACTTAATTCAAGAATATTTTCAACGTGTAGAGAAAAAGAGGTCTCACGTGTGACGCTCAGCTGGCATTGTGGTGATGGTTCGTTCTCTCGAATGATGCAGTCGGACTTGGACACAGCCTAAAGATAAGAAAGTATGATTTATTAATACTAACAAAACAGACTTCGAACAGAAACACTTGCACAAGGCAGTAAAGACAAAACAAACAGAACTAGCATGGGAGCTAGGGGGAACAAAAGGCGCTAGCATGTGAGCTAGGGAATAAACAATGGAATAGCGTGGAAGCTAACAAGTGCAAAAATAGTCTTTACCACAATCGGGAATCAGTGTCGTCACCTGTTGCATGGAACAGAAACTAGAATGCGAGAGCGAGTAACGAAAAAGGCAGGCTTAAATAAGGAGAGTCATTACGAAGCAGGTGCGCGTAAAAAACAAGAGGCTAATACGTAAACGTGACAACAGAACAAAACGGGAAGTGCCACCAGGAACTAAGGAAGTCAAATACTAGATCACGATACAAAGACGGAACAAAAAACAGAATATGACATGATCCAAGTAGTGGATCATGACAATATGTGTATTTCCTACCAAAAAAAGTGCACTAATTATTAGTGAGATTATACTTATTTTAAGGTATTTTTGGGTTCATTGAGGTTAGCTAATTAGGGTCCACAGGCCCATGGCACCTATGCGCTGTAATTTGACCCCCTTAACATGCTTCAAAGCTCACCAAATTTGACACACACATCGGTCTGGCATGCCTTCCCAACTTATTATGCAGCCAAACCAGAAAAATCCAAATTGCCTGCTAGCGCCCCCTAGGAAGGAAAGAAAAACAGACTGCTTGTAACTTCCGTTAGGAATGTCGTATAGACATGAAACAAAAACTGTCACGTAAGTCTAACTTAGACCTACATTTCTTAATTCTACCTTCTAGGGCAAAAATCAACAGGAAGTTGGAAAAACCCCTTCAAAACAAAATTTTCGCAAAAAATTAAATTTTTGCCTCTTTGAGTTGAAATTTGACCCCCTTAAAATGCTTCAAAACTCACCAAACTTGGCACACACATCAGGACTGGCAGAAATGTTTGATTAAAACACAGCAAAAACTGCTTAGAGGAAGAAAACACAGACAAAACTGCTTGTAACTTCCGGTGGGAATGCCGGAAAGACATGATATAAAAACTTCTATGTAGGTCTCACTTAGACCTACATTTAGATGATTGACATCCTTCGGCAAAAATCAACAGGATATTAAAAATTACCCCTTCAAAATAAAAGTTTTGTAAAAACCCGTCACCTTTTTCAAACATAAACTCCTCCGAGTGCGTTTGTCGTTTCGGCTTCAAACTCGCACAGGAGAGGGATTGAACCCTTTTGATTAAAACTATCCAACAAAGTTTTTATTACTGCTCCGGTTTTATTTTACGCGCCTTCAAAGAACCCCTGCGCAAAGTTTCCTAAAAAATGTAATTTTTGCCTCTTTGAGTTGTAATTTGACCCCCTTAAAATGCTTCAAAGTGCAGGTTAAAGCTCTACTATGCAAAGCGAAAGCCATTTATCAACAACATTCAGAAACGCCGATCTGTAATTTGACCCCCTTAACATGCGTCAAAACTCCCCAAATTTTACACATACATCAGGACCGGCGAAAATTGCCATCTAATAAAAAAACAAACCCCAATATACAAAATTGCACTCTAGCGCCCCCTAGGAAAAAACCCAGAAAAAACTGCTTGTAACTTTTGTTAGGAATGTTGTAGAGACATGAAACAAAGACCTCTATGTAGGTCTGACTTAGACCAAGAGTTGGCAGTGGCCAAAGGCGGACCCGACCAACGCTGCTTGCAGCTTTAATTTTACTTGTTTTGGAAAGTCTTGACAAGCCAAATGTTCTTGTTCTATTGGCAGATAATTTTGCTTAATTCAAGTAAAATGCCCCTACTTTTTTATTTGTTCTTGTTTTTGAACACTGACTTTCTGCAGTGTACATGCTGCCACCTACTGACATGGAGTATTACGTGGTGACCCTGCCGAGTTTTTTACACAGCACAGACACTAAGCAATGGCACAATATTTGCAGATTATCAATCAATCAATGTTTATTTATATAGCTCTAAATCACAAATGTCTCAAAGGACTGCACAAACCATTACGACTACGACATCCTCGGAAGAACCCACAAAAGGGCAAGGAAAACTCATACCCAGTGGGCAGGGAGAATTCACATCCAGTGGGACGCCAGTGACAATGTTGACTATGAGAAACCTTGGAGAGGACCTCAGAAGTGGGCAACCCCCCCCCCCCCCTCCCTCTAGGGGACCGAAAGCAATGGATGTCGAGCAGGTGTAACATGATACTGTAAAAGTTCAATCCATAATGGCTCCAACACAGCTGGGAGAGTTCAGTTCAAAGCGGATCCAAGACAGCAGCGAGAGTCCCGTCCACAGGAAACCATCCCAAGCGGAGGCGGATCAGCACCATAGAGATGTCCCCAACCGATACACAGGCAAGCGGTCCATCATAGGTCCCGACGAGAGGTCCATCCTGGGTCTCGACTCTGGACAGCCAGTACTTCATCCATGGTCATCGGACCGGACCCCCTCCACAAGGGAGGAGAGGACATAGGAGAAAAAAGAAAAGAAGCGGCAGATCAACTGGTCTAAAAAGGAGGTCTATTTAAAGGCTAGAGTATACAGATGAGTTTTAAGGTGAGACTTAAATGCTTCTACTGAGGTAGCATCTCGAACTGTTACCGGGAGGGCATTCCAGAGTACTGGAGCCCGAACGGAAAATGCTCTATAGCCCGCAGACTTTTTTGGGGCTCTGGGAATCACTAATAAGCCGGAGTCTTATGAATGCAGATTTCTTGCCGGGACATATGGTACAATACAATCGGCAAGATAGGATGGAGCTAGACCGTGTAGTATTTTATACGTAAGTAGTAAAACCTTAAAGTCACATCTTAAGTGCACAGGAAGCCAGTGCAGGTGAGCCAGTACAGGCGTAATGTGATCAAACTTTCTTGTTCTTGTCAAAAGTCTAGCAGCCGCATTTTGTACCAACTGTAATCTTTTAATGCTAGACATGGGGAGACCCGAAAATAATATGTTACAGTAATCGAGACGAGACGTAACAAACGCATGGATGTATAATTATTGATTTGCAAAAACAAAATATATCTTTTTGGGACCAATTAGCTGAAGTTGCATCATTCCCCAAGGCACACCACACAATATCTCCCAGCGTTCCAAAAACACTGTCGTAGAGAACGAGAAAAAAAAGCACGCCTTAAAAAAAAAAAAAATGCATTGGGGAACGCAAACGGCAAGTTCAGCAGATTTGACAAGGCAGATAAAAAGCAAGATGAATCACCTTGAGCGGGAGCTCCTGCCTCTGCGTTTACTCTGTACGTCTTCATGTAACACGCTTTGTGTACTTTGTGTACTCTGCCACCGATTCATGCTCATACAAAGGTTGCGTTTCACTTCAAGGTGAAGAAGACTTCAAGCTGCATTCGTCACTTCAGCCCTCATCTTTCTGCGACGTGTCCATTTGTGATCGATGATCATCCGGCTAGGGAGGGAGGCCATGAGTCACGGTGGAAAATATTGTGTTTATGTATTTATTTGACAGGGACGGTACAATTAAACATTGCTACCCATCGGTAACCCATGTCAAAGTACATAAGACTTCTAGCCCCAGGCTAGTTTGCAACCCTCGTCCCTGGTTAGGCTTTTAAAGAAATGGTGAGTAGACTTAGACAAACTTTAATGATCCACAAGGGAAATTTCTTCCACACAGTAGCTCATTTACAATGATGGAAAGGACAATGCAGGTATAAATAGACTATAGATAGATAGTACTTTATTTATTCCGTCAGGAGAGTTCCTTCAGGAAAATTAAAATTTTCAGCACAATCCCATTCAAGTTTAGACAAACATTACAGGGAGACAGAACAGGATCGCTGACGGGTCTGCCGGCTTCCAGCGCCCCTTACAAAAAAGATGAGATACAGGTAAACAAAGAGGGGGGGGGGGAATGGGAGAAAAAAAATAGAAGATTAAAATAAAATTTAAAACAATCGGTCTCAGCCTGGGCCCTGGAGAGGAGGTGCAGACTGAGGCCAAGGGAAAAAAAACCCAACTCATAACCATGGTACACATCCCTCTTCCATGTGTGTAAGAGGGAAACGTCAAACATCAAAGAACACAGAGGACATTAAAGACATTAAAGCAGCAGATACAAGCAGACTCTTCTACATACAGCTATAAATAAAAAGTAAAACAAACATGGCCTCTGCTGTGTTCCAAGCCATCGTCCGCTGGGGTGGAGGGAGCATGGCCAGAGACAGAAGCAGACCCAACAAAGCAACCAAGACAATATATATATATATATATATATAGTGATGAACAAACCCTGTTTCCATATGAGTTGGGAAATTGTGTTAGATGTAAATATAAACAGAATACAATGATTTTCAACCCATATTCAGTTGAATATGCTACAAAGACAACATATTTGGTGTTCAAACTGATTAACATTTTGCAAATAATCATTAACTTTAGAATTTGATGCCAGCAACGCGTAACAAAGAAGTTGGGAAAGGTGGCAATAAATACTGATAAAGTTGAGGAATCAATCAATCAATCAATGTTTATTTATATAGCCCCAAATCACAAATGTCTCAAAGGACTGCACAAATCATTACGACTACAACATCCTCGGAAGGACCCACAAAAGGGCAAGGAAAACTCACACCCAGTGGGCAGGGAGAATTCACATCCAGTGGGACGCCAGTGACAATGCTGACTATGAGAAACCTTGGAGAGGACCTCAGAATTGGGAACCCCCCCCCCCCCCCTCTAGGGGACCGAAAGCAATGGATGTCGTGCGGTTCTAACATGATACCGTGAAAGTTTAATCCATAGTGGCTCCAACACAGCCGCGAGAGTTCAGTTCAAAGCGGATCCAAGACAGCAGCGAGAGTCCCGTCCACAGGAAACCATCCCAAGTGGAGGCGGATCAGCAGCGTAGAGATGTCCCCAACGAGCGGTCCATCCTGGGTCCCGACGAGCGGTCCATCCTGGGTCTCGACTCTGGACAGCCAGTACTTCATCCATGGTCATCGGACCGGACCCCCTACACAAGGGAGGGGGGGACATAGGAGAAAACAGAAAAGAAGCGGCAGATGAACTGGTCTAAAAAGGAGGTCTATTTAAAGGCTAGAGTATACAGATGAGTTTTAAGGTGAGACTTAAATGCTTCTACTGAGGTAACATCTCGAACTGTAGTACTGGAGCCCGAACGGAAAACGCTCTATAGCCCGCAGACTTTTTTGGGGCTTTAGGAATCACTAATGCTCATCAAACACTTATTTGGAACATCCCACAGGTGTGCAGGCTAATTGGGAACAGGTGGGTGCCATGATTGGGTATGAAAACAGCTTAAAAAAAGTATTTCACAAGAAAGGATGAGGCGAGTTACACCTCTTTGTCCACAACTGCGTGAGCAAATAGTCAAACAGTTTAAGAACAACGTTTCTCAAAGTGCAATTGCAAGAAATTTAGGGATTTTAACATCTACGCTCCATAATATCATCGAAAGGTTCAGAGGATTTAGAGAAATCACTCCACGTAAGCGGCATGGCCGGAAACCAACATTGAATGACCGTGACCTTCGATCCCTCAGACGGCACTGTGTCAAAAACTGACATCAATTTCTAAAGGATATCACCACATGGGCTCAGGAACTCTTCAGAAAACCACTTTCACTAAATACAGTTCGTCGCTACATCTGTAAGTGCAAATTAAAGCTCTACTATGCAGAGCGAAAGCCATTTATCAACAACATCCAGAAACGCCACCGGCTTTTCTGGGCCCGAGATCATATAAGATGGACTGATGCAAAGTGGAAAAGTGTTCTGTGGTCTGACGAGTCCACATTTCAAATTGTTTTTGGAAATATTCGACATCATGTCATCCAAAGGGGAAGCGAACCATCAAGACTGTTATAGGCGCAAAGTTCAAAAGCCAGCATCTGTGATGGTATGGGGGTGTATTAGTGCCCAAGGCATGGGTAACTTACACATCTGTGAAGGCACCATTAATGCTGAAAGGTACATACAGGTTTTGGAACAACATATGCTGCCATCTATGCGCTGTCTTTTTCATAGACGCCCCTGCTTATTTCAGCAAGACAATGCCAAGCCACATTCAGCATGTGTTACAACAGCGTGCCTTCGTAAAAAAAAAGAGTGTGGGTATTTCCCTGGCCCGCCTGCAGTCCAGACCTGTCTCCCATGGAAAATATGTGGCGCATTATGAAGCGTAAAATACGACAGCAGAGACTCCGGACTGTTGAACGACTGAAGCTCTACATAAAACAAGAATGGGAAAGAATTCCACTTTCAGAGCTTCAACAATTAGTTTCCTCAGTTCCCAAACGTTTATGGAGTGTTGTTAAAAGAAAAGGTGATGTAACACAGTGGTGAACATGCCCTTTCCCAACTACTAAGGCACGAGTTGCAGCCATGAAATTATAAGTTAATTATTATTTGCAAAAAAAACAAAAACAATTTTATGAGTTTGATCAAATATTTTGTCTTTGTAGCATATTCAATTGAATATGGGTTGAAAAGGATTTGCAAATCATTGTGTTCCGTTTATATTTACATCTAACACAATTTCCCAACTCATATGGAAACTGGGTTTGTAGAATAAAACCTATGAACGTAATATTTACATAATATATGTACAGTATATTATATATCCAGATATATATTATGTCTATATCATATATACAGTATATAACAATTACCATGTACAATAATACCGTATATGTGACAGCTGTATATGTGTCAGGTGTCAGGTAATAGACAGATATCTATTGCTGTATGGCGAGTGATTATACAGCTGGATGGAGTGCGGAATGAAGGAGTTCTTGAATGGAACACTGTGGGAACGAAGCTGAAAGAGCCTGTTGGAGCAGGAACTCCTCGGTCCCTCACTTGTCTGGTGGAGTGGGGGGGCAGGATTGTCCATGATGGCCAGCAGTTTGTCCAGTGTCCTCCTGTCCCTCACTGACACAAACGCCTCCAACTGTGTGCCAATAGTTTGGCCGGCTTTCTGGATCAGTTTGTCAATCCGGTTTGAGTCCCTTTTTATCGCTTTTTGATGCAGTATCGCCTGAGGCATCGAAAGTCCGTAATATCATGGCTTACGTGCAGTGATTTCTCCAGATTTTCTGAACCTTTTGAGAGTAGATGGTGAAATCCCTAAATTCCTTGCAATAGCTGGTTGAGAAATATTGTTTTTAAACTGTTGGATCATTTTCTCAGGCATTTGTTGACAAAGTGGTGACCCTCGCCCCATCCTCGTTTGTGAATGAGTGAGCATTTCATGGAAGCTGCTTTTATACCCAATCGTGGCACCCACCTGTTCCCATTTAGCCCGCTCACCTGCGGGATGTTCCAAATAAGTGTTTGATGAGCGTTCGTCAAACTTCTCAGTCTGTTTTGCCACTGGTGCCAGCTTTTTTTAAACATGTTGCAGGCATCTAATTCCAAATGAGTTAATATTTTTCCAGTTCGAATGTTAAATACATTGTCTTTGCAGAATATAAGTTAAAAAGGATTTGCAAATCATTGTATTCTCTTTTTATTTACCATTTACACAACGTGACAACTTCCCTGGTTTTGGGTTTCGTTATTGATAGCATATTTTTAATATTTGCATTATTGTAATTATTTCTGCACTAGTTGCTGGGGAGCTGTCACATGGTTATTGTAATATTGTGTTTTAGTTACCAAATATGGTTGCTCTATAAAAAGCTAATTCCCTAACTTTAACCCAGAAACTAAAACTGTTTCCTCTTCTCTTTCATTATGATGTCATTACAACCAATAGAACTGGACTAAATGGAGGCTTCTAAATATATATATATATTTTTTTATGGTCAAATCTTCCTTTTTTAAAATATTCTTTTGAAGCTCTCAGACTGACGCACTTGTGGCGTTGCGCACCTCCCGGCCTCGTCGCGCACGCGGAACACGGATCGGCCTGTCCACAGCGTTCCCGCCTTCTCCCTTTGCTCGGTTGCCGTAGCGACGGCTGCTGCCACGAGCCCGGCCACCTCCGTGACATGGAAACTGCCAAGTAACATGTCGTCGGGCTTTGTAGTGGGAAAAAAAAAAAAAAAGATGGCGTAATTTGCGTCCGATTGGCTGCGGGAGCGATTTGTTGGCCTCATGGCCATACCTGCTTGTTCCCATGGCGACCAGCCTCCCTCTTGAGTTAGGGCAGTCTGTTGTTGAGCATGTAGGTTCCAGTTTACCGCTACATGCAATCAAACTGAATTTGATTATTGTATTTTAGTGAACCGGTGGTCAAAAGCAAAGACATTTTTTTTTCGTTTTTTTCCATCAGTTCCCCCGAAAAACTTTTTCAACTGGATAACCCAGTGTGACACGCTCAATCTGCCGCGTATCATCATTTGTGGCTGCGTTCCCTTTTACGGTTATCCAGGCTAAATCCCACCTAACCTTGTCCTCGCACGTCATAGTCACCTCCTGTGTTGCTTTGTGTGCAATTTCTTAAATTAAATGGATTTTATCTGAACAATATCCAGTGTTGTGGTATTTCAATGAACTGGAATCTAATGTGCTGTGGGGCCCTATTGTGGTGAATCGCTTATCCGAGGTCGGGTCGCAGGGGCAGCAGCCTAAGCAGAGAAGCCCAGACTTCCATCTCCCCAGCCACTTTGTCCAGCTCCTCCCGGGGGATCCTGAGGCGTTCCCTGGCCAACCGGGAGACATAGTCTTCCCAACGTGTCCTGGGTCTTCCCCGTTGGGTTGGGTTGGGTGGTAGCGGGGGTGTAGCCCGGAAGAGTCAGCGCTGCATGGGATTCTGGGTATTTGTTATGTTGTGTTTATGTTGTGTTACAGTGAGGATGTTCTCCTGAAATGTGTTTATCATTCTTGCTTGATGTGGGTTCACAGTGTGGCGCATATTTGTAACGGTCGGAACTCTCTAGGGAGGCGTTCGGGTGGCATCACATTGGAGCCATCATAAATTAATTAAATATTTAATGGACATGTGAAAGTAAACAGTATGATAAAGAACATTTTACATCAATCAAGCTAGGGATGTAGCTATACTGTAAAAAAAAATAATTCAATTTTATGGTTAATTTACTCAAAATTTCTACTGTAATTTAAAAAAATAAATAAATAGGTTATAACACTGTAGAATTGAAGACATTATCTGTAAATAAACAAACCTGTTATTTTAAGTAATATGCCAGTAATGAAAAACTATGTATATTTTTATATTTTTTTACAGAAAAATAGCAAATTAATTATACATATCATTTTCTGTTTTCTCAAATTGTCACAACATGGCTTGGACGTGGGTTGTTTCCTCGACGCAGATGAGAATCAGCACGAGCGAGGCGTGGACGTGAGTACATGGTTGTTTATTTAAAACTATAATAAAAAATAAACAAACTAAGGGCGCTCACAAGGAGGTACAGACACTTGGCTCTGAACAAACAAAAGACTAGCATAAATGCTGCAAACTACAAACATGAAACAAAAACACTTGCTCGATTGGCGTGAATAATAATAAACTATAAACAAAACTAGCACATGGCATAATTACAAAAACTTACACGGCATGGAACTATGGATGAGGGCATGAAGGAGGTGCAGTATGCGAGTGTGAAGATCCCAGAATGAAGACAAGAAAAAGAGTGACTTAAGTAGCCGTGATCATTAGTGAAAACAGGTGTGAGGCTGAGAACAAGGACGTGACATGACAGGTGAAAAATAATGAGTTGGCATGGAGACTAAAACAAACCAGGAAGTGCCAAGACGGAACTAAAATGTCCAAAAAACTAAACATAACCTGACCAAAACCAAGACATAAACTTACAGGTGTGACACAAATTACTTTCAAATTCATGTAAAAATACAGTAATTAACTTTCATTAAATATGTAACTTCTTATATAAAAGTCTATGTCCATACTAACAATCTAACAGTTTTACATGTAATTTTAAGGTGAATCTTATTTTTTTTATATTTATGTGTATTTTTACATTCAAGTCGAAACATATATGTAGCCTGTTGTATAACGGTTTATTAGATCAACAGCCAACAGCCATACAGGTCACACTGAAGGTGGCCGTACAAACAAATTTAACACTGTTACAAACATGCGCCACACTGTGAACCCACACCAAACAAGAGTGACAAACACATTTCAAGAGAACATCTTCACCGTAACACAACATAAACACAACAGAAAAAATACCCAGTATCCCTTGTGTTACAATACACACCCCCACCACCAAACCCCGCCCACCTCAACCGACGCACAGAGGGGGCTAATGATGTGGGGGGGCGGGGCTGAGTGGTAGCGGGGGTGTAGCCAGGAAGAGTCAGCGCTGCATGGGGTTCTGGGTAATTGTTATGTTGTGTTTATGTTGTGTTACAGTGAGGATGTTCTCCTGAAATGTGTTTATCCTTCTTGCTTAATGTGGGTTCACAGTGTGGCGCATATTTGTAAGGGTTTTAAAGTTGTTTGTACCGCCACCATCAGAGAATGTTTTATATTTTGAACGGTATTTTTAGCACTGTGATTACTAGCGGAATTATTCATAATTATCGTGTTAAGCCAGGGGTGTCCAAACTTTTTCCACTGAGGGCCGCACACTGAAAAATCAGAGCAAGCGGGGGATCAATTTCATAATTTTTATTTTAAAAACTAATACAATATATGTATAAAAAATATACATTTAGGCCTCCACTCAGTTATGATCCCAGGGACCCCAAAGGGTTTTGGTAAAAAAAAATATTAAAAATGTGTCATTATTCAGTATTATAATTTTTATTATTATGCAAGTTTTAAATATCTTGATTAACATTAGACAAAAAAAAATGGAAAAAACACAAAATACGCAATATTTTCACCCAATATCTTTTTTAGGTGGAATATTTGAGAGTATATAATAATTGGAGCCTTAATTTTGGATTTTGATTCATTATTATTTTTGGAGCAATGACACTTAAAAACAAATCACACTAAAATATTCATGGATCCAAAAGTGTCCTACTTATTAAAGTGTTAATAAATAAAATATACATTTTATTTACCGTTTACTTTTAGCACAATAATCTCGAGACCAACTTCAGATATATCCGTCAATTTTAAGTTTTATTGTTGTTTGTTTTGTTTGTTTGTTTTAGGCCCTTCTTTAAAAAAAAAACAAGAAAACAGCTCAGTTTTTTATATGGCAAACACAAAATATGCAACATTATCCCCCAAAAAATCTCAAAGTGGAATATTTAATGTGATGTAATCAAAGCCTTGTGAATAAGTCAATAATTCAAAATGACATTGATTTTGATTCATTATTATTTTTTAAAGAAAGAAACAGCCTGCATGGCAGCTTTGTGTTATAAGAGTAAGCATTGCAACAATTTATTGTTACATTTCACCTGTTTGCTCTTTTATACTACTTTTCATGTTTTACATTTTTTTAAATTGTATTCTTAAAATGTGTCGTGGGGCCGTTAAAAAATGACCCGCGGGCCACACTTTGGACACCACCTGTGTTAAGCAATGTCAGCTAAGATTTATCTGAGAGCCAGATGAATTCATCCAAAAGAGCCACATCTGGCTCTAGAGCCATAGGTTCCCTACCCCTGCTTTAAGGGGTTATTCGGCTTAGTGTAGCACTTGGAGCTGTGTGTATTTGTTCAGGAATACGGCCTGTACTTTTAGCACAGTAGTCAGCACGCTCGCTTCTCACACCGGTGACCATAGGCTGGGAACAGTAGAAACAAAGCAGACTACACACTCGCCATAACAATTTGAGCTGTCGGTGATTGACAGCCACGAGCTATTCGCCGTCAAAATCGCCGGCCCTTGATTGATTTTTTTTTTTTGACATTTTTTTAACCGTGCCACACATTTGCGAGAAGCGATCATTTAATCAAGGCGTTATTCAAACGAGGGCGAGGAGCGGTTGATGGATGTATGCTGCAATTTGGGCGCCAAAGCACACTCGATAGCTCATTAGCAGACGGCAAAGAACCAACCAGCTCTCACACCCCCGGTCCAAAGTTGATGATGCTCAGTTTGAGATGCGGTGTTTTACTCAACATGGAGTGTTCAATTCCAGATCCGGCGTCTTTCACCTTTCTCGCTGTTCCGTGGAAATGCCGCCTATGCACAAATGAAGTGGACTTTGCATCCTTAACCCTTCTATTATGTTGAGGGTCAATTTGACCCATTTAAGTTTTTGTGTTTATCAAAGTACTGGCTATCCTTTCTCTTTCTTGCTGAAATTTGTTGACTTTTCCTCATATAGGGTTATGAACTGGTGTGTAAAATCTGGACACTTTGTTGTGTAGTGGAATGTCTTGCAGAGTTTGTATACAAAGATGATGTTGCGGGTCATTTTGACCCAGACACTCTAATGTGAGTAAATAGCCAAAATAAACAAGTCTCTTTGATGTACTTTTTACTTTGATGCACAATTTTGATTGCCTCTGAGACCCAGAGCCAGGTGTGTGAAGAGAGGGAACTTTCTCACACTTGTCCTTGTCATTGTTCTCATGTCATCTCTTTGACAAACTCACCAAAAATGAGCTCCAGAAGAATGACATCTGAGGAGACAAGGACAAGTGTGAGAAAGTTCCCTCTCTTCACACACCTGGCTCTGGGTCTCAGAGACAATCAACATACAAACAATTGTACATCAAAGTAAAAAGTACATCAAGGAGACATGTTTATTTTTGGATCTGAACAGCTATTTAACCACATTAAAGCGCCTGGGTCAAAATGACTCGCAACATCATCTTTTTATACAAACTCTGCACAAACATTCCACTACACAACAAAGTGTCCAGATTTTCACACCAGTTCATGACCCTAGATGAGGAAAAGTCACCAGATTTCAGCAAGAAAAAGAAAGGATAACCAGTACTTTGATCAACACAAAAACTGAAATGGGTCAAATTGACCCTTAACATAATACAATTGGAAAAAAAGTGTATTGTATGTCACTTTTCTAATTTTTTGTATAACCTAAAATAAAATTATTGGTTTAACCTGTTTTCTTGACTGTTTTGAGAACATTTACACAGTACGGGTCAAAACGACCCGCAACATAATCAATGTCATTTTTTCCAACATAATACAAGGGTTAAATGGGGTTGACTGTGTCCATTAAAACGTATCGAACTGCATTCACAATCCGTGTTGCGATCCGTGACTCGGATCTTCACATATTATTGTTTATTTTTCCGTCTTTGTTCTCACTCTCCGTTTGATCCGTTTATTTCCCGTTTAGTCCATCACCATGGTTACTTATTAGTTCCAGCTGTTACTCCCTGTTCCTGCACACCTGTTCTCTGCTAATCACCTTCCCTTTATGAGCCTGCCTATCTGTTTATTCTTTCTGGGACTCTAGTTTGTTTTCACGCAACGTAACGTCAGGTATGCTTTTTCTCGCTAGCTCATTAGCTCAGCCACCTAGTCATCTTTAGCTCACATGCTAATCATCTTTGTTTTTACTTTTTATGCCTTCATGCCAAGTCTTAGTTCTTTATATTTCCTAGCTTTCACGCTAGCGTATTTTGTTTCCCTTTTTATTAGCTCCAGTGTTTTTGTTCAGAGCTCACCTTTTGTTGATACATTTGTTAGATCCTACCTTTGTTGTGTTCTTCGAGGGAATCGAACCCGGTACCACAATGCCGAACAGGCGTTACAATCCGCAAAGTATGTGACTAACGAACTAATATAGTTTTGAAGTTTTCAATTTCTTAGAGGTTTTTTATGTTATCAATGTGTAATGAATGTGTTATTAATAATAACTAGAGCCCAACTATGTCAAAAATATCCCTAAACGTGTCCCATTCATTGGTGCTGCAAACATTTTGGTCTGAATATTATAGATATTAAGTTTTCAATGTTTTACGGCTTTGTTATTAAAGAGTAAGTAACGTGTTATTAATCATAACTAACATAACTAACTGTTATTAAACATGAATGGTTAATAACATAACTATGTCAAAATCTCCACAAACGTGTCCCATTTGTTTGTGCTGCAAACATTTTTGATCTATCATAGTTAAGTTTTTAACGTTTTATGGTTTTTATTTTATTAACGTGTAGTTAACGTGTTATTAATCATAACTAACCCCCCCAACCCTGCCACCCCCCCCAAAAAATATTACATTAATAAATAAAAGTAAAAATAAAAATGTCTAAATCTCCCCAAACTTGTCCAATTCGTTTGTGCTACATTTGTGCTGCAAAAATATTTGGTGTAACTATTATAGTTTTACATTTTTATATTTCTGAATTCTAATTAAAGTGTAATTAACGTGTTAATACTCATAATTAGACCCCCCACCCCGGTCCACCCACCCAACTATGTCAAAATCTCCACAAACGTGTCCCATTTGTTTGTGCTGCAAACATTTTTGATCTAACTATTATAGTTAAGTTTTTAACGTTTTATGTTTTTTATTTTATTAACGTGTAGTTAATGTGTTATTAATCATAACTACCCCCCCACCCCCCCAAAAAATAATACATAAATACATTTATAAACACAAGTAAAAAGAAACATTTCAAAATCCCCCCAAACTTGTCCAATTTGTCTGTGCTGCATTTGTGCTGCAAAAATATTTGGTGTAACTATTATAGTTTTACATTTTTATATTTCTTTATTCTAATTAAAGTGTAATTAACGTGTTAATACTCATAATTAGACCCCCCACCCCGGTCCACCTACCCAACTATGTCAAACTCTCCCAAAACTTGTCCCATTCATTTCTGCTGCACATATTTGTCGTAACCATTAGTTTTTAAGTTTTCAATTTTTAACGGTTTTATGTTATTGTGTAATTAACGTGTTATTAATCACACCTGAAGCCCAACTATGTCAAAATCTCCCAATTGTGCTCATTTGTGCTGCGAAATTTTTTTAGGCTAACAATATAGTTTTTAAGTTATCAACATTGTCTGGTTTTATGTTATAAACGTGTAGTTAGCATGTTATTAACCATAACTGGTTCATAACATCATTTTGTCTAAAATTTCCACAAACCTGTCCCATTCGTTTGTGCAGCAAAAATATTTGGTCTATTGTAGTTTTACCTTTTTCGATTTCTATGTTCTCTTTAAAGTGTAATTAACATGTTATTAATCATAAATAAACCGTGTGACAAACACAACCTGGCAATTTTTCCACCTTCTGAAATGTTTGCGAACACGGCAGTGTGCTGTGAAGCAAGGACACTCGCTTTTCCTGCCTTGTTGTGTTGGAAGCGATTGTCACTGTCAGGCGGGTGTTTCCTCTTCCTCTGATGTTTTTTGAAACAAAATAGACACCCAGGATCTTGTAATACGGCTGCAAAGTGGCAATTGTGTGGTAGATTTCCCAGCCAGTGTGTAAAAGTCTTCAGCTCCCCTTCGAAAAGGGGATTGGTCATCTTTTATTATCCATCCAGCTTCCAAATGTCACCGATTTTGATCCTTTCTTGATCCTGGGCTCACAAGCTCATATTCCCCTTCCCCTCGGGTGTGCACGAGACGGCGTTTATGAGCGATGTCACAATTAGACCTCAAAGGTCTCTGGTGGTGAAAAATGGGAGGCGTTTTTTTTTTTTTTTTTTTTTCTTGCTCTCCCACTCGTCGGTTGGTTGTGGGAATAGATGGCAAAAGGCTAAATGGTAATGATTCTTCCAGAAAAGGTTCTTGATGTGTATCTTGACCTGAAGGGCTGCGGGGGGGGGGGCTGTCACTCCGAACGTGTCAGCTTCACTTTTTAACGAGCGGGGAGGTGATTGTCACCTGTGAACCAGGTCCATGATATTTTTATTTGTTTTACTTTATTTGTGTTTTTTAACGGGGTCGTATTACCGTATTTCCTTGAATAGTATGTGCCTGCTTAGAATTACTGCCGGGTCAAGCTCGTTTCGCCAAATAATTAGCATACGCCTAGAATTTCCACCGGGTCAAACTCGTCACGTCACGAGTGACATTTCATCTGTCATCATTTTCAAAATGGAGGAGGCTGATTTCAATCATTTGAAATCGCATAAAGGGAAGAAGATTAAGAGCTATTCAGTAGGATTTAAGGTCCAAGCTATTGAATATGCTGAAAAGAACAGTAAGCAGCTATGTTTTATTAATATACCGTAGCTGTGTGTGTCAAATATGAGTCATTAAATGACTCCCGCCTCCTGGTGGTAGAGGGCGCTAGTGATCCTTCTTGCGACTACTCGGCTGCAGAAGAAGTGACAACAAGCAGCAAGAGTGAGGAGCGGTCGTTTATTTTTTCCTCTTGCTTGCACTTTTAACATGGAGGATTACATATATAAAATAAAACCGTTTTCTAAACTGGACTTTCAATCTAAGCAGGAGGTAATAAAGGAAGATCTCCATCGAGACAGAGAGACTTATAAAACTGAAGAAAAATAAGGAAGACTTTTATAAACAAGTTATCGATGCTTTTGATCAGAAGGAGCGGCGCATGGACTTCATTTATAAGTAAATGTTAGACCATAATAAAGTTTTTTTTATTAAATTGGCTTTTCATGATGGTATCCTTACATCACTTTCAAATTTATAAGCGCAGGCCTAAATTTACCGCATGCCTTTGGTAAGCGCCGGAGTGAGAAGAAGTTTTAAATTCATTAGCGCCCTGGCAGAAATTCAAGGAAATACGGTATGTTTGTTTTCTATTACAAATGTTTCTTGTGGTCTACATCAGGAGTTCATACCCTTTTTGACCTTCGGGCCCAACTTTTCCACTACACACTCAATTAGTTCTGTATTTTACGGACTATAAGGCACACTTAAAATACTTTTTTCCCCCTCAATTCTCGAAAAGGCGCCTTATAACGTGCTGCGCATAATGTAAGGGGTACGTTTGGTTGAGCTTACCCACTTCAAAGCTATTTTATGTGGTACATGGTGTAATGATAAGTGTGGCCAGTAGATGGCAGTCAAACATAAGAGATAAGTGTAGACTGCACTATGATGGCAATATGACTTAAGTAAACAACACCAACATTTTATATGTTCCATTGAAATTACAGAACATTACACACAACGCTCAAAAATCTATCAAAATGTTTTAGTATGACTTTGGTAAGCTATGGAGCCGCACCGTTTGATTTGCTTCAACATAGGAGTATTATTGTAGTGTGTGTATAAGGTAAGACATATTATCGGGCGTTTTCTTTCGCAATATTATGCAAAAGTAACGTTTCTTGCCTTCTGGTACCTGCTGATCTGTATTTGGGATCTGCATTAATCCTGAAAGTGGTCCCATAGTTGATAAGCTTCTTCTTTGTCTCTATCTTCTTATGTGAAATTCATCCTCCGCTGTTGCCATTTCTAATATAAAGTAGTGTAAAGTTCTTACTTATATCTGTCAGTAAACTCTCCATGAAAGCACTAAAACATACCGGTGTAGTGAGTTTACATTATTGACCCAAGGAACTTTAGTTAAAAGAGAGTTCCGGTCGGACTGTTTTTCACGTGACACATTTCCGGTGTTGTTGTTTCCGGATGAGGAGATGCTGCTCCGTTATTGATTGAAGTAAAGTCTGAATGTCATCAAAACAGTTAGCTCCATCTTTTGACACTTCTTCCACTCCCATCCTTGCACGCTACACCACTACAACAAAAAAGATGACGGGTGAGAAGACGCTGCCAAAGGTGAGCCACGTAAATAAGACCGCCCACCAAACGGCGCATCCTGAAGCGACTGTCAGAAAGCGGCTTGAAAATGAGCTGTAAAACATCATCTATAAAACCACCATTACATGTGGTTACTTACCATTTCGTGCATCCTGTGCGTAAGTTTTTGCTGTGTTCCAGCATTCCGTTTGTTATTTTTGCATAGTCATCCTCTGCTGTTGCCATTTTCTAATACAAAGTAGTGTAAAGTTCTTACTTATATCTGTCATTAAACTTCCCATGAAAGATCTAAAACATAGCGGTGTAGTGAGTTTACATTAATCACCCAAGGAACTTTAGTTATTAGAGAGTTCCGGTCAGACTGTTTTTCACAGGACACATTTCTGGTGGTGTTGTTTCCGGATGAGGAGATGCTGCTCCGTTATTGATGGAAGTAAAGTCAGAATGTCATTGAAACAGTTAAGTCAATCTTTTGACACTTCTTCCACTCCCATCCTTGCACGCTACACCGCTACAACAAAAAAGATGACGGGTGAGAAGACGTTGCCAAAGGCAAGCCACGTAAATAAGACCGCCCACCAAACGGCGCATCCTGAAGCGACCATCAGAAAGCGGTTTGAAAATGATCTGTAAAACATCATATATAAAACCACCATTACATGTGGTTACTTACCATTTTGTGCATCTTGCGCGTAAGTTTTTGCTGTGTTCCAGCATTCCGTTTGTTATTTTTGCATAGTCATCCTTTGCTGTTGCCATTTTCTAATATAAAGTAGTGTAAAGTTCTTACTTATATCCGTCAGTAAACTCACCATGAAGAGCTAAAACATACCGGTGTAGTGAGTTTACATTATTCACTCAAGGAACTTTAGTTATTAGAGATTTCTGATCGGATGTTGTTATTGCACTAGAGAGCCATGGATGAGGTGGTGCTGCTCCGTTATGGATTTAAGTGAAGTCTGATTGTCATTAAAACAGCACAGCCCACAAAACGGCGCACCCGGAAGCGACTGTCAGAAACCAATTTGACGATAATCTGTCAAACATAATCTACGCAACATTTTGACCAAAGAACCACCATTACATGTTGTTATTGAAAAAAATATAAATAAAATATGACTACATTAATGCGTCCTATAATCTGGTGTGCCTTATATATGAAAAAAAAAGAAGAAAAAAATAGACCATTCATCGGCAGTGCGCCTTATAATCCGGTGCGCCCTATTGTCTGTAAAATATCTCATCAAAATTGAAATTCTATGGAATTCCAATTGATTATTTTGGTTTATTCCAACATGTTGATTTTTATGTACAAATGTACTCCTTGTAGACGCTTCTCCTCCAGCGCATATTGCGTGCAAGTTTTTGCTGTGTTCCAGCATTCCGTTATTTTTGTAGCGTGTTTTAGTTTTGTTTTGCATAGTCTCCCGATGCTTCAGCGCACTCCCAGGTGCCCTCGCATTTCCTTTATTTTTAAATCTCTACATTAAATACTGTAACCTGCACACTGCCCCCTGTCAGGTTCGAACACTGATGGCATCTAGTAATCAGACAAGAAGCAAGGAAACATGCAGAGACAGGGTTCCATTTAGCACATGAGGAGAATGCATGGAGCTGCACACTTAGTCACAGTCTCACCCTTCGCTCTAAGTTTCAGCTCCTGCGTCCCTTTATTTATTCAGGAGTTCCACAGTCAACATCACTGAGGCCGACCCCTAAAGGAGTGGTCACATATATCATGCAAAGCAGGTCCAGGACGTGCAATACGTGACGGAATGTGCTGGGGGCCTTGCGATTTCGCCTTGTCTCCATTTTGTCTGCGTGCTGTCGTCTTATCTAACTTGAAGTCCTTGGCTGTAAGCAGGCTAAAACAAAGATAATATCTGCAGCTGAGACCACCCCACTGACAATAAGTTTTTTGTCCTTGCACAGATAGAAAAAAGTACAGCTGAAGCACAGTATCTAATAACTAAAGCGACGGAATTTAAGCATATTAAAGTTGTGTGATAATATATATACTTGATTATTCTAACACCCCTGGACTTTCTGCATCCTGGTAACACACCAGTCATCGCTGTCATGCGACCCGAGCGTAACAGAAAGCCCTGACAAAGAAAGAAAGCGCCCGCACAAATTAAATAGTGTTGATTACAAGCAGAAGACTTGTGTGGGGACTAGAAAAGGAAAACCACAAAATAAGAGTGCAGGAAATACAATAAGCATGGAGAAAAACGCAAACATACTCAAAGTAGGTAATCGTTTCTTATATAAACTGTCAACAAAGATTAAGTGCAAATAAAAATGCAGCTTCACTTCTCTAATCGGACGTTTTTTCACGGGATACATTTCCAGCGTTATTGCACGGGTGAGCCACAGATGAGGAGATGCTGCTCTGTTATTGATTGAGGTAAAGACTGAATGTCATTAAAACAGTACCGCCCACAGAACGGTACATCCTAAAGCAACTGTCAGAAAGCAGGTTAAAGATTATCTGCAAAATATAATCCATGCAACATTTTGACCGAAGAACCACCATTCATCGGTGGTCACTCGAACGAGTATGACGATCCTCCCTTTATGGATGATGCCTTTGCGTGACTTAATTTACTACTGGTGCAAAGACAGTCACCACACAATCCTTGACAGAATCGGGTCACGGGCCAGTGGAATGGATTCCAAGACGACTTGGGACCCTTTTCTGCTGCAGCCTTCTTCTGCCGTTGTGGTAGTTCTTAAAATATACCGTCTTCCGCTTGCTCCGCCGTTGAGGTCTTCACCGTATCCCTGGCTAGGGAGCAGTCAGGTACTTGGCCTTTGCCGAGGGCCACCTGGGGTTACAGTAGTACAGGGGTTAACCTCCTAGTGCCCCAAGAACCCATAGAGGAGCTTTCACTGCTGAATGCACTTTAAAGCCATGCCCAGGACGTATGAACCACCATTACATGTTATGTAGACCACAAAGAAGTCTTTTACAACTAGAAAAAAAAAAAAAAAATATATATATATATGACTCCTTCAATGAGCCAGTGTCCGTACAATACGGTAGCAATTTTGAAAATAGAACTTTGCACATGTCTGGTATATACTACATCAGGGGTAGTGAACCTATGGCTCTAGAGCCAGATGTGGCTCTTTTGATGACTGCATCTGGCTCTCGGATAAATCTGAGCTGACATTGCTTAACAGGATAAGTAATGAATAATTCCACTTGTACTAAGTGTTAAAAAATAATGTTCAAAACATAAAACATTCTCATGCATTTTTAGTCCAGCCATCCGTTTACTACCGCACCTGTTCAAGAAGTTGCGTTAAAAAGTTATTTATTTATTATTGATTAGTGTGGGGCTTGCCCTCCTGGGGGTTCTTCAGACCACCAAGCACCGACATGAGAGCCCGTTTCAGGGTTACAATATTGTTTTATTTTTCAATAAGTCTCTCAGTTGCTTTCTAGCAATTGTATTTTTCTCTTTCGTTCTCGCTCGCGCTCTGGCTCCAGCCCCAACCCCATCTTTCCTCCTGGCTGCTGCTTATAACAGAGGTACAGGTGAATAGATAACAAGGCTCAGGTGGGCCATCTACGCAGCTCTCGCTGATTTCGAGGCCGGTCCTGGCACACCCTGCTTCGCTGCAGGCCCGCGGGCCACGCCCCTCTACACTTAGCTTCATAATAACAATGTTATTACAAAGAATAAGAGACCTATTATACTCTAGAAATGTTGGTCTTACTTAAAAATGCACACGTTTAGTTGTGTTAAGTGTTAAAAAAAAATATTATATGGCTCTTACAGAAATACATTTTAAAATATTTGGCTTTTTGCCTCTCTCAGCCAAAAAGGTTCCCGACCCCTGGACTACATGAACAAATCTTGGTCCAGTTGAGCTGGACTTTTAGAAGTCATCTCCCTGCTGACCTAAGTTGTCACAGTACTCTGGAATTCCATTAAAAGAATGTCCCCATGCTTTAAAATAATTACTTCTTGGGCCCAAACAAAGATCAAGATTAAGAAGACTCACCAGAAGAACCATCAAGATAGAGCCGGACCTCGCTCCCCTTTTCGCAAGAGCCTTATCACTTCCAGGAGGTGACAATTAAAGAACTGTCAGCTGTGGAAGTCGTCCGCGGGTTTCAGACTTCCTGCTGACGCTGACCTTGGCGGGAAGAAAGAGGTTCGCTCCTCGCGTTGCCTGAAAGGTTTTTTTTTTTTGAACGGGAGCTCGCCATCTGGCAGAGGGATATCCATCACACGGAAAGAGTGCACACACATTTTGCCACTGGGCACAGACGCCATCATGCTCACAATCATAGGCATGGTCGCCAGTTCTGGTCTAGTAGTGTCTCACCTGATAGTGAAATGTGTTCATACACAAAAGTCCATTTGTTTTCTTGTGTTGGGAAAAGTCTTAAACTGGAAAATAAACATTTAGGCCCCTTCTACACTAAGGTTACTCAGGTTAAATCCCACCTAACCTTGTCCAGTCCTTTAAAGGCCTACTGAAAGCCACTACTACCCACCACGCAGTCTGATAGTTTATATATCAATGATGAAATATTAACATTGCAACACATGCCAGTACGGCCTTTTTAGTTTACTAAATTGCAATTTTAAATTTCCCGCGGAGTTTCTTGTTGAAAACGTCGCGGTATGATGACGTGCGCGTGATGTCACAGATTGTAGCGGACATTTTAGTAGTTAATCGCATAATTACACAGTATTCTGGACATCTGTGTTGCTGAATCTTTTGCAATGTGTTCAATTAATAATGGAGACGTCAAAGAAGAAAGATGTAGGTGGGAAGCGGTGTATCGCGGCTGCCTTTAGCAACACAAACACAGCCGGTGTTTCCTTCTTTACATTCCCGAAGGTGAAGCTTTACTATGGAACAGAGCGGTCAAGCGAACATGGTTCCGGATCACATGTCAACCGGCAGGTTTCGGTGAGAAAATTGTGGTAGTAGGTCGGCTTAAACCGTAGACATGAGCGGAGCTTACGTCGTTCCTCGTGCACCTGTCAAAGAGGCAGCTGCGACTCTCTTGCCTCCTCCGACCGGCCGCCACCGAACGAGGGATGCTTCCACCGAGGAGGAGGGGAAAAAAAAGCTCAGCCCGGCCCCAACGGCTGCCTTCGCTTCGCCTCGTTGAGAAACGTGGCTTCCCTCATAGACACGGGCGGTCACAACACCCGTGGCCACACCCCTCCGACTATATAATCTCACTAAAACACTACTAACACAATAAGTAGATAAGGGATTTTCCAGAATTATCCTAGTAAATGTGTCTAATAACATCTGAATCGCTCCCACTGCCCTGTCTTTTTTTTTTTCTTCTAGTCCTTCACTCTCACTTTCCTCATCCACGAATCTTTCATCCTCGCTCAAATCAATGGGGAAATCGTCGCTTTCTCGGTACGAATCGCTCTCGCTGCTGGTGGCCATGATTGTAAACAATGTTCAGATGTGAGGAGCCACACAACCCGTGACGTCACGCGCACATCGTCTGCTACTTCCGGTACAGGCAAGGCTTTTTTATTCGCGACCAAAAGTTGCGAACTTTATCGTGAATGTTCTCTACTAAATCCTTTCAGCAAAAATATGGCAACATCGCAAAATGATCAAGTATGACACATAGAATGGACCTGCTATCCCCGTTTGAATAAGAACATCCATACGCACGTCCTAGTCACCTCCAGTGTTGCTTTCTGGTCAACTTCTTAAATGTAACTTATCTGAACAATATCCAGTGTTGTGGTATTTCAATGAACTGGAATCCAGTGTGCTGTGTGGCCCCTAGTAGTGAATCACACCTGAGACATCATAAATTAATCAAATCTTTAATAAAAAACATTTGACAACAATAAATCTAGGGATCTATGTATCTGGTCAGGACACTCCTCACTCTTTTGCCTTCACCTTCATTGGCCTTTCCTTTTAGGTGACTTTATATACTCTGGACCAGGGGTCACCAACCTTTTTGAAAGCAAGAGCTACTTCTTGGGTACTGATTAATGCAAAGGGCTACCAGTTTGATACACACTTAAAAAAATTTGCCAGAAATAGCCAATTTGCTAAATTTACTTTTAAAACATGCATCTATATACTGGTATATATAAAAAAATGGGTATTTCTGTCTGTCATTCCGTTGAACATTCCTTTTATAAATGATGAAAAAAACACTTAATTGAACGGTTTAAAAGAGGAGAAAACAGGAACAAAAAATTTGAAACATAGTTTATCTTCAATTTCAACTCTTTAAAATTCTAAATTCAACCAAAAAAAAAAAAGAGAAAAACTTGCTAATTCGAATCTTTTTGAAAAAAATTTTAAAAATAATTTATGGATAGTCATTAGTAGTTTTTCCTGATTAAGATTAATTTTAGAATTTTGATGTTTTAAATAGGTTAAAATCCAATCTGCATTTTGTTAGAATATATAACAAATTGGACCAAGCTATATTTCTAACAAAGATGAATCATTATTTCTTCTAGATTTTACAGAACACAAATTTTAAAACAAATTCAAAAGACTTTGAAATAATATTTACATTTGATTCTAAAGATTTTCTAGATTTGCCAGGATATTTTTTTTCAATTATAATCATAAGTTTGAAGAAATATTTCACAAATATTCTTCGTCGAAAAAACAGAAGCTAAAATGAAGGATTAAATTAAAATATATTTATTATTCTTTACTATAATAAAATAGATTTAATTGGACATTGATTAAAAATTGTCAGGAAAGAAGAAGAAGGAATTTAAAAGGTAAAAAGGGATATGTGTTTAAAAATCCTAAAATCATTTTCAAGGTTGTATTTTTTTTCTAAAATTTTCTTTCTGAAAGTTATAAGAAGCAAAGTAAAAAAATAAATGAATTTATTTAAACAAGTGAAGACCAAGTCTTTAAAATATTTTCTTGGATTTTCTAATTCTATTTTAGTTTTGTCTCTCTTAGAATTAAAAATGTCGAGCAAAGCGAGACCAGCTCGCTAGTAAATAAATACTATTTAAAAAAATAGAGCCAGCTCACTGGTAAGTGCTGCTATTTGAGCTATTTTTAGAACAGGCCAGCCGGCGACTCATCTGGTCCTTACGGGCTACTTGGTGCCCGCGGGCACCACGTTGGTGACCCCTCCTCTGGATCTAGACGTTGAGTCCGCGATATACATGGCAGACAATAACTGATAGTCTGCTTTGCCAGTCCAAAAGCATTCAATGTTTTCCGTAGTCTTCCCTTGACGACCAGGTAAAACAACGCACACGCTACCTTTTTTTAGCACATACAAGGGAGCCCGCATTCTCGTTGTCTCTCCTTTGACAAATGGACAAGAAGAATCGGAAAATAGAATCACTGCTGACCTGGAGATTGGAACGTTCTCTTGCCGTCTGAGAAGTGTTGTATCCCAAATAGCTGCAATGGCTTTCTCTTAAGGCAGTGTTTTTCAACGTTTTTTGAGCCAAGGCTCATTTTTTGCGTTGAAAATAATGGGGAGGCACACCACCAGCAGAAATCATTAAAAAAAGAAACTCAGTTGACGGTAAAAGTTGTTGTCGCAATTGTTGGATATGACTTTAAAGCATAACGAAGCATGCATCACTATAGCTCTTGTCTCAAAGTTATTGTTGTCACACCGCGGTGAGGCAAGTCTTGTCTTGTTTGTTTTCTGTCTTGTGTGTTGCATATTTTATTTTGAAAAACAACTCCTCTTGTTCCAGATCCCGGGTCCTTCCTTTTGTGTCACCAGTCTGACGTCATCCCTGACCCTTGATTGTTTTCACCATCATGTCCTATTTAAGCTCATGTCTCCTCTTCTCCTGTGCCAGATCGTCTCGTGCTTACGTGTCTTTCTAGTGTCCGTGCCCATATCCTCGTCTTGCTTTTTTCCTGCTTTTCTTCTTTGGATCGAGAAATAATTTGCTGTAATTTTGAGTTTACTTTTTCCTCCTTCGAGCGCCCTTTGTTATCCTAGCTTTCGTCCAACCTAATTGGTGAGTTTTTGGTGTTTTTCTAAATTCCTTTTCTTCCTCATTGATTGAGTAATTTTTGTTTATCCGTATTTAGTTGTGTATATATATATATATATATATATATATATATATATATATATATATATGTGTGTGTAAATGATGAAAAAAACACTTAATTGAACGGTTTAAAAGTGGAGAAACAGAAAAAAAAATTAAAATGCATTTTGAAACATAGTTTATCTTCAATTTCGACTCTTTAAAATTCAAAATTCCACCAAAAAAAAGAAGAGAAAAACTAGCTAATTCGAATAGTTTTGAACAATATAAAATAATAATTTATGGATAATCATTAGTAGTTTTTCCTGATTAAGATTAATTTTAGAATTTTGATGACATGTTTTAAATAGGTTAAAATCCAATCTGCATTTTGTTAGAATATATAACAAATTGGACCAAGCTATATTTCTAAGAAAGATAAATCATTATTTCTTCTAGATTTTACAGAAAACAAATTTTAAATCAAATTCAAAAGACTTTGAAATAATATTTACATTTGATTCTAAAGAATTTCTAGATTTGCCAGAATCATTTTTTGGAATTTTAATCATAATAAGTTTGAAGAAATATATATATATATATATATATATATATATATATATATATATATATATATATATATATATATATATATACATATATATACAGCCCTTTTTTTTTTCTTCCTGTTGGAGCGCTTTATGTTATTTTTTATATTAGATACAACTTTACTGTAGTTCCTTCTTTTGTTAGTTGCTTCCTCCTATTTTTTTGGAGTGATTTTTGGTTGACCTTTTTCCGGAATTATTTCCACAGAATGACTTATTTAGAGTTTTTTGCTGTTTTCCTGTGTGCCATGTCTTGCGATATTTTGGTGGCTTTTTGTCTTTTTTTGGTATTTTCCTGTAGCAGCTTCATTTGAGCGATATTTCCCACATCTACATTGTTTTAGCAATCAAGAATATTTCAGTTGTTTTTCATCCCTCTTTGCTGGGACATTGTTGATTGTCTTTTCATGATCGGATGTACTTTGTAGACGCCGTCTTTGATCTGCAGTAAGTCTTTGCTGTCGTCCAGCATTCTGTTTTTGTTTACTTTGTAGCCAGTTCAGTTTTAGTTTCGTTCTGCATAGCCTTCCCTGAGCTTCAATGCTTTTTCTTTTCTTTTGTTTATTTTCGGTTTAAGCATTAGACACCTTTTTACCTGAACGCTGCCTCCTGCTATTTCCGACATCTACAAAGCAATTAGCTACCGGCTGCCACCTACTGATATGGAAGAGTATTACACGGTTACACCGACCACTAAACAACAACAAATAATTTGCATACTATAAATACTGGTTTGCAAAAAATATTTTTAACTCAAATAGGTGAAATTAGATAATCTCCTACGGCACATCAGACTGTATCTCACGGCACACTAGTTGAAAAACACTGTTTCAAGGTATTTAAGTGTGATTTCCACATGTAGCAAAAGGAGAAACACGGGCATGTCTGGACGACTCGCCTCCATATTTTCAGTGGTTAGCTCCGAGCTATGGAACGGCTGTTTTTATGAATTTAGCTCTGACCAGTTATCAAACACTCATTCCGCACACGCTCAGTCTGCAGCCGAACAGAGAGGGTCGTGTGGCCTTAAGACTGGCACAACACATGCCGGCCTTGGCCCGTGCAAGTTGTGCAGTGATAGTTGAAAATAATTGTAAAGGTTTGCTGGCGGTATCTGCGTGGGCCGAGTCAGGGTCGCTGCGATGAAGCGCCATGTGATGTTGTTGCAGGATTGTAAGGGACTTAACCTGTGACTTTACAAAGCTTGTGCACTGGTATTTTTCTTCACAGTAGGAAATATAATAGCTATGTCTACGAGGCAATTGGACAAGTATTCCTATTATTCAAGATAATTAAAAAAGTTCGCCTCTCCTGAGGAAATGTGTACACACCGGTAGTGTGTGTGTGTGTTCTTGTATTTTAACCTTCTTGAGACATCAACAAGGAAAAGTACCTTCAATATGAGGGACATATATATATATATATATATATATATATATATATATATATATATATATATATATATATATTTATATATATCCATCCATCCATCCATTTTCTACCGCTTATTCCCTTTCGGGGTCGCGGGGGGCGCTGGCGCCTATCTCAGCTACAATCGGGCGGAAGGCAGGGTACACCCTGGACAAGTCGCCACCTCATCGCAGGGCCAACACAGATAGACAGACAACATTCACACTCACATTCACACACTAGGGCCAATTTAGTGTTGCCAATCAACCTATCCCCAGGTGCCTGCCTTTGGAAGTGGGAGGAAGCCGGAGTACCCGGAGGGAACCCACGCATTCACGGGGAGAACATGCAAACTCCACACAGAAAGATCCCAAGCCTGGATTTGAACCCAGGACTGCAGGAACTTCGTATTGTGAGGCAGACGCACTAACCCCTCTGCCACCGTGAAGCCCTATTTATATATATATATATATATATATATATATATATATATATATATATATATATATATATATATATATATATATATATATATATATATATATATATATATATATATATATATATATATAGTGGAGGAAGGCGCTGAAAAGTGACCCGCCGCCATCTTGGGCCTGACTGCAGCTTGCTCTGCCGCTCCCTCGGACCGTCGGCTCTTTTCAAATCGACCGTGTGTCTGTTTTAAAAGTGCTCCCCTATGGTCAACATATGAAATAACAAGTGTGTGTACGGAATTGAAATGCACCCCTTTTGGCCAAAATGTACTAAAGAAATAAATATATATATATATATATATATATATATATATATATATATATATATATATATATATATATATAAAGACATACTGTAATAACTTGAGGTAAATAATTAAGATTAAAGCATCCATCCATCCATCCATCCATTTTCTACCGCTTATTCCCTTTCGGGGTCGCGGGGGGCGCTGGCGCCTATCCCAGCTACAATCAGGCGGAAGGCAGGGTACACCCTGGACAAGTTGCCACCTCATCGCAGGGCCAACACAGATAGACAGACAACATTCACACTCACATTCACACACTAGGGCCAATTTAGTGTTGCCAATCAACCTATCCCCAGGTGCATGTCTTTGGAAGTGGGAGGAAGCCGGAGTACCCGGAGGGAACCCACGCATTCACGGGGAGAACATACAAACTCCACACAGAAAGATCCCGAGCCTGGATTTGAACCCAGGACTGCAGGAACTTCGTATTGTGAGGCAGACGCACTAACCCCTCTGCCACCGTGAAGCCCAAGATTAAAGCAATTTAAAAAAAAAAAAAAAACTAAAAGCAGGCTTTTTCTCAGTGTCGACTTTTTTCTTTTAAAATTGGGAACGATTTCTCATATTCTTTCGGCTCCTGTAAAATTTAAATATTCTCTCATAAAATTATGACTTTTTATGTACTATTATGAATTTTTAATGTCAAATAGTGACATTTGTCATATAGTTATAATAATGGGTTTGTCGTTCTTGTAAAAGTGATATATATTTTTTATTAAAACTAGGACTTTTGTCATAATTTTACCAAGCAGAATTCTGAATGCAATTATTATATTGCCAACATTTTTACATTTTCTGATAAAATGTTAACTTTTGTCGAGTAAAATTACGGCTCTATTCATGAAATTGACAAAATGTAAAGGTTTTTCTTGTAAAACGGCTAGTTATTGAGAAAAATTCCAACTTTTATCATAACATTTCACAAATGTTCAGTTTTTCTAATAAAATGCTCACTTGTATTGAGTAATATTACAACTTTTAGTATAAAACTGCCAGAATTCAACGTTTTTCTTGTGGAATTGTGATCTTTTTCTTGTGAATTTCCCACTCATTTTTCACAACAAATTTTTTTATATCTGCATCATATGTATATATTATTAATGTTGTAAATACACATCTTTGTATATCGAGAAATGGTGGTCCTGAAGAGGAAGACATTTTTCGGAGTTCTCAAGAAAGTAACAAATACAAGAATGTGAGTGTGTGTGTTTGTGTGTGTGTGTGTGTGTGTGTTTGTGTGTGTGTGTGTGTGTGTGTGTGCGTGTGTGTGTGTGTGTGTGTGTGAGAGAGAGAGAGTGCACGTGTGTTAGAGAGAAGCCAGAGGCATCAACAAAGCAACAATAATCACACGAAAAAATTGTGACAGAACACAAAAACACAGAGCGAGAAAATTGACGACACAAAGCCTAACTGACATTAGAAATAAAACCCAACACAATACTCTATCCATTCATCCATTTTCTACCGCGTGTGCCCTTTTACACATAAAATGCGTAAATACTGTTGAAAGACTGGACGGCAGCAAGATTAGATTCCACTCTTAAAGCAGCATTAAGTAACTTTCAACCAATTATTTTCATAACTTTTTGGATGGTTCGACACCTCTGTCATGGCCTGAAGAGGTTCTGTAGCGCTTTTCCTGGCACTTAGCAACTTTAAGGACAGTAGCAGGAGACCACGCAAAAAAACTACAAAATGTGCGGAGTTGGCTTTACGACGAATGTCGATGAGAACGCCTACGTGCCGCTAGAAAACCACAAGAAGAAGCGAACAGAACGCCTTCATGCCATTACTGCTGCCCTGGCCAAAGCTGTTGAAAAACCAAAGAAAGGAAAAGTTTTGCCTGAGAAGTCAATCAATCAATGATTATTTATATCGCCCTAAATGACTAGTGTCTCAAAGGGCTGCATAAACCACAACACATCCTCGGTAGAGCCCACATAAGGGCAAGGAAAACTCACACCCAGTGGGACGTCGGTGACAATGATGAGAATGAGAAACCTTGGAGAGAACCACACATGTGGGCAACGCCCTTCCCTCTAGGGGAACCGAAACCAATGGATATCGACCGGGTCTAACATGATACTGTGAAAGTTCAATCCATGGTGTCAAACATAAAATTGGAGGCTGTACCTGGAAAAAAAAGGTCAATAAAAATCAACATTGCCCCAGATTTTACTTGCTGAC
>NC_084639.1:25017228-25073212 GCF_033978795.1 Nerophis ophidion | reverse complement strand
CGATACACAGGCGAGCAGTACATGGCCACCGGATCGGACCGGACTCCACAAAGGAGAGTGGGACATAGAAGAAAAAAGAAGAGAAACGGCAGATCAACTGGTCTAAAAAGGGAGTCTATTCAAATCTATCAAAAGGAGGGATTTTTCAAATTGACTGTATGTCGGTTTTAAAAGTGCTCCCCCTCAGGTCAACATATGAAATAACAAGTGTGTGTAAGAAATTGAAAAGCGCCCCCCTTTGGCCAAAATTAATTGAAAATAAATCATCTAAATATGTACATAGGCATACTGTGACAACTTGAAGTAAATCATGAAGATAAAAAAAAATTATTACAATTAAAAAATACAATTAAAAAATTACTGAAAACAAGTCCTCGTTTTCTTTCTGTTTCTATGATATTGAAATATTTCAATGTAAATTTTTTACTTTTTATATAAAATTATTACTTTTGACCCCAAAATGGTGACATTTATCATAAAAAAAATATGATTTGTATCACTATATTGCCATTTTTTTGTTGTTCTTGTAAAATTAATCAATCAATCAATGTTCATTTATATAGCCCGAAATCACTAGTGTCTCAAAGGGCTGCACAAACCACAACACAAACCACTACGACATCCTCGGTAAGGCCACATATGGGCAAGGAAAACTCACACCCAGTGGGACGTCGGTGACAATGAGGACTATGAGAACCTTGCAGAGGACCACATATGTGGGCAAACCCCCCCCCCCCCCCCCCCCCCCCCCCCCATCTAGGAATGGTGACATTTTTGGAGTAAAATGATGACTTTTGTCACAATTTTGCCTAGTAAAATTCGAATAATTATTATATTGCCACTAACATTTTAAAGTTTTCTTACAAAGTTGGGTGAAATGTGTCAAAATTTGTGTAATCCCAAAAAAGGGGGGATTTTTGAAATTGACTGTGCTCCCCCTCTGGTCAACATATGAAATAACAAGAGTGTGTAAGAAATTGAAATGCGCCCCCTTTGGCTAAAATTAATCAAAGAATTAAATACAAAGAGACATACTGTAATATATTGAAGTAAATCATGAAGATTAAAAGCCAATTATAATCAAAACATTACAAAAAACAAATACTAAAAGCAGTCTTTTTCATACAATGTGTCGACTTTTTTCTCTAAAATTGGGAACAATTTCTCATATTTCTGTTTCTGTAATATTGCAATATTTTCTTGTAAAATTATTGCTTTTTTATGTAAAATTATTACTTTTGACTTCAAAATGGTGACATTTGCCATACAAAAGTATGACTTATCACAATATTGCCATTTTTTTTATGTTCTTGTGAAATGGTGACATTTTTCGAATGAAATAATTACTTTTGTCATAATTTTGCCAATTAAAATTCCCAAAAATACTATAATATTGCCGATATTTTAAAGTTTTCCTAGACAATTGGGTGAAATGTTTCAGAACTAGGGTCGTCCCAAAAAGGAGGGATTTTTCAAATTGACTGTGTCTGTTTTAAAAGTTCTCCCCCTCTGGTCAACATATGAAATAACAAGTGTGTGTAGAAATTTGAAGTGCTCCCCCTCTAGTCAACATATGAAATAACAAGTGTGTGTAGAAATTTGAAGTGCTCCCCCTCTAGTCAACATCTTGAAATAACAAGTGTGTGTAAGAAATTAAAATGTCCCCCTTTTGGCCAAAAATAATTTAAAATAATGAAAATAAATATGTATGTAGAGATATAATGTAATAACTCTAAGTAAATCACGATGATTAAAAAACAATTACAATAAAAAAAAATTAAAACAACTTTTTTTTTACTAAAAGCAATCATTTTCTTAAAGCGTCAACTTTTTTGCTATCAAATTGGGAACAATTTCTCACATTATTTTTGTTTCTGTAATGCAATATATTCTTGTAAAATGATGGCTTTTTTATGCAAAATTATTACTTTTGACTTCAAAATGGTGACATTTGTCATATAAAAGTATGACTTATCACAATATTGCCAATTTTTTTGATGTTCTTGTAAAATGGTGACATTTTTTGAATGAAATTATTACTTTTGTCATAATTTTGCCAATTAAAATTCCCCAAAATATTATAATATTGCCAGCATTTTAAAGTTTTCTTAGACAATTGGGTGAAATGTGTCAGAACTAGGGTCGTCCCAAAAAGGAGGGATTTTTCAAATTGATTGTGTGTCTGTTTTAAAAGTTCTCCCCCTCTGTTCAACATATGAAATAACAAGTGTGTGTAAAAATTTGAAGTACTCCCCCTCTGGTCAACATATGAAATAACAAGTGTGTGTAAGAGATTAAAATGTCCCCCTTTTGTCCAAAAATAATTAAAAATAATAAAAATAAATATGAATGTAGAGACATAATGTAAGAACTTGAAGTAAATCATGATGATTAAAAAACAATTACAATCCAAAAATTAAAAAAACAAAATTTACTAAAAGCAATCTTTTTCTAAATGTGTCAACTTTTTTCCTATAAAATTGGGAACAATTTCTCTCATTATTTCTGTTTCTGTAATATTGTAATGTATTCTTGTAAAATTATTGCTTTTTTATGAAAATGTTTTACTTTTGACTTCAAAATGGTGACATTTGTCATATAAAAGTATGACTTATCACAATATTGCCAATTTCTTTGATGTTCTTGTAAAATGGTGACATTTTTGAGTGAAATGACTTTTGTCAGAATTTTGCCAATTAAAACTCCAAAAATTATTATAATATTGCCAGCTTTTTAAAGTTTTCTTAGACAATTGGGTGAAATGTGTCAAAACTAGGGGTGGTCCCAAAAAGGAGGGATTTTTCAAATTGACTGTGTGTCTGTTTTAAAAGTTCTTCCCCTCTGGTCAACATATGACATAAGTGTGTGTAAAAATTTAAAGTGCTCCCCCTCTGGTCAACATATGAAATAAGTGTGTGTAAGACATTAAAATGTCCCCTTTTTGGCCAAAAATAATAAAAAAATAATAAAAATAAATATGTATGTAGAGACATAATGTAAGAACTTGAAGTAAATCATGATGATTAAAAAACAATTACAATCCAAACATTCAAAAACAATTTTTTTCACTTGTCATATAAAAGTATGACTTATCACAATAATGCCAATTTTTTTGATGTTCTTGTAAAATGGTGACATTTTTTGAGTGAAATTATGACTTTTGTCTTAATTTTGCCAATTAAAATTCCAAAAAATATTATAATATTGCCAACATTTTAAAGTTTTCTTAGACAATTGGGTGAAATGTGTCAAAACTAGGGGTGGTCCCAAAAAGGAGGGCTTTTCCCAAATTGACTGGGTGTCGCTTCTAAAAGTGCTCCCCCTCTGGTCAACATATGAAATAACAAGTGTGTGTAAGAAATTGAAATGCGCCCCCTTTGGCCAAAATTTATTAAAAATAAGTAAATAAATACGTATATTGAGACATCTGTAATAACCTGAAGTAAATAATAACTGATTAAAAACAATTGCAAAAAAAACAAAACAACTAAAAGCTTTCTTTTTTTATATTTGCATAGTATGAAAATATTATTATTGTTGTAAATACAAATCTTTATTTATCTAGGAAGGGTGGTCCTCAAGAGTTTGGCATTTTTCAGAGGTCTCAAGAAGGTAATAAATACAAGTGTGTGTGTGTGTGTGTGTGTGTGTGTGTGTGTGTGTGTGTGTGTGTGTGTGTGTGTGTGTCGCCGTTCTTTCTCCCTTTCCTCCAACAAGAAGAAGCTTTCAAGACCACAGGTCATTCTGAGACACGCAGTCCGAAATGGATGACAATGTCATTGCTGTGACTTTTATCTCATTTCAGTTTTCTACCACATGACTGCAGTCTATTAGCAGCAGGAATGTGTCCAGCATGTCATTATTTGATTGGCATTAATAGCCATGACACATGCCTGTGGATTTTTTTTTTAAGAGGAAAGCAGTGGACGACAAAAAGTGAGCTAAGAAGATGAAAAGCAGCAAATGATATTATTTTTGTTTAGAAATACTAATTATTTATTTTTACTTGATTTATTTAGTATCATTATTGTTTCTATATTTATTTTCATTGATTTAATTTAATGATTTTACTTGTTGAGAGGGAAAAACAGCTTTTGATATATCTTTTGACAACTCCTGTCTATTGTAGGGTTGTACGGTATATCGGTATCAGTATAGTACCGCGATACTAATGAATCTTATTCGGTACTATACCGCCTCTGAAAAGTACTGGTCCCCAGCCCCCATGCCGTCGTCACGTCATTTCATTGCTGGTTTTACGAGCAGAGGAGCATGTTCGGCAGCGCACGATCACAGAGTACTTACAAGCAGACACAGTGTGTAGACAGAAAAGGGAGAACAGACACATTTTGGCTTAAAAAGTAACGATAAAGGTGAAGTTATAACACTGAAACACCCTCAGGAAGAGTTGCTTTAAGACATGGCTAGCTCGCTAATGGCTAAAGTCCATCGGCAGTCAGTGTTTTAGCTACTTCTAAATAACTAATCCCGGTCTACTGGCGACAAATAAAGTAAACATTTTACAAGTATCATCCCTGCAGGACGAGGAATAGCTAAACATGCTTCACTACAGACCGTAGCTCACCCGCGTCACAATGTAAACAAACGTCATTGGTGGATCTACACTCAACATCCACTGTAATGATACCAAGTACAGGAGCGTGTTTAGTCGATACTACTATGATTACGTCTATTTTTTGTCTTCTTTAATTTTTTTTTAATTTATTTTATATTTATGAAGTCAGGAAATATGTCCCTGGACACATGAGGACTTTGACTACGACCAATGTATGATCCTGTAACTACTTGGTATCGGATCAATACCCAAATGTGTGGTATCATCCAAAACTAATGTAAAGCCTCCAAACAACAGAAGAATAAGAGATTATTACATTTTAATATAATTGTAGATATAACATATGAAGACAAAGTAAGCAGATATTAACAGTAAATGAACAAGTAGATAAATAATTCATTTTCTACCACTTGTCCTCAATAATTTTAACAAAATAATAGGTGTATAAATGACACTATATGTTACAGCATATGTCAGCAGACTAAATTTAAGAATCTTTGTTTGTTTACTTACTACTAAAATACAAGTTGTCTTGTATGTTCATTATTTTATTTAAGGAAAAACTTGCAATGATAAACGTACGTTTGATGTACCGTAATTTTTTAAAGCCAATAATGCCATTTATTGTGCTCACTTTTATTTAGAATAGTATCAAAGTACTGAAAAGTATCGAAATAAGTTCGGTACCGGTACCAAAATATTGGTATCAGGACAACACCAGTCTATTGTATTTGTCTGAAAATTAATAAACAAATGTGACAAAAAATAATCCAAATAATAAGGGTGTCAAAAAAAATGTTTTTGAATGAATCTCGATTCTTATCTGAAACGATTTTTAATTGATTAAAAAATATAATAAATTCTTAAATATGTTTTTAATCTGTTCTGTCCAGCCACTGGAGCAAAGTCGATGCTCATATTTGCTGTAAATATTTACATGTACCATATTTTATAAAAAAAAGTGTAGGATACTTCTCTTGTTGCTTTATTTATATTTAATTTTAATAAATGTTTGGGTAGAATCTTGGTAAATAAAACCGTTTTATTTAAAATATTATAAACACCCATTTTTCTGGCGACTACTCTCTCCACATTTTTCAACACATTTCAACTGTTCCACCATCAAAATATTCCTCTTAATTAGGACAAAAAAACAAAGTTGTTTATTGAACCGGAAAAATTCCCGGTTTTCCCGAAATTCCAAGAATTCTGTAATACCATTTCTCAATTCAACAGGTTACTATTTCAACATTTCTCGACCGATTTGAAAAATTCCAAAGCAAACCATTTCAACTTATTCAGACCATTCAAGTTTTGTTTTTTTTTAAATTCCAGATTTTCCCGAAATTCCCTAATACCATTTACTACTTCAACATTTCTTGCCCGATTTAAACAGATCCAACACCTACCAATTCAGCTCATTCAGAACATTCATATTTCTAACCATTTACCCCAAAAAATCCCGCTTTTCCCAAAATTCCCAAATTTCCAGAATGTTCCCTTTGAAATTATTTTTTTCCAAGTTGCACAATTGGACACCGACTTGAACAAGTTGAAAAACTTATTGGGGTGTTACCATTTAGTGGTCAATTGTACGGAATATGTTCTGTACTGTGCAATCTACTAATACAAGTTTAAATCAATCAATCAATCACTGCCACATTTTTCAACCTATTCAAACCATTCCAACATCAAAACATTCCACTCATCCTGGACATTCAAACTAAGTTCCCCAAGTTCCAAAACCAGATCCTGGTGGCCCTGGAAATTCAAACTCTTCAACATTCAAACCATCCCAACATTCAAACCATTTCAACGTTTAAACGATTCCAACATTAAAACTAATTTTTTACATTCATCCTACGTACAATTAGCATTTCAATTCAGCGTCAGATCTTCAACATTCAAACTATTCTTACATTCATACTACATTCTATCAGCATTTCACTTCAACTTCAGTATTGGGGCATTCACACACAATTCCTTCAGGAATTGCATCTTCTAGTTTTGATTAAGCCTTCACAATTTAAGGCTGGAATATATAATGTATGCTGTATGGCAGGGGTCAGGGGTCGGGGACCTATTTGGCTGAGAAAGCCATGAAAGCCAAATATTTGAAAATGTATTTCCTTGAGAGCCATATAATATTTATTTTAACACTGAATACAACTAAATGCATGCATTTTTGATTGATTGAAACTTTTATTAGTAGATTGCACAGTACAGTACATATTCCGTACAATTGACCACTAAATGGTAACACCCCAATACGTTTTTCAACTTGTTTAAGTCGGGGTCCACGTTAATCAATTCATTTAAGTACAAACCCCATTTCCATATGAGTTGGGAAATTGTTTTAGATGTAAATATAAACGGAATACAAAGATTTGCAAATCCTATTCAACCCATATTCAATTGAATGCACTATAAAGACAACATATTTGATGTTCAAACTCATAAACTTTATTTTAATTTTTTGCGAATAATTACCTTAGAATTTAATGGCTGCAACACGTGCCAAAGTAGTTGGGAAAGGGCATGTTCACCACTGTTACATCACCTTTTCTTTTAACAACACTCAATAAGGAACGGCGTGGCGAGTGGAAGAGTGGCCGTGCGCAACCCGTGGGTCCCTGGTTCAATCCCCACCTAGTACCAACCTCGTCACGTCCGTTGTGTCCTGAGCAAGACACTTCACCCTTGCTCCTGATGGGTGCTGGTTAGCGCCTTGCATGGCAGCTCCCTCTATCAGTGTGTGAATGTGTGTGTGATTGGGTAAATGTGGAAGTAGTGTCAAAGCGCTTTGAGTACCTTGGAGGTAAAAAAGCGCTATACAAGTACAACCCATTTATTTATTTATAATACAGTTTTTGGAACTGAGGAAACTAATTCTTGAAGCTTTGAAAGTGGAATTCTTTCCCATTCTTGTTTTATGTAGAGCTTCGGTCGTTCAACAGTCCGGGTTCTCCGCTGTCGTATTTTACACTTCATAATGCGCCACACATTTTCGATGGGAGACAGGTCTGGACTGCAGGTGGGCCAGGAAAGTACCCGCACTCTTTTTTTACAAAGCCTAGCTGTTGTAACACTTGTCTTGCTGAAATAAGCAGGGGCGTCCATGATAATGTTGCTTGGATGACAACATATGTTGTTCCAAAACCTGTATGGACCTTTCAGGATTAATGGTGCCTTCACAGATGTGTAAGTTACCCATGCCTTGGGCACTAATGCACCCCCATACCATCACACATGCTGGCTTTTGAACTTTGCGCCTATAACAATCCGGAAGGTTATTTTCCTCTTTGTTCTGGAGGACACCACGTCCACAGTTTCCAAATATAATTTGAAATGTGGACTCGTCAGACCACAGAACACTTTTCCACTTTGCATCAGTCCATCTTAGGTGAGCTCGGGCCCAGCCAAGTTTCAGGATATTGTTGATAAATGGGTTTTGCTTTGCATAGTAGAGTTTTAACCTGCACTTACAGATGTAGCAACCAACTGTAGTGACTGACAGTGGTTTTGTGAAGTGTTCCTGAGCCCATGTGGTGATATCCTTTACACACCGATGTCGGTTTTTGATGCAGTACCGCCTGACTGATCAAAAGTCCGTAATATCATCGCTTACGTGCAGTGACTTCTCCAGATTCTCCAACATTTCTGATAATTTTACGGACCGTAGATGGCAAAATCCCTAAATTCCTTGCAATAGCTCGTTGAGAAATGTTGTTCTAAAACTGTTCCACAATTTGCTTACAAATTGGTGACCCTCGCCCCATCCTTGTTTGTGAATTACTTAGCATTTCATGGAAGCTGCCTTTACACCCAATCATGGCACCCACCTGTTCCCAATTAGCCTGCACACCTGTGGGATGTTCCAAATAAGTGTTTGATGAGCATTCCTCAACTTTATCAGTATTTATTGCCACCTTTCCCAACTTCTTTATCATGTGTTGCTAAAGTTGATGATTATTTGCAACAAAAAAAAAAAGTTTTTCAGTTCGAACATCAAATATATTGTCTTTGTAGCATATTCAACTGAATAAGGGTTGAAAATTATTTGAAAATCATTTTATTCCGTTTATATTTAACATAATGTCCCAACTCATATGGAAACGGGGTTTGTAAGACCAACATTTTTAGAGTATAATAAGTCTGAGTCTTTTTAATAACATTGTTATTAAAAATAAAGTACTTCTTACCATTAATGCGACTTCTTGAACTGGTGCGGTAGAAAACAGATGGATGGATTAAAATCCCTGAGAAAGTTTCATATTTTGATCGTTATTTTTAACACTGTGATTACCTGCGGGATTATTCATTACTTATTGTATTAAGTAATGTCAGCTAAGATTTATCCGAGAGCCAGATGCGGTCCTCAAAAGAGCCACATCCGGCTCTAGAGCCAGAGGTTCCCTACCCCTGCCGTATGGGGACGGTGTCTTTTAGACCGCTTAAGAGACTGTGTGGGTGTCAGGGGGACTGCGTTAGCGTGGTTCAGATCCTACCTGTCAGAGAAGACCTCCTCTCTCAGGCTGGGGGACGCCACCTCTTCTTCTGCCCCGCTTTACTGTGGTGTCCCCCAAGGATCTATTTTAGGCCCCATCCTGTTCGCTCTTTATCTCCTCCTTCTTGGAGAGATTTTTAAGAAACATGGAATGTTTTATCACTTTTATGCAGATTACTGCCAAATTTATATGCCGATTTCAAAAAGCCACGGCCCCCTGACACCCCTTCTTAACTGTCTATGCCACGTCAAGGCTTGGTTAGCCCAGAATTTTTTAATGATGAATGAGGGAAAAACGGAAATTTCAGTTTTTGGTCCGGCCCTCACTGACTTGGGACCATTGCAAAATGATGTGCGTCCCAAAGTCACCAGCCTTGGCGTCACTATGGACAGCCATTTTAAACTAGACAAACAAGTCAATGGCGTTTTAAAATCGTGTTTTTATCACCTTCGTCTTTTAGTAAAGGTTAAACCGTTTTTATCTTTTAACCTTTTTGAACAAGTGGTGCATGCTTTTATTTCAAGTGGCCTGGACTACTGCAATGCACTTCATGCTGGCATTAGCCAAAAAGCTCTCTCCCGGTTGCAGTTAGTCCAGAACGCGGCAGCAGGACTTTTAACAGGGGCCAGGAAACGCCAGCATAGAACCCCAATTCTTCAGAATTTGCACTGGCTCCCTGTTCATTTTAGAATTGATTTTAAAACATTGCTGTTTGTTTTTAAATCTTTACATGGACTGGCACCTCAATATATCTCGGACCTCATCCAAATTTACATTCCTGCGCGCGCTCTGAGGTCCGAGAGCCAGTTCCAGCTCGTGGTGCCCAAGACCAGACTTAAGACCAGGGGAGACAGGGCCTTCTCTGTGGTCGGACCTAAACTCTGGAACACTCTGCCCCTCCATGTTAGAACTGCTTCCACAGTGGAGTGTTTTAAGTCTCGTCTTAAGACCCACTTTTATTCTTTGGCTTTTAACACTACGTGAGTTGTGTGGTCCTCTGTGTTTTTTATACACTTTGATTTCTATTTTACTGTTTTAATTGATTTTACTCTTTAAAATAGTTTTTAATCATATTTATTTTTATATTGGTTTTATATTTATTTATTGTTTGTTTTTATTCAGTCATTGGTGGAGCATGATATTGTTTTTTAATATTGTTTTTAACATGGCTGTGCAGCACTTTGGAAACGTTCTTGTTGTTTAAATGTGCTATATAAAAGTGGATTGGATTGATTGGATTGGTGTGGCGCGGTTGGGAGAGTGGTTGTGCCAGCAACCTGAGGGTTCCCGGTTCAATCCCCAACTTCTACCAAACTCATTGTGTCCTTGAGCAAAACACCTCACCCTTGCTCCTGATGGGTCGTGGCTAGGGCCTTGTGAAAGTGTGTGTGAATGGGTGAACGTGGAAATGGTGTCAAAGCGGTTTGAGTACCTTTGAAGGTAGAAAAGCGCCATACAAGTATAACCCATTCACCGTTCATGCACATCAATCAATTTGGCCCTGGAACAGATTATTGCCACTTGCGTTAACTGAAGTCGTGTTTGAATCCGCGGCCAGTGAACGCCTCACAGCGAGTCGCAACTTCTGATGGATCGCTTCACAACTTTCTGATTAGCGCGCGCGTTTGACGAATGAACATGTTTGTCCGATAAATAAAAGGCGCTTGACGGATGAAACCGTAAAGGAAAGCAACATTTAATTGCGCGATGCCTGCGGCTAAAAGCCCGACGAGAAAATGAAGTAAATAAACTGAGCGATTGTTTTGTAACGCCGGCTTAAGAGGAAGCCGCGGCACCCGGGACATCGATCCACTCGCCAACAGTCTCCTGACAGGAAGAAGAACATCCCCCCCCCCCTTACCCCACCCCCTCCCATCCAGCGGCGTTGCTTCAAGTGCGCTGAAGGACTATTTCCTGTTTCCTGTGCTGCAGTAGCAGGAAGCCAAGCACACCATGCGGGGCACATTTCATCTCATGCACGCACCGGCTCTGACAGAGAGGGACGCTCTCGCCACAGGCCCGGAAACTTCCGTGCAACAGTGACCCACTACGGGAGAGGACGGCGCACACCATGTGTGTCTGAGCTGGCGATTATTTGATTTTTTTAATTTTTTTTTATTCTCCAGGAAGACGCTCGCACGGGGTGACCTTTAACATGCTGCTGCCGCTTTGTGCTGCACGAGTGCTGACGAGAACTTGAGGAAGGGATGTTAATAGGGATGTACACTATATTAAAGTTAAAAGTGATTGTCACACACACACTCGAGGTGTGGCAACATTATTCCCTGCATTTGACCATCACCCTTGATCACCCCCTGGGAGGTGTGGGGAGTAGTGAGCAGCAGCGGTGGCGACGCCCAGGAATCATTTTTGGTGATTTAAATCCCAATTCCAACCCTTGATGCTGAGTGCCAAGCAGGGAGGTAATATTTGTATAGTCTTTGGTATGACTCGGCCGGGGTTTGAACTCACAACCTACCCATCTCAGGGCAGATCTAGCAGAATAGTGTGAGAGTCCAGTCCATAGTGGATCTAACATAATAGTAAGAGTCCAGTCCATAGTGGATCTAACAAAATAGTTTGAGAGTCCAGTTCATAGTGGATCTAACATAATAGTGAGAGTCCAGTCCATAGTGGATCTAACATAATAGTGAGAGTCCAGTCTATAGTGAATCTAACATAATAGTGAAAGAGTCCAGTCCATAGTGGATCTAACACAATAGTGAAAGAGTCCAGTCCATAGTGGATCTAACATAATAGTGTGAGAGTCCAGTCCATAGTGGATCGAGCATAATATTGTGAGAGTCCAGTCCATAGTGGATCGAGCATAATATTGTGAGAGTCCACTCCCTGGTGGATCTAAAAAAATAGTTTGAGAGTCCAGTTCATTGTTGATCCAACAGAATAGTGTGAGTCCAGTCCATAGTGGATCCAACAAAATAGTGTCTTGTCCAGTCCATAGTGGATCTAACATAATAGTGAGAGTCCAGTCCATAGTAGATCTAACATAATAGTGTAAGATTCCAGTCCATAGTGGATCAAACGTAATAGTGTGAGAGTCCAGTCCACAGTGGATCTAACAAAATATTGTGAGAGTCCAGTCCATAGTGGATCTAACATAATATTGTGAGAGTCCAGTCCATAGTGGATCTAACAAAATAGTGTGAGAGTCCAATCCATAGTGGATTTAACATAATAGAGTGAGAGTCCAGTCCATAGTGGATCCAACATAATGTGAGAGAGTCCAATCTATAGTGGATCTAACATAATAGTGAGAGTCCAGTCAATAGTGGATCTAACATAATAGTGAGAGTCCAGTCCATAGTGGATCTAACACAATAGTGTGAGAGTCCAGTCTATAGTGGATCCAACATAATAGTGTGAGAGTCCAGTCCATAGTGGATCTAACAAAATAGTGTCATTGTCCAGTCCATAGTGAATCTAACATAATAGTGAGAGTCCAGTCCATAGTGGATTTACAAAATAGTGAGAGAGTCCAGTCCATAGTGGATCCAACAAAATAGTGAGAGAGTCCAGTCCATAGTGGATCCAACAAAATAGTGAGAGAGTCCAGTCCATAGTGGATCAAGCATCATGTTGTGAGAGTCCAGTCCATAGTGGATCAATCAAAAATAGTGAGAGAGTCCAATTCATAGTGGATTTAACATAATAGAGTGAGAGTCCAGTCCATAGTGGATCTAACATAATAGTGTGAGAGTCCAGTCCATAGTGGAGCCAATTAGTGAGAGTCCAGTCCATAGTGGATCTAACATAATAGTGTGAGAGTCCAGTCCATAGTGGATCTAACATAATAGTGAGAGAGTCCAGTCAATAGTGGATCTAACATAATAGTGAGAGTCCAGTCCATAGTGGATCTAACACAATAGTGTGAGAGTCCAGTCTATAGTGGATCCAACATAATAGTGTGAGAGTCCAGTCCATAGTGGATCTAACAAAATAGTGTCATTGTCCAGTCCATAGTGAATCTAACATAATAGTGAGAGTCCAGTCCATAGTGGATTTACAAAATAGTGAGAGAGTCCAGTCCATAGTGGATCCAACAAAATAGTGAGAGAGTCCAGTCCATAGTGGATCCAACAAAATAGTGAGAGAGTCCAGTCCATAGTGGATCAAGCATCATGTTGTGAGAGTCCAGTCCATAGTGGATCAATCAAAATAGTGAGAGAGTCCAATTCATAGTGGATTTAACATAATAGAGTGAGAGTCCAGTCCATAGTGGATCTAACATAATAGTGTGAGAGTCCAGTCCATAGTGGAGCCAATTAGTGAGAGTCCAGTCCATAGTGGATCTAACATAATAGTGTGAGAGTCCAGTCCATAGTGGATCTAGTTAATAGTGTGAGAGTCCAGTCCATAGTGGATCTAGTTAATAGTGTGAGAGTCCAGTCCATAGTGGATCTAACATAATAGTGAGAGAGTCCAGTCCATAGTGGATCTAACATAATAGTGTGAGAGTCCAGTCCATAGTGGATCTAGTTGATAGTGTGAGAGTCCAGTCCATAGTGGATTTAAAATAATATTGTAAAAGTCCAGTCCATAGTGGATCTAACATAATATTGTAAAAGTCCAGTCCATAGTGGATCTAACATAATAGTGAGAGAGTCCAGTCCATAGTGGATCTAACATAATAGTGTGAGAGTCCAGTCCATAGTGGATCTAGTTGATAGTGTGAGAGTCCAGTCCATAGTGGATTTAAAATAATATTGTAAAAGTCCAGTCCATAGTGGATCTAACATAATAGTGTGAGAGTCCAGTCCATAGTGGATCTAGTTAATATTGTAAAAGTCCAGTCCATAGTGGATCTAACATATTGTAAAAGTCCAGTCCATAGTGGATCTAACATAATAGTGTGATAGTCCAGTCCATAGTGGATCTAGTTAATATTGTAAAAGTCCAGTCCATAGTGGATCTAACATATTGTAAAAGTCCAGTCCATAGTGGATCTAACATAATAGTGTGATAGTCCGGTCCATAGTGGATCTAACATAATAGTGAGAGAGTCCAGTCCAAAGTGGATCTAACATAATAGTGAGAATCCATTCCATAGTGGATCTAACATAATAGTGAGAGAGTCCAGTCCATAGTGGATCTAACATAATAGTGAGAGAGTCCAGTCCAAAGTGGATCTAGCATAATAGTATGAGAGTCCAGTCCATAGTGGATCTAACATAAAAGTTGTTGCGATCCGCTGCACGGATTGTTTCGATTTTTGAGTTTGTTTTGAGCACTTCCTTGTTTGTTTCAATCACCATGACAACTTAATTTGCTCCTCTTGCACGTGCTCCTGATGCTCACCTGTTTGTGATTATTGTTTTGTTTTTAAGCCCGCCTACTACCTAAGTTCAGTCTGGATGTTACGTTTAATACATGCAACAGTTGCGTTGTTAATTATTCATTGTATCTACCTTGCTATGTCTCAGCTTAGCTTATGTGCGCTCGGCACGCGCCACTTGGGACTTCTGAACTCGACTCCTGCTAACCGTTAGCATTTCGCTTTCCTTGCATTGGCACACCTTTGTTTCCCCTTTGTACAGTGTTCTTTTGTTGTATTTTGTATTTTAAACAAGCTCCTACCTTCAATCCTGCTGCTCCAAGTCCTGTATCATCCGGGGGGGACACTTCACGCATCCAAAATGCTTCGCGCACGCAACAGAAGTTTGAGAGTCCAGTCCATAGTGGATTTAGTTAATAGTGCGAGAGTCCAGTCCATAGTGGATCAAACATAATAGTGAAAGAGTCCAGTCCATAGCAGATTTAACATAATAGTGTGAGGGTCCAGTCCATAGTGGATCTAACATAATAGTGAGAGTCCAGTCCATAGTGGATCTAACATAATAGTGAGAGTCCAGTCAATAGTGGATCTAACATAATAGTGTTAAAGTCCAGTCCATAGTGGATCTAACATAATAGTGAGAGTCCAGTCCATTGTGGATCTAACATAATAGTGTGAGAGTCCAGGAAATAGTGGATCTAACATAATATTGTGAAAGTCCAGTCCATAGTGGATCTAACATATTGAGAGTCCAGTCCATAGTGGATCTAACATTATAGTGTGAGAGTCCAGTCCATAGTGGATCTAACATAATATTGAGAGTCCAGTCCATAGTGGATCTAACATAATAGTGTGAGAGTCCAGGCAATAGTGGATCTAACATAATATTGTGAAAGTCCAGTCCATAGTGGATCCAACATATTGAGAGTCAAGTCCATAGTGGATCTAACATAATAGCGTGAGAGTCCAGTCCATAGTGGATCCAACATAATATTGAGAGTCCAGTCCATAGTGGGTCTAACATGATCGTGTGAGAGTCCAGTCCATAGTGGATCCAACATAATATTGAGAGTCCAGTCCATAGTGGATCTAACATTACAGTGTGAGAGTCCAGTCCATAGTGGATCTAACATAATATTGAGAGTCCAGTCCATAGTGGGTCTAACATGATAGTGTGAGACTCCGGTCCATAGTGGGGCCAGGAAGAGATCAGCTTGAGTGAGCTCCAAGTCCTGTATCATCCGGGGGTGACACTTCACGCATCCAAAATGTGTCGCGCACGCAACAGAAGTGTGAGAGTCCAGTCCATAGTGGATCAAACATAATCGTGAAAGAGTCCAGTCCATAGCAGATTTAACATAATAGTGTGAGAGTCCAGTCCATAGTGGATCTAACAAAATAGTGTGAGAGTCCAGTCCATAGTGGATCAAACATAATAGTGAAAGAGTCCGGTCTATAGCAGATTTAACATAATAGTGTGAGAGTCCAGTCCATAGTGGATCTAACAAAATAGTGTGAGAGTCCAGTCCATAGTGGATCAAACATAATAGTGAAAGAGTCCGGTCTATAGCAGATTTAACATAATAGTGTGAGAGTCCAGTCCATAGTGGATCTAGTTAATATTGTGAGAGTCCAGTCCATAGTGGATCAAACATAATAGTGAAAGAGTCCAGTCCATAGCAGATTTAACATAATAGTGAGAGAGTCCAGTCCATAGTGGATCTAGTTAATAGTGTGAGAGTCCAGTCCATAGAGGATCAAACATAATCGTGAAAGCGTCCAGTCCATAGCAGATTTAACATAATAGTGTGAGAGTCCAGTCCATAGTGGATCTAACATAATCGTGAAAGAGTGCAGTCCATAGCAGATTTAACATAATAGTGAGAAAGTCCAGTCCACAGCAGATTTAACATAATAGTGTGAGAGTCCAGTCCATAGTGGATCTAACATAATAGTGAAAGAGTCCAGTCCATAGCAGATTTAACATAATAGTGTGAGAGATCATCTTGAGTGGAGACAAGTCAGCAGTGCAGAGATGTCCCCAACCGATGCACAGATAAGTAGTCCATCCTGGGTCCCGACTTTGAACACCTAGCACAACATCTGTAGTCACTTAAATAACCTCTCCACGCAGGAGACGGCAGATCAACTGGTCTAAAAGCGGGGTCTATTTGAAAGCTAGTGTATACAAATTAGTTTTAAGATGGGACTTAAATGCTTCTAATTAGGAACCGGTACCAAATAGTACTGGTACTCGTTATAGAGGCCTTCTTGAAGGAGATGTATTAGGAATCAGTTTAAAAAGTTGCAAGGGCTTCATAGACAAACTTTACAGAGTTTGTATCCAATTCCTTGCAAGGGGGCGCGGTTGAGCCAACTCACGACGCGCTTCCCCGACATTCCGAGTGGCGCCCTCACACCAGACAGGTCCGTCTCACCGTGCCAAGGAGGCTCATTAGTGCGGCTCTGTCATGCGGCTGTTTCATGTCCGTCATTTCTCTGACCTTTCCTGGGAGTGCCTGCAGGGCCCTCTGCACTCAGAGTGGGTCCAATATTGTGTCCCTGTCGCTCCGATGTGCCACTTGGGCTTGAGATTGATGCTCTTTTACTCTGTCAGGACGCCGCCACTGCTTTCTCTGCTGTTGTTTCCTACCAAGCGTCACCAAAACCTTCTTCCAGTCCACTGGTGGTGACTCATGCACTTTCCATCCAAGTTTTTACCCAAAAAATGTTCTTTGAGTAAATTTTTGCATCCTTTTTCCGTTATTTTTATATTTCCGAGATAATACGAACTCCGTTTCCATATGAGTTGGGAAATTGTGTTAGATGTAAATATAAACGGGATACAATGATTTGCAAATCCTTTTCAACCCATATTCAGTTGAATATGCTACACAGACAACATATTTGATGTTCAAACTCATAAACTTTATTTTTTTTGTGCAAATAATAATTCACTTAGAATTTCATGGCTGCAACATGTGCCAAAGTAGTTGGGAAAGGGCATGTTCACCACTGTGTTACATCACCTTTTCTTTTAACAACACTCAATAAACGTTTGGGAACTGAGGAAACTAATTGTTGAAGCTTTGAAAGTGGAATTCTTTCCCATTCTTGTTTTATGTAGAGCTTCAATCCTTCAACAGTCCGGGGTCTCCGCTGTCGTATTTTACGCTTCATAATGAGCCACACATTTTCGATGGGAGACAGGTCTGGACAGCAGGCGGGCCAGGAGAGTCCCCGCACTCTTTTACTACGAAACCACGCTGTTGTTACACGTGAAGTGAATTGTGAAGTGAATTATATTTATATAGCGCTTTTCTCTAGTGACTCAAAGCAATTTTCATAGTGAAACCCAATATCTAAGTTACATTTAAACCAGTGTGGGTGGCACTGGGAGCAGGTGGGTAAAGTGTCTTGCCCAAGGACACAACGGCAGTGACTTGGATGGCAGAAGCGGGAATCGAACCTGCAACCCTCAAGTTGCTGGCACGGCCTCTCTACCAACCGAGCTATACCGCCCCGTGGCTTGGCATTGTCTTGCCGAGATAAGCAGGGGCGTCCATGATAACGTTGTTTGGATGACAACATATGTTGCTCCAAAACCTGTATGGACCATTCAGCATTAATGGTGCCTTCACAGATGTGTAAGTTACCCATGCCTTGGCCACTAATACACCCCCATACCATCACAGATGCTGGCTTTTGAACTTTGCGCCTATAACAATCCGGATGGTTAGTTTCCTCTTTGTTCTGGAGGACACCGCGTCCACAGTTTCCAAATATAATTTGAAATGTGGACTCGTCAGACCACAGAACAATTTTCCACTTTGCATCAGTCCATCTTAGATGAGCTCGGGCCCAGCCAAGCCATCGACATTCCTTGGTGTTGTTGATAAATGGGTTTTGCTTTGCACAGTAGAGTTTTAACTTGCACTTACAGATGTAGCAAACAACTGTATTTACTGACAGTGGTTTTATGAAGTGTTCCTGAGCCCATGTGGTGATATCCTTTACACACTGACGTCGGTTTTTGATGCAGTACCGCCTGAGGGACCAAAGGTCCGTAATATCATCGCTTACGTGCAGTGATTTCTCCAGATTCTCTGAACCTTTTGATGATTTTACGGACCGTAGATGGTAAGATCCCTAAATTCCTTGCAATAGCTCGTTGAGAAATGTTGTTCTAAAATTGTTTGACAATTTACTTACAAATTGGTGACCCTCGCCCCATCCTTCTTTGTGAATGACTTAGCATTTCATGGAAGCTGCTTTTATACCCAATCATGGCACCCACCTGTTCCCAATTAGCCTGCACACCTGTGGGATGTTCCAAATAAGTGTTTGATGAGTATTTATCAACTTTATCAGTGTTTATTGCCACCTTTCCCAACTTCTTTGTCACGTGTTGCTGGCATCCAATTCTAAAGTTGATGATTATTTGCAAAAAAATATGTTGTTTTTGTCGCATATTCAGTTGAATATGGGTTGAAAATGATTTGCAAATCATTGTATTCTGTTTATATTTACATCAAACACAATTTCCCATTTCATATGGAAACAGGGTTTGTACTTTATAATATTTCATGTTTTTGTAGTTTTTGTATCATTTTCTTTGTCCTTTTCGCTCCTTCCTGTTCCTTTTATATTCTGTGGTTCAAAGGCGATCATAACGAAAAGAAGCTCCTGCAGCAGGATGTGATGCTGTCCAGGACGTCCTCACCCCACCGTGACTTGCCCAAGAGCCTCTGGTCATTCTCTCTAATCAAAAGACTTCACGCTTGCGTCACTTCTATTTCAGTTTAATCACACGTTTCTTTATTTTGCTTTCTTTTGCCATCCTTTTTCGTTCCCCCCCACACACACACACACGTCCTCCAAGAAAAGGAACCTTTATAGTGTGTGCATGTGTAGAAGGAACTAAAAAGTCCTAAATACCGCTTCGCATAATTGGATTCCAACATTTCCGATACTTACCGGACTACAAGGCGCACTTAAAATCATTTTTAAATATAAATGGGTTGTACTTGTATAGCGCTTTTCTACCTTCAAGGTACTCAAAGCGCTTTGACATTACTTCCACATTTACCCATTCACACACACATTCACACACTGATGGAGGGAGCTGCCATGCAAGGCGCCAACCAGCACCCATCAGGAGCAAGGGTGAAGTGTCTTGCTCAAAACTCAACAGTGCGCCTTATAACCCGGTGCGCCTAATGTACGGAATAATGCTGGTTCTGCTTACCCACCTCGAAGCAATTGTATTTGCTACATGGTGTAATAAGTGTGACCAGTAGATGGCAGTCAAACATAAGAGATACATGTAGACTGCACTATGATGGCAATATGACTCAGGTAAACAACACCAACTGTATATATGTTTAATTGAAAATATAGAACATTACACACGGCGCTTAAAAATCCGTCAAAATGTTTTAGTAGGACCTTGCTAAGCTATGAAGCCGCACCGCTTGATGGATTGTACTGTGCTTCAACATAGGAGTATTATTATGGTGTGTGTATAAGGTAAGACATATTATCTGGCGTTTTGTTTTGCAATATTATGCAAAAGCAGCTTTTCTTACCGTCTGGCACCTGCTGATCTGTATTTGGGATCTGCATAAATCCTGAAAAATTGTTTTTAATACTTCCATCCATTCATCCATTTTCTACCGCTTGTCCTTGTATTTAAATAATAATTGTATTTTTCTTAAAGCAAAGACCAGGAGTAGCAACCATGAATCAGGAATAATATAAAATAATGTCAGTAAAACTCTGTTCTTTTCTAACCTAATCCTTGATTATGGCAGACTATATGTTATAAGGACAATTGTAATTATTTGAGTGCAACAAGAGAAGCTCAATGTATTAAGTTTAGTCTTTTTTTGAAGGGACAATGCACAGGAACATTAAGGTCAAAGACGGATATGTTCTGTACCTGATTATAGCTAAATAGCTCATTTTCCATCTGCAGTCACACAAAGACAATACATGCTCTTGTTCACATCTGTCATCATTTGTGAAAAAAAAAACAACCATGATTTTAACAGACACACCTCACAATTTACAACAAAAATGCTGTCATGGATAAATATAATACACATTAGGTTGATGTGTCGAACATAGTGGCCACCTTATTGACCGTGTGAGCAGCTTTGATTGCTCCAAAGCCACTTTTTAACTTCAATTGTAAATGAAGAGTAATCTGTTAAACGTTTCAAGTTTGTTGTGAGGTCTTTCCATTCCTTTATGGCTTTATACGAAAAGGCTGATTGTGCAAAATATGTTTTACATCTGGGCACGCTACACTGCCCCCTGGTGGAGGCATGTGTGTTTCTAATTGTCACAGCAGATGTAAACTGAACAAAGTGCTTAAGTGGCGCTGGTGCAGTGTTATTTGGGACTCGATGGGCCTGGGATTTAATGCATTTTAATTTATATTTTAACATTGTAAAATTGTTATTTGACTGTGATTGTTTAATGGAGTGTAGGATTTTCTGTTAAAATAAAGCCAATATTGACATATTTCAGTATCGATATACCAGTACTGGTAAAAAATTATTGGTATCGGGACAACCCAACCACACACACACACACACCGGTCACTCAAAATATATTCCAGTCCGTCACTCAAATATGTCTGTGTGCAACATCAACACAAATAACAATTGTGATAAAAAATGATTAATTGCTTGCATTGATTTATATAATGTATTTCATATGATATATCATATAAAAGGTATGTTTTCTGCACATGCATGCCATATTGAAAAAAAATTTTGGCTGAGTGTAACTGGAATGAATAGAAACAGTTTTTGCACTCTATTTTTTTTTTCGATATTGAAGCGGTTTGCGAAAAGCACGATGGAAACACTTTTTTCAAATTTAGAGGTCACCTAGAACAGTGGTTCTCAAATGGGGGTACGCGTACCCCTGGGGGTACTTGAAGGTATCCCAAGGGTAAGATGTGACTTTAAGGTTTTACTACTTACGTATAAAATACTAAACGGTCTAGCTCCATCCTATCTTGCCGATTGTATTGTACCATATGTCCCGGCAAGAAATCTGCGTTCAAAGGATTCCGGCTTATTAGTGATTCCCAAAGCCCAAAAAAAGTCTGCGGGCTATAGAGCGTTTTCCGTTCGGGCTCCAGTACTCTGGAATGCCCTCCCGGTAACAGTTCGAGATGCCACCTCAGTAGAAGCATTTAAGTCTCACCTTAAAACTCATTTGTATACTCTAGCCTTTAAATAGACTCCCTTTTTAGACCAGTTGATCTGCCGTTTCTTTTCTTTTTCTCCTATGTCCCACTCTCCCTTGTGGAGGGGGTCCGGTCCAATCCGGTGGCCATGTACTGCTTGCCTGTGTATCGGCTGGGGACATCTCTGCGCTGCTGATCCGCCTCCGCTTGGGATGGTTTCCTGCCGGCTCCGCTGTGAACGGGACTCTCGCTGCTGTGTTGGATCCGCTTTGGACTGGACTCTCGCGACTGTGTTGGATCCATTGTGGATTGAACTTTCACAGTATCATGTTGGACCCGCTCGACATCCATTGCTTTCCTCCTCTCCAAGGTTCTCATAGTCATCATTGTCACCGACGTCCCACTGGGTGTGAGTTTTCCTTGCCCTTATGTGGGCCTACCGAGGATGTCGTAGTGGTTTGTGCAGCCCTTTGAGACACTAGTGATTTAGGGCTATATAAGTAAACATTGATTCATTGATTGATACTTGAGATTTTTTTTTAAATATTCTAAAAATAGCAACAATTCAAAAATCCTTTATAAATATATTTATTGAATAATACATCAACAAAATATGAATGTAAGTTCATAAACTGTGAAAAAAATGCAACAATGCAATATTCAGTGTTGACAGCTAGATTTTTTTGTGGACATGTTCCATAAATATTGATGTTAAAAATTTATTTTTTTGTGAAGAAATAGTTAGATTTAAGTGCATGAATCCAGATGGATCTCTATTACAATCCCCAAAGAGGGCACTTTAAGTTAATTACTTCTATGTGAAAAATCTTTATTTATAATTGAATCACTTGTTTTTAGTTATTTTATTTCCAAATAGTTCAAGAAAGACCACTACAAATGAGCAATATTTCGCACTGTTATACAATTTAATAAATCAGAAACTGATGACATAGTGCTGTATTTTACGTCTTTATCTCTTTTTTTCAACCAAAAATGCTTTGCTCTGATTAAGGGATACTTGAATTTAAAAAATTTTCACAAGGGGGACATCACTGAAAAAAAGGTTGAGAACCACTGACCTAAACAACGAACTAGTTTGATATTTATTATGTTTGTTGGCTCTCATAAAGTCTGCAGGAAGTAATAATCAGTGATTTTAAATAAAAAGCAAACGTCGTGATGAGTTTCTGAAATGAATGCGCAGCAAATTCATAAAATGATCAAAATACGGACATATTAAATGCTTTTGTAAAAGTACACGTAACTACATCACATATGTTCAGTCGTGGTCAAAAGTTGACATACACTTGTAAAGAACATCATGTCATGGCTGTCTTGAGGTTCCAATCATTTCTACAACTCTTATTTTTTGTGATAGAGTGATTGGAGCACATACTTGTTGCTCACAAAAAAACATTTATGAATTTTTTTTAATTTTTTTCATGAATTTAATATGGCTTTATTGAAAATGGGTCAAAAGTATACATACAGCAATGTTAATATTTGCCTACATGTCCCTTAGCAAGTTTCACTGCAATAAGACACTTTTGGTTGGCATCCACAATCAATCAATCAATCAATGTTTATTTATATAGCCCCAAATCACAAATGTCTCAAAGGACTGCACAAATCATTACGACTACAACATCCTCGGAAGAACCCACAAAAGGGCAAGGAAAACTCACACCCAGTGGGCAGGGAGAATTCACATCCAGTGGGACGCCAGTGACAATGCTGACTATGAGAAACCTTGGAGAGGACCTCAGATGTGGGCAACCCCCCCCCCCCCCTCTAGGAGACCGAAAGCAATGGATGTCGAGCGGGTCTAACATGATACTGTGAAAGTTCAATCCATAGTGGCTCCAACACAGCCGCGAGAGTTCAGTTCAAACGGATCCAAGACAGCAGCGAGAGTCCCGTCCACAGGAAACCATCTCAAGCGGAGGCGGATCAGCAGCGTAGAGATGTCCCCAACCGATACAGGCGAGCGGTCCATCCTGGGTCCCGACGAGCGGTCCATCCTGGGTCTCGACTCTGGACAGCCAGTACTTCATCCATGGTCATCGGACCGGACCCCCTCCACAAGGGAGGGGGGGACATAGGAGAAAGAAAAGAAGCGGCAGATCAACTGGTCTAAAAAGGAGGTCTATTTAAAGGCTAGAGTATACAGATGAGTTTTAAGGTGAGACTTAAATGCTTCTACTGAGGTAGCATCTCGAACTGTTACCGGGAGGGCATTCCAGAGTACTGGAGCCCGAACGGAAAACGCTCTATAGCCCGCAGACTTTTTTTGGGCTTTGGGAATCACTAATAAGCCGGAGTCTTTTGAACGCAGATTTCTTGCCGGGACATATGGTACAATACAATCGGCAAGATAGGATGGAGCTAGACCGTGTAGTATTTTATACGTAAGTAGTAAAACCTTAAAGTCACATCTTAAGTGCACAGGAAGCCAGTGCAGGTGAGCCAGTACAGGCGTAATGTGATCAAACTTTCTTGTTCTTGTCAAAAGTCTAGCAGCCGCATTTTGTACCAACTGTAATCTTTTAATGCTAGACATGGGGAGACCCGAAAATAATACGTTACAGTAATCGAGACGAGACGTAACAAACGCATGGATAATGATCTCGGCGTCTTTAGCTTCTGCTTGAATGTTTGACCACTCCTCTTGACAAAATTGGTGCAGTTCAGCTAAATGTGTTGCTTTTCTGACATGGACTTGTTTCTTCAGCATTGTCCACACGTTTAAGTCAGGACTTCGGGAAGGCCATTCTAAAACCTTCATTCTAGCCTCATTTAACCATTCCTTTACCACTTTTGACCTTTGTTTGGGGTCATTGTCCTGTTGGAACACCCAACTGCGCCCAAGACCCAACCTGATTTTAGCTTGTCCTGAATAATTTTAAGGTAATCTTCCCTTTTCATTGTCCCATTTACTCTCTGTAAAGCAGCAGGTCCATTGGCTGCAAAACAGGCCCAGAGCATAATACTACCACCACCATGCTTGACAGTAGGTGAGGTGTTCCTGGGATTAAAGGCCTCACCTTTTCTCCTCCAAACATATTGCTGGGTATTGTGGCCAAACAGCAAAAATTTTGTTTCATCTGACTACATAACTTTAAGTTGTATGCTCTTTTTGTCAAAAGAAACCCTGTTTTTTAAGGAAAAAACACAAAATATGCAATATTATCACCCATTATTTTTTTATTAAGTGCAATATTGGATATTGAATATTGGAGCCTTAAAAAAGTCAATAACTAATAACACTAATTGGTTTTAATTCATTATTATTTTTTTGAGCAATGACACTTAAAAACAAATCACACTAAAATAATTGGGGATCCAAAAGGGATCCAAAAATAAATGATACATTTTTTTACTTTTAACACAATAATCTCAAGATCAACTTCAGATCTACACGTCAATTAGAAGTTTTATTGTTGTTTATGTTTTTAGTTTGTTCATTTCAGGCCCTTCTTTAAAAAAAAAAGTTTTTTATATGGCAAACACAAAATCTGCAACATTTCCCCCCAAAAATATATCAAAGTGGAAAATTTAACGTGACGTAATTGGATCCTTGAATAGGTCAATAATTCATAATGACATTGATTTTGATTCATTATTATTGTTTAAAGAAAGAAACAAACTGCATGGCATCTTTGTGTTATTAGAGTCAACATTGCAACATTTTCTTGTTACATTTCACCTGTTTGCTCTTTTATATCACTTTTTACATTTTAAAAATGTTTCAATCGTATTTTTTTAAAATGTGCCGTGGGGCCGTTAAAAAATTACCTGCGGGCCGCAAATGGCCCCCGGGGCGCACTTTGGACACCCCTGCTTAAAACCTTTAAGAAGTATATTTTCCTGCATGGTTTCAAGAGCATGTCTTGGAAGCAAAGCCTCAATGTTTGCATTGTTTTGCTCCTCGCTGTTCTCCAAGTTTTTGATGCTCCCTAATGTTAGGTAACCTATATCTTTTTTATGTCGGTGACGCAGCGATCCTCGTTTGACTTTCCTGTTTGGTGGTTTAGTGTTGCTAGGTAACCGCTCCGACTTGAGCACCAGTGACTCTGCACATGATCCAGTCTCTTATCTGCGCCTCGGGGAGTGGACTGCCCATCGATTGGTTCAGGCTCTCTCTGTGGACCTTTGTTATGGACGTGGCGGTGGAGCTTTTGTTGTCATCCAACGACATCATCATCAAAATGGTCATTTTTGTCAGGGAGTGTGGAATGTGGGCATTCATTCATTCAAACTTTGGCAGCCTTCCCTTTGCTCCATTGTTTGTTTTGACACACTGCCATGTATTGTTGTGTAACAATAGGACCTGGAGATTGTCGGGTTGTCATTGTTGCATTTGTTGCTGCTTCCGACCATTACGGTAATATAGTACCTGGGAATTAACGCCGGTACTCAACGGTACCAATGTTGGGTATTTTTGTGTGTTAATTAATGTCGATTGACCATGGATGAAGTACTGGCTGTCCAGAGTCGAGACCCGGGATGGACCGCTCGTCGGCTACCAGGATGGACCGCTCGCCTGTGTATCGGGACATATCTATGCTGCTGATCCGCCTCCGCTTGGGATGGTTTCCTGTGGACGGGACTCTCGCTGCTGTGTTGGATCCGCTTTGAACTGAACTCTCGCGGCTGTGTTGGAGCCACTATGGATTGAACGTTCACAGTATCATGTTAGACCCGCTCGACATCCATTGCTTTCGGTCCCCTAGGGGGGGGGTTGCCCACATTTGAGGTCCTCTCCAAGGTTTCTCATAGTCATCATTGTCACTGGCGTCCCACTGGGTGTGAGTTTTCCTTGCCCTTATGTGGGTTCTTCCGAGGATGTCGTAGTCGTAGTGGTTTGTGCAGTCCTTTGAGACATTTGTGATTTGGGGCTTTATAAATAAACATTGATTGATTGTAAAACACTTTTTCACCACTTGTGGCAGTAATGACAATATAAAACTATGACTAGAGTGGTAAAGCTGTGTTTTCATCCATCCATCCATCCATTTTCTATGGATGGATGGATGGATTAAAGGCCTCACCTTTTCTTCTCCAAACATTTTGCTGGGTATTGTGGCCAGACAGCTCAATTATTGTTTCATCTGACCCTAGAACTTTCCTCTAGAAGGTGTTATTTTTTGTCCATGTGATGTCAGATGAAGCAAAAATTGAGGTTTCATAATCAATCAATCAATGTTTATTTATATAGCCCCAAATCACAAAATGTCTCAAAGGACTGCACAAATCATTACGACTACAACATCCTCGGAAGAACCCACAAAAGGGCAAGGAAAACTCACACCCAGTGGGCAGGGAGAATTCACATCCAGTGGGACGCCAGTGACAATGCTGACTATGAGAAACCTTGGAGAGGACCTCAGATGTGGGCAACCCCCTCCTCCCCCCTAGGGGACCGAAAACAGTGGATGTCGAGCGGGTCTAACATGATACTGTGAAAGTTCAATCCATAGGGGCTCCAACACAGCCGCGAAAGTTCAGTTCAAAGCGGATCCAAGACAGCAGCGAGAGTCCCGTCCACAGGAAACCATCCCAAGCGGAGGCGGATCAGCAGCGTAGAGATGTCCCCAACCGATACACAGGGGAGCGATCCATCCTGGGTCCCGACGAGCGGACCATCCTGGGTCTCGACTCTGGACAGCCAGTACTTCATCCATGGTCATCGGACCGGACCCCCTCCACAAGGGAGGGGGGGACATATGAGAAAAAAAGAAAAGAAGCGGCAGATCAACTGGTCTAAAAAGGAGGTCTATTTAAAGGCTAGAGTATACAGATGAGTTTTAAGGTGAGACTTAAATGCTTCTACTGAGGTAGCATCTCGAACTGTTACCGGGAGGGCATTCCAGAGTACTGGAGCCCGAACGGAAAACGCTCTATAGCCCACAGACTTTTTTGGGGCTCTAGGAATCACTAATAAGCCGGAGTCCTTTGAACGCAGATTTCTTGCCGGGACATATGGTACAATACAATCGGCAAGATAGGATGGAGCTAGACCGTGTAGTATTTTATACGTAAGTAGTAAAACCTTAAAGTCACATCTTAAGTGCACAGGAAGCCAGTGCAGGTGAGCCAGTACAGGCGTAATGTGATCAAACTTTCTTGTTCTTGTCAAAAGTCTAGCAGCCGCATTTTGTACCAACTGTAATCTTTTAATGCTAGACATGGGGAGACCCGAAAATAATACGTTACAGTAATCGAGGCGAGACGTAACAAACGCATGGATAATGATCTCAGCGTCTTTAGTGGACAGAATGGAGCGAATTTTAGCGATATTACGGAGATGAAAGAAGGCCGTTTTAGTAACGCTTTTAATGTGTGACTCAAAGGAGAGAGTTGGGTCGAAGATAATACCCAGATTTTTTTACCGAGTCACCTTGTTTTATTATTTGGTTGTCAAATGTTAAAGTTGTATTATTAAATACAGGTCGGTGTCTAGCAGGACCGATAATCAGCATTTCCGGTTTTTTGGCGTTAAGTTGCAAAAAGTGTATGACTATGAAGGATAGGCAAAATTCCCCAAAGAGTGCAGTTCCTCTTTAAATGTCTTCTAAAAATCAAACATATAATTATGAAGTTAATTATCTTACGTTTGCTTAAAACCTTTCAGAAGTATATTTTCCTGCACCGTTTCAAAGATTTTTTTCCACGCAAAAAACGTGCCTTAGCTCAAAAAAGGTTGGCTTAGTATAATGTTGGAAGTGATTCCCCATGTAATTGTGTTATTTTTGTTGAACAAACAAAAATACTCTCGATTTTGAATATGTTCTTCAGATTGGTTAAAGCCTTTTAGGTCAAAAGTGGAATCCAGAGGTGCAAGTGGTTTATAATTTTATTTTGGCTATTTTGCCATCGCCCAATTGCACTATATTTTACTGAGGGCAAAATCAAACATCATTTTCACCGTGATAATTGCCCAATGAATATTTATAGGGACATTTTCAAAACTTTTATGCACTGGTTAGATGAGATGATTCTTGCAGACCAGACCCCGAATGTCCAATCAAAGGTGGAATACTGCTCTGGGCTGTCATTGTTAATGATGAGCGACTCGAAGATGGACTCAAAATCAGCTCCCAAACCTACTGGTAGTTTTTACAAGACTTGCTTTTTCTTCAAGCGATGATAGTGTCAGGGAAAAAAAGTCCTTGCTTGCCACACAAAAAAAAAACAAAAAAAAAACTACCGATCAAGAAAGTAACAGACTCCATGGATGGAAGGTGTTGTGAGTAGGTGGTGATTGCTGAGAGGTGGGGAATTGGTTCTTTGAGAGAGATCTAGATTGCAAACAGTCCTTATCACAGCAATTAGATAGGGTATAGAATGTAGCATGGCTAATGTGTTTTGGACCGTCTTCGACTAAGGAAAGGAAAACCATTTTTGGATGGGTTAGGGTTACTCGTAAAATGGGGCTTGGACTTTCACAGGCACTTTTTCCCCAGAATTGACGTCCTAGGGCAGGGGTCGGGAACCTTTCTGGCTGAGAGAGCCAAGAAGCCAAATATTTTAAAATGTATTTCCCTAAGAGCCATATAAAATTTTTTTTAACACTGAACACAAGTAAATGCGTGCATTTTTAAGTAAGACCAACATTCCCAGAGTATAATAAGTCTCTTATTCTTTGTAATAACATTGTTATTCTGAAGCTAACTGTGGCGGGGGTGTGGCCTGCGGGCCTGCAGCAAAGCGGGATGTTGCCAGGACCGGCCTCGAAATCAGCGACAGGTGTGTAGATGGCCCACCTGGGCCTTTTTGTCTAATCACCTGTCGCTCTGTTATAAGCAGCAGCCAGAAGGAGAGACAGAGTTGGGGCCGGAGCCAGAGCGCGAGTGAGGACGAAAGAGAAAAAGACAATTGCTGTAAAGCAACTGAGAGAAAACTAAAATAAAACAATATTGTAACCCTAAAACAGGCTCTTGGTTGTCCGAAGAACCCCCAGGAGGCCAAGCCCCAAACTAACCAATAATAAAAAAAATACTTCTTACCATTAACGCAACTTCTTGAACATAAAAATGCATGAGAATGTTTTATATTTTGAACGTTGTTTTTAACACGGTGATTACGAGTGGAATTATTCATTACTTATCGTGTTAAGCAATGTCAGCTCAGATTTATCCGAGAGCCAGATGCAGTCATCAAAAGAGCCACATCTGGCTCTAGAGCCATAGGTTCCCTACCCCTGTCCTAGGGACTGTGGTCTTTCGACTTGTATCCAATAAAAGTCTCAGACTCACACAAAAAAGGACTCAACCCTTGTATATTGTAGCGTCCGGGAAGAGTAAGTGCTGCAAGGGCTTCTGGGTATTTGTTATGTTGTGTTTATGTTGTGTTACGGTTCGGATATTCTTCCGAAATTTGTTTGTCATTCTTGTTTGGTGTGGGTTCACAGTGTGGCGCATATTTCTAATTGTGTTGAAGTTATTTATACGGCCACCCTCAGTGTGACCTGTATGACTGTTGACCAAGTATGCCTTGCATTCACTTTTTCATGTGACTGGGCCGGCACGCTCTTTGTATGGAGGAAAAGCGGACGTGACGACAGGTTGTAGAGAATGTTAAAGGCAGTGCCATTAAGGCACGCCCCCAATATTGTTTTTCGGGGGAAATCAGGAGAAATTCGGGAGAATGGTTGCCCCGGGAGATTTTCGGGAAGGGCACTGAATATTGGGAGTCTCCCGGGAAAATCGGGAGGGTTGGCAAGTATGGTCAGTACTATGTGCAGGACAGTCAAGTTCATCCACACCAGACTCTGTCATCCATGTCTTTATGGACCTTGCTTTGTGCACTGGGGCTCAGTCATGTTGGAAAAGGAATGGGCCCGCTCCAAACTGTTCCCACAAGGTTGGGAGCATGGAGTTGTCCAACATTTTTTGGTGTTCTGGAGCATTCAAAGTTCCTTTCACTGGAACTGAAGGGTCAAGCCCTACTCCTGAAAAAAAAAAAAAGAAACACAACATAATTCCTCCTCCACCAAATTTCACACTCTGCACAATGCAGTCCAAACATGTACCGTTCTCCAGGCAACCTACAAACCCAGCCTCGTCCATCAGCTTGCCAGATTGAAAAGTGTGATTCATCACTCCAGAGAAGTTAAAGTTAAAGTACCAATGATTGTCACACACACAAACACTAGGTGTGGTGAAATGTGTCCTCTGCATACGACCCATCCCCTTGTTCCCCCCCTGGGAGGTGAGGGGAGCAGTGGGCAGCAGCGGTGCTGCGCCCAGGAATATTTTTGGGTGATTTAATCCCCAATTCCAACCCTTGATGTGAGTGGCAAGCAGGGAGGTAATAGGTCCCGTTTCTATAGTCTTTGGTATGACTCGGCCGGGGTTTGAACTCACAACCTACCCATTTCAGGGCGGACACTATAACCACTAGGCCACTGCTCTAGCGTCCAGTGGCGACATGCTTTACACCACTGCATCCAATACTTTGCATTGGACTTGGTGATGTACGGCTTAGATGCAGCTGCCCGGCCATGGAAACACATTCCATGAAGCTCTCTGCGTACTGTACGTGGGCTAATGGGAAGGTCACATGAAGTTTGGAGCTCTGTAGCAACTGACGGTGCAGAAAGTCCGCTGACCCCTCTACGTCAGTTTATGTGGCCTACCACTTGGTGGCTGAGTTGCTGTTGTTCCCAAACTCTTCCGTTTTCTTATAATAAAGCCGACAGTTGACTTCGGAATATTTAGGTGTATAATTTCCATGTTAAATTGGCTGATAATTGTGTGGGCTCAAAGTGACGCAGCTTTTATCACAGTGGTCGTAATTGTGTTCTCTTTTTGATCGACTCCATTTAGCGACTTCCTCAATTGTCCGCTTTGGAAAATAGCCACATCACAGCGGTGATGAGACGGGCCGGGAGGAGCGCAATCAGTCAGGTCCTCTTCGGCTTTAATTGAGATGGCTTTGAAAAAAGGAGAACATAAGGGGTGTTGCCTTGACACCCTCTGGTCAGTGCACACTAGTCACGTCCCCCACCCATGGCATAACACTGACCTGTGATGCATGGCCACATTAAAGTCATGTCATATAGCAGTCAGGGACAGAAGGAAACCTGCGAAAGACCCAAACTGGATTAGCGGCGTATGTGTGCCTAATAAAGTTTAAGGGTCGGCGACACCGTTAGATTGTCTGCTGTAATTGTGTGCATGCTTCACCCGTAAGTGCCTGGCAGCCACGGAGTCGCATTTGAAACACAGCAGTGCAGCCTTTTGTCATTTGATCCTCGCTGTCTTGAAACCTGCAGCTTGAAGCACCGCTCCACTCTCCTGTGGTAAAAATACAATTTCCTTCTTTCAACCGGACTGAGAGTGGCCTTGGCTTATCTCCAGCTCGCTGATTAAATTACTAAACAGGCCTTGTTGTAAAAGCCAATGAAGTTTGTCTGCTTACGTCTGTAGGTTGTGTCCTGTAGACTTAGGGACTAAGACTTCCTTTTATCGTCATTCAAATTTAAACTTTACAGCACAGATAAGAACGAAATGTCGTATATGCATCGACGTTTTTGGATGAATGTTATATCGTCTTAATATTCCAGCGAGTTCATCCGTTTTGGGGGGAATTGAGAGGATTATTATGATGCGTTCAAGAGCCTTATGGCCTGAGGTGAAGAAGCTGTTACAGAACCTGGAGGTTCTGCTACGGAGACTGCGGAACCTCATTGTAGAGTCCAGCAGTGAAAACAGTCCTCTGTGGGGGTGGGAGGAGTCTCTGCAGATATTCTGAGCCCTGGTCAGGCAGCGGCTTTTTGCGAATTCTTGGCTTTTCCACCGTCCTCACCACTGTCTGCAGAAACTTCCAGTCTCCATGCCAGTCCTGTATTAAAATGCTGGCGTTTGTGTTGTAAACCAGTACAAGCCTCGCACATACAAAAAACAAACAGTACCAAATGCGACGTCTTGATTACAGTCAAATCTTCATTTACAAACCTCTCACTGTACAAACTTTTCTATTTATCAAATCAAATCAAACTTTCAATATGAAGCGCTATTTATACATCAAATAAATGCAACTAAAAGTGCATTACAAAGTTAAAAACAATACCCCGGTGAACCATATCCCTTATTATCACATATGTACGCACGGATACACATACCAAACACACACACACACACAACATACACACATGTGCAACTATATGTATCGATGATTACATGACCGAGTACAGAGGGACATGTGGGTAAAAACTATCACAGGGGCAATCTGCACCGGGAGGCCATCAGACCATGGCCACCAGGACGCTGACACAAATAGTCCCCACAAACACAGCCCATTAACCTTGAGCCAGATTGCTCATCTAAGGAATGTTGGAAAAAAAAATAAGAGTTAAATACAATAAACACTTATTAATAATTATAGTAAAAAACCTATATATATGTATATATAGGTTATACATATATGTACATGTATGTATATATGTATATATATATATATATATATATATATATATATATATATATATATATATATATATATATATATATATATATATATATATATATATATATATATATATATATGTATATATATATATATATATGTATATATATATATATATGTATATATATATGTATATTGTGAAGACTCTTCTTCGGCATGGTAATGCCGGTGTGGTTTTCCCGTGGATGCGTCGAAGCAGAACACAGCATAGGTAAGATAAAGGGTATTTAATAACAAAAGTCTATGAACAAAAATACTGGTGTAAAGAGAAAAAGTAAACAAAACATTTAGCATGAAAGCTAGACAATAAAGTGGCTTGGCGTGAGAGCTAGCGAGAAAATACATACAAATGATGAGAGTCGTCACTGATGCGCGTGGGCAAATTAGGATCCGAGAATGAGTGAACAGAAAAGGTGAGCTTAAATAGGAGGGTGATAATTATTAGCAGGTGTGCGGGGCGAGACTAGCAGGTGGACTGATGTGTAACCATAGTGATGGATAAAAACAGGAAATAAACGGGTCAGACAGAATGAAAAAACAAACACGTGAAGATCTGAGCCACAGATCGCAACAGTATTCCCCCCCAACAAAAGACAGATACCAGATGTCTTAAAAAACAAACAAAAACTTGAACCCCCTCCCCAAAACCAGAAAGTTCACAAACGAAGGGAGGGCGGAGGGAGGCCACGGTGGAGGGTCGCCAGATCGCATGTCCCCGAATCCACCGAGGACACATCATGTGGCGGCGGCGGGTGGAACGCTGCTGCCGAAAAAGTTTTGGCGGGCGACCTCGAAAAGGCCACATTAGTGGCCGCCTCGCAGGATGAGGTGCCCGGCGAGGCGGACGACCCGGGCACGGCCACATCCGTGGCCGACATGGAGGAGGGAGTATCTGGCGAGGAGGATGACCTCGCAGAGGCCACGCCCGTGGTCGACGTGGTGGACGACGCCTCAGCACCGAAATCCCAGCAGGCTTGGAAGCAGCAGACGAGGGTGCGGGGACTGCAGCCAAAGCAGGCCCGAGTGCAGCTGGCGAGGATGATGCGGGTGCTGCAGCCGAAGAAGGCGTCGGAGGCGGCCTGGGAGCCGCAGGAGTCGTCGGAGGCGGCCTGGGAGCCGCAGGAGTCGTCGGAGGCGGCCTGGGAGCCGCAGGAGTCGTCGGTGGCGCTGGTGTGGGCTCCAGCCCCGTCGTCGGTGCTGGTGTGGGCTCCAGCCCCGTCGTCGGCGCTGGTGTGGGCTCCAGCCCCGTCGTCGGCGCTGGTGTGGGCTCCAGCCCCGTCGTCGGCGGTGCTTGGCGGCGCGGAGCTGGCACCGGTGCTTGGCGGCACGGAGCTGGCACCGGTACCGGTCGTGGTGCTGGTACCGGAGTGGGCTCCAGCTTAGGAACTGGTGCTGGCGTGAGAACCAGTTTAGAGTCTGAAACTGGCGTGAGAACAAGGCTAGAAACATTTTCTGGTGTGAAAACCAGGTCAGAGTCATGTGCTGGTGTGAGAACCAGACTGGGAGCAGGTGTCGGCTTCAGCCGAGGAGCAGGTGTCGGCTTCAGCCGAGGAGCAGGTGTCGGCTTCAGCCGAGGAGCAGGTGTCGGCTTCAGCCGAGGAGCAGGTGTCGGCTTCAGCCGAGGAGCAGGTGTCGGCTTCAGCCGAGGAGCAGGTGTCGGCTTCAGCCGAGGAGCAGGTGTCGGCTTCAGCCGAGGAGCAGGTGTCGGCTTCAGCCGAGGAGCAGGCACAGGGGTCTGCCGAGGAGAACTAGGGGATTGGCTGTGAGCAGGACTAGGACTATGATGAGTGATAAGACAAACACTAGGACTCGGGCAAGGACTTGAGAGAGGACCAGGACTTACAATCACACTAGTGCTTTGAGAAGGGCTTGGGCAACGACCAGGACTTACAGTCATACCAGGGCTTGGGCAAGAACTAGGACAAACGGTCAAACTAGGGCTTGGGCAAGGACTGGGACTAACAATCAAACTGGTGCTCGGGCAAGGACTAGGACAAAGACTAGGACTTACAGTAACACTGGGGCTCGGACAAGAACTTGGGTAAGGACTAGGGTTCGGACTAAGACCACGAGGGGAATCAGTACTAATATTACAAAGGCAAGAAACAAGACTCGGGACCGGACTCGAAACAGGACTCGGACTACGGATCAGTCTACGAGTGGAACTAGGACTACGACGACTACGAGAAAGACTAGGACTACAACTAGAATCAGAACGGAAACTCGGACCAGGACTTGGACTACGACTCAGTCTACAAGTCGGTCTACGAGTAGGACTAGAGCATGGGCTACGAAGAAGGCTGGGACTCGAACTCTGAGAGAGACTGTGACTAAAACTAGAACTAGGGCACGGACGGAACACAGGTGGAGGAGGTCTAAGAGGGCGTGACTTGACCGGGGAGAACACCGGTGGAGGAGGTCTAGGAGGCCGTAGTGGCTTAACAGGTTTAAACACCGGTGGTGGTCTACTTGGCCCTTGAGACTTGGCCGGGGGAAACACAGGTGGAGGAGGTCTACAAGGCCTTTGAGACTTGGCCGGGGGAAACACAGGTGGAGGAGGTCTACTAGGAGGAGCTAAGCGTTTAGCGGGCCGAAAAACAGGTAAAGGTGGCCTACATGGAGGTTTTTGTTTAGCAGTTTTAAGAAGAGGTAGCGTCTGCCCTACCTCCGCAACACAGCTATAGGCCGTAGCCCCCCCCTCCAGACGGGAATCCCAGACCCGTTCCCTGTGGTCAGGGACTGACCATAAGGGAGGGTGGTGGGAGGTTTGGAGGCGGGCAGACCCCTCCCCTCTATATTGTCCAGAGTGTCCCTTTGAAAAGGGAGAAAAAACCTTGGACTTGGGCAGAGAATGAGGTTTAAACGGTGGGTTAGAAGAAAAACTAGGTGACTGAGGTTGACTAGAATAATAAGAAAAAATATCCTGATACTTTTGTATCTTATTATTAATGTTATTGTCATTTGAAAATGGCTGAGAAAACGAATCTTCCCCAAAAAATTCCTTGTTGATGACGTCATCATCGGAAGACGGGTTTGCGTTACCGGGGGGGCGTCGACGAAATGACGTCATCTGCGCGGGACACAAGTTGGGAATTTGCCCAGTCGGTAAAACTGTTAGCAAAGTGTGTTATTGGGTCCCCAAACAATGGTGTAGGGGTTTTGTGTGCTGACTGTAGGTTGCTGTGTTCGTGAGGAGGGAGACATGGAGTGGGCAAGTCACTGTCGCCCGACGAAGCCATACTTCGCGGCTTCCGCCTACGCGGACGAGCGCGAGCGCTGCGGGAGGGAAACTCACCGCTCCCGGAAGCATCGATCGGAACCAGTTTTCCCTCCAGGTCCCACATCATGCTTTCGTCTGGATTGCATCGGAGAGTTTCAGCCTCCATCGCTCGGAATACCCTCCATGTGCCTTCGTCGAAGGTCTCCTCGTGGTTGCCAGACGCGGAAAAACTTTTTAATGCTCGGATCCTACTGTGAAGACTCTTCTTCGGCATGGTAATGCCGGTGTGGTTTTCCCGTGGATGCGTCGAAGCAGAACACAGCATAGGTAAGATAAAGGGTATTTAATAACAAAAGTCTATGAACAAAAATACTGGTGTAAAGAGAAAAAGTAAACAAAACATTTAGCATGAAAGCTAGACAATAAAGTGGCTTGGCGTGAGAGCTAGCGAGAAAATACATACAAATGATGAGAGTCGTCACTGATGCGCGTGGGCAAATTAGGATCCGAGAATGAGTGAACAGAAAAGGTGAGCTTAAATAGGAGGGTGATAATTATTAGCAGGTGTGCGGGGCGAGACTAGCAGGTGGACTGATGTGTAACCATAGTGATGGATAAAAACAGGAAATAAACGGGTCAGACAGAATGAAAAAACAAACACGTGAAGATCTGAGCCACAGATCGCAACATATATATATATATGTATATATATATATATATGTATATATATATATATATATATATATATATATATATATATATATATGTGTATATGTGTATATATATATATATATATATGTGTATATATATATATATATATATGTGTATATATGTATATATATATATATATATATATATATATATATATATATATATATATATATATGTGTATATGTGTATATATATATATATATATATGTGTATATGTATATATATATATATATATATATATATATATATATATATATATATGTGTATATATATATATATATATATATATATATATATATATATATATATATGTATATATATATATATATATATATATATATATATGTGTATATGTGTATATATATATATATATATATATATATATGTATATATATATATATATATATATATATATATGTGTATATGTGTATATATATATATATATATATATATGTATATATATATATATATATATATATATATATCAATCAATCAATCAATCAATGTTTACTTATATAGCCCTAAATCACTAGTGTCTCAAAGGGCTGCACAAACCACCACGACATCCTCGGTAGGCCCACATAAGGGCAAGGAAAACTCACACCCAGTGGGACGTCGGTGACAATAATGACTATGAGAACCTTAGAGAGGAGGAAAGCAATGGATGTCGAGCGGGTCTAACATGATACTGTGAAAGTTCAATCCACAATGGATCCAACACAGTCGTCAGCAGAGAGAGTCCCGTTCACAGCGGAGCCACCAGGAAACCATCCCAAGCGGAGGCGGATCAGCAGCGCAGAGATGTCCCCAGCCGATACACAGGCAAGCAGTACATGGCCATCGGATCGGACCGGACCCCCTCCACAAGGGAGAGTGGGACATAGAAGAAAAAGAAAAGAAACAGCAGATCAACTGGTCTAAAAAGGGAGTCTATTTAAAGGCTACAGTATACAAATGAGTTTTAAGGTGAGACTTAAATGCTTCTACTGAGGTGGCATCTCGAACTGTTACCGGGAGGGCATTCCAGAGTACTGGAGCCCGAACGGAAAACGCTCTATAGCCCGCAGACTTTTTTTGGGCTTTGGGAATCACTAATAAGCCGGAGTCCTTTGAACGCAGATTTCTTGCCGGGACATATGGTACAATACAATCGGCAAGATAGGATGGAGCTAGACCGTGTAGTATTTTATACGTAAGTAGTAAAACCGTAAAGTCACATCTTAAGTGCACAGGAAGCCAGTGCAGGTGAGCCAGTACAGGCGTAATGTGATCAAACTTTCTTGTTCTTGTCAAAAGTCTAGCAGCCGCATTTTGTACCAACTGTAATCTTTTAATGCTAGACATGGGGAGACCCGAAAATAATACGTTACAGTAGTCGAGGCGAGACGTAACAAACGCATGGATAATGATCTCAGCGTCTTTAGTGGACAGAATGGAGCGAATTTTAGCGATATTACGGAGATGAAAGAAGGCCGTTTTAGTAACGCTTTTAATGTGTGCCTCAAAGGAGAGAGTTGGGTCGAAGATAATACCCAGATTCTTTACCGTGTCGCCTTGTTTAATTGTTTGGTTGTCAAATGTTAGAGTTGTATTATTAAATAGAGTTCGGTGTCTAGCAGGACCGATAATCAGCATTTCCGTTTTTTTGGCGTTGAGTTGCAAAAAGTTAGCGGACATCCATTGTTTAATTTCATTAAGACACGCCTCCAGCTGACTACAATCCGGCGTGTTGGTCAGCTTTAGGGGCATGTAGAGTTGGGTGTCATCAGCATAACAGTGAAAGCTAACACCGTATTTGCGTATGATGTCACCTAGCGGCAGCATGTAGATGCTGAAGAGTGCAGGGCCAAGGACCGAACCCTGGGGAACTCCACACGTTACCTTAACGTAGTCCGAGGTCACATTGTTATGGGAGACACACTGCATCCTATCAGTAAGATAAGAGTTAAACCAAGACAGGGCTAAGTCTGACATACCGATTCGTGTTTTGATACGTTCTAATAAAATATTATGATCGACGGTATCGAAAGCAGCGCTAAGATCGAGGAGCAGCAACATAGATGACGCATCAGAATCCATCGTTAGCAATAGATCATTAGTCATTTTTGCGAGGGCTGTCTCCGTCGAGTGATTTGCCCTGAAACCGGATTGAAAGGTTTCACATAGATTGTTAGACGCTAAGTGTTCATTTAACTGCTCCGCAACAATTTTTTCGAGGATTTTTGAAATGAAGGGAAGGTGGGACACCGGTCGGTAGTTTACCATGAGGTCAGGATCGAGGTTAGGTCTTTTAAGGAGAGGATGAATAACCGCTTTTTTGAATGCTAGGGGAACAGTGCCCGAGGAAAGTGATAAGTTTATAATATTTAGCACTGATGGACCTAATAATACAAAGAGCTCCTTGATCAGTTTCCCAGGAAGAGGGTCAAGTAAACATGTTGTTTGTTTTATTCCATTTACACGTTGTAACAATTCCTCTAATGTTATTTCCTCAAAACGAGAGAAACTATTTTGGAGGGCAGTATCCGCCGTATATACAATCGTGTCAGTGTTAATAGAACCCCGTTGTAGCTGGGACGCATTGTCTTTAATCTCCTTTCTAATGACTTCAATTTTCTTACTAAAGAATTGCATAAAGTCATCAGCTGAGTGGGTGGAGCTACTGGAAGGAGTCCCTTGTTGGGTTAGCGATGCTACCGTACTAAACAAAAATTTAGGATCGTTTTTATTACGGTGGATGAGATTTGAGTAATAATTAGCTTTAGCTAAGGTAAGCATGCGTTTATAAGTTATTAAACCATCACTAAATGCTTGATGGTGCACCTCAAGTTTAGTCGTGCGCCATTTGCGTTCCAGCTTTCTGCATAATAATTTCTGAGCTCTAGTTTCTTCTGTAAACCACGGGGTGCGCTTTTTTGGAGCCTTTTTTAACTTTAGCGGTGCTATGTTATCAATGGTTTCGCGCAGGGCGTCGTTAAAATTGTTAGTGAGGTTATCAATAGAGCCCACATACTTTGGGAATGGTGCCATTACCGAGGGCAGTAGGTCAGCAAGAGTTGTCGTTGTGGCTGTATTAATGTTGCGGCTGCTATAGCAGTTATTATTATTATTAGTTTGACGAACATGCGTCTGAACCTCGAATTTTATAAGGTAATGATCGGACAATACTTTAGTATACGGGAGTATCGTAACTTTGGAAGCGGTGATCCCCTTGACAAGCACTAGGTCTATCGTATTACCGTTGCGATGCGTGGGTTCATTTATTATTTGTGTGAGACCACAGCTATCAATTATACTCTGGAGCGCTACGCACGGTGGGTCCGATGGGGTATTCATGTGGATATTAAAGTCCCCCATTATGATTATATTATCGGCGTGTGTCACTAGATCAGCAACGAACTCTGAGAATTCATTGATAAAGTCCGAACAGGGCCCTGGGGGGCGGTAGATAACAGCCAGGTGTAGAGGCAGCGGTGTGACAGACCTCATAGTAAGCACCTCAAACGATTTATATTTATTATTTATGTTAGGACTAAGGTTAAAGTTTTCATTGTATATTAGTGCGACCCCCCCACCCCTTTTAAGCGGACGGGCAATATGCGCATGTGTAAAGTTAGGAGGACATGCCTCATTTAGCGCAAAAAAGTCGTTTGGTTTAAGCCAGGTTTCACTGAGACCGATGACGTTAAGATTGTTGTCTCTGATAATATCATTAACTAACAAAGTTTTGGGAGACAATGATCTTATGTTTAAAAAACCTACATTATAGGTAGTGGGATGTTTTAGGGAATTTTTGATCAAATTATCCGTAGTAGCAATATTAATAATGTTGTGTTTATTATGCCCAGTGCATTCAGTATAATTACGACCATATCTAGGAATTGATACGACGGGAATGTTCCGATTGTTTGATTGTTGCTTTGATAAACTGCACGCATCATGGTTAGCCACCTCAGTAACGGGGATGTTCCGATTGTTTGTTTGTTGCTTTGATAAACTGCACGCATCATAGTTAGCCTCCTCAGTAACGGGGATTTTCCGATTGTTTGTTTGTTGCTTTGATAAACTGCACGCATCATAGTTAGCCACCTCAGTAAAACACATGTCCAACTCTGAAACACTCAAAGCAGAACAAACTTGTTCTAATTTAACAGACTCCTTACCCAGACCAGTAGTCTCGCATTTTCCATCTAAATCCGTCTTCAGGGTGGAGGGAAGTGGTGTTCTGTGGGGATTAGCCTTCTGCTTTGTTTTTAGCCCCGCTCGACATCCGCGTTTCCGATCACACCGCTGGCGTCTGCTCCGTAGACGGCCCCCGCTGCTACTAGACTCCCCTGCTTCACAGGCCGCTGGATGTAGCCGCCGATGTATCCCCATGCTAGTTAGCATGTTTAGCACGCCCGCGTCTATCAGTCCAAAACGGCCCAATATGTCCATATCCAGAAGTGTCTGGCGGTCGTACGTGATCACGGAGTGACCACGATGCGAGCCAGCCATGAAGTATGCAGAACTGTCCGGCATTTCCGCCAAATGTTCCATCTTTAGCAAGAGCACCGCAGTGTCGCAGCCCGTCCGGGCGCCGCCATCTTGCAAATATATATATGTATATATATATATATATATATATATACATATATATATGTATATATATGCATATATATATATGTATATATATATGTATATATGTATATATATGCATATATATATATATATGTGTGTATATATATATATATATATATGCACTTATATATATATATATATATATATATATATATATATATATATATATATATATATATATATATATGCACTTATATACATACATATGTATGTATATATATATATATATATATATATATATATATGTATGTATATATATATATATATATATGCACTTATATACATACATATGTATGTATATATATATATATATATATATATATATATATATATATATATATATATATATATATATATATATATATATATATATATATATATATACATACATATATATATATATATATATATATATATATACATACATACATACATACATACATATATATATATATATATATATATATATATGTATACATACATACATACATACATACATATATATATATATATATATATATATATATATATATATATATATATATATATATATATATATATATATATATATATATATATATATATATATACATACATGCATACATACATACATATATATATATATATATATATATATATATATATATATATATATATATATATATATATATATATATATATATATATATATATATATATATATATATATATATATATATATATATATATATATATATACATATATATATATGTGCATATATATATATGTGCATATATATATATATATATATATATATATATATATATATATATATATATATATATATATGCATATATATATATATATATATATATATATATATATATATATATATATATATGCATATATATATATGCATATATATACATATATATATGTGTGCATATATATATATATATATATATATATATACGTATATATATATATATATGCATATATATATATATATATATACGTATATATATACATATATATATATATATATATATATATATATATATATATATATATATATATATATATACATATATATATACATATGTATGTATGTATGTATGTATATTTATGTATGTATGTATGTAAAGGACTGTCTCAGAAAATTTGAATACAGAAAATTTGAATATTGTGATAAAGTCCTTTATTTTCTGTAATGCAACTAAAAATATGAAAATGTCATACATTCTGGATTCATTACACATTAATTTAAATATTGCAAGCCTTTTATTATTTTAATATTGCTGATTATGGCATACAGCTTAAGAAAACTAAAAAATCCTATCTCAAAAAATTTGAATATTTCCTCAGACCCATCCATCCATCCATCCATCCATCCATCCATCCATCCATCATCTTCCGCTTATCCGAGGTCGGGTCGCGGGGGCAACAGCCTAAGCAGGGAAACCCAGACTTCCCTCTCCCCAGCCACTTCGTCTAGCTCTTCCTGGGGGATCCCGAGGCGTTCCCAGGCCAGCCGGGAGACATAGTCTTCCCAACGTGTCCTGGGTCTTCCCCGTGGCCTCCTACCGGTTGGACGTGCCCTAAACACCTCCCTAGGGAAGCGTTCGGGTGGCATCCTGACCAGATGCCCGAACCACCTCATCTGGCTCCTCTCCATGTGAAGGAGCAGCGGCTTTACTTTGAGTTCCTCCCGGGTGGCAGAGCTTCTCACCCTATCTCTAAGGGAGAGCCCCGCCACACGGCGGAGGAAACTCATTTCGGCCGCTTGTACCCGTGATCTTATCCTTTCGGTCATGACCCAAAGCTCATGACCATAGGTGAGGATGGGAACGCAGATCGACCGGTAAATTGAGAGCTTTGCCTTCCGGCTCAGCTCCTTCTTCACCACAACGGATCGGTACAACGTCCGCATTACTGAAGACGCCGCACCGATCCGCCTGTCGATCTCACCATCCACTCTTCCCACACTCATGAACAAGACTCCTAAGTACTTGAACTCCTCCACTTGGGGCAGGGTCTCCTCCCCAACCCGGAGATGGCATTCCACCCTTTTCCGGGCGAGAACCATGGACTCGGACTTGGAGGTGCTGATTCTCATTTCCTCAGACCAAGTAAAAAAAAAATATTTATAAGAGCAAAACAAAATCAAACATTTGAAAATGTCAATTAATGCACTCAATACTTGGTTGGGAATCCTTTTGCATGGATTACTGCATCAATTCGGTGTGGCATGGAGGCAATCAGTCTGTGGCATTGCTGAGGTGTTATGGATGCCCAGGATACTTCAATAGCGGCCTTCAGCCCATCACAGTATTTAAATTTTCTGAGACAGTCCTGTATGTATGTATGTATGTTTATATATGTGTATATGTATGTGTATATGTATCTCTCTCTCTCTCTCTCTCTCTCTCTATATATATATATATATATATATATATATATATATATATATATATATATATATATATATATATATATATATATAATAAATACATATGAATAAAATATTCCAGAAAAAAGAAAAAAGTAAAATACAAATGACGTAAATAAAGTAATATCAGATGAAAGCCAAATCAAAAAGGCTGGATCTTAAGCCTGCTCTTAAAAACATGAACATTCTCTGCAGAACCACAAACCTAATACAAATATGTTTTTGTGCACAAACCTAGTCTCGGGGTAGAAATGTTTTTTTTTCATCCATTTTGTGCATCAGCACAGCCGTTGAGGGCGGAGTGATCCATCTCCGGTGCTCATTCAGTCAGCACAGCAGTGCTGTCATTAGCTAGTGTGCCAAGTGCTACTCTGTGAGATTTGAAGTCTTTTTTTTTCTTAGCGTTTTTACAGACCTTTTTTTTTTTTGTATCACGAGCCCGATATGAGTCCAAAGAGAACGATAGACGAATGAAAATTCAAGAAGAAGAACATGGAAACTATCCATTTATCCACTACCCCTAATTTTTCTTGAATAACCTTAACCCGGGGGTCAGTAACCCGTGGCCCTTGAGCCACATTCGGCTCTTTAGTGGCTCCCTGGAGCATTTTTTCAAAAAAGGTTTGAAAATGTAAAAAGATGGGAGAAAAATAATGTTTTTGTTTTAGTATGTTTTTGTTTGAGGACAAACATGACACAAACCTTCCCAATTTTTAAAAAGCCCCCTGTTAATGATGTTTGTGTGTATGATTCACTGATGAGACTATTTAGTGAACATCGTTTTGTCCTACTAATTTCGGCGGTTCTTGAACTCACCATAGTGTGGAATGTGGTGCAACAGTCTGTTTACATTTAAAACCTTCCACTCTTTTTGTCTCATTTTGTCCACCAAATGTTTTATGCTGTGCGTGAATGCACAAAGGTGTGCTTTGTTGATGGTATTGACTTGATGGAGTGCTTATCAGGCATAATTGGTCAGTACATGACTGCAAGCTAAACGATGCTAACATGCTTTTTAGGCTAGCTGTATGTACATATTGCATCATTATGCCTCATTTGTAGGTATATTTAATATCCTTTACTTTTATCCTCTTTGTATATGATTTAGTTTTGCATGTCTCATGACACGTTATCTGTCTGTGATATTGGCTGCATTTCGCATAGTTGTTTGTGTGCCATGTTGTTCCAGACCACAGCAAACATTACTTAGCTTGCCCATGCTTTATGCAGTTTCGATGTCATTGCCAATTGTCCGCCCAAACGGGTCTCATGCATGTGGATATTTCCCTCATCCAGGTCGTTTTGTTCTCAGGACACTAAACGGGTCACAAGTGGACTGTCCAGTTGTTTGTGCAGTCTTTAAGATCAAACATCTGAATCTCTGTCTCTTCTCATCATCAACATTTTTTTCAGAAGGTCCAGGCTTGTCCAAAAGACAGTAGCGGATTATAGAGCAGGGGTATTTTTTTCAGTCCATGTCAAATAAAAAATGGCCTCACTGTACCCATTTTGCACTAAATTATTTGGATATAATCACCCAACAACCCATGGAAACACCCTTAATTGATTGTGTTTTGGCTTTTGAAAAGTCAGACTAACACACCTAAATTACCATATTTTCCGCACTATAAGGCGTACTTAATTTTTTTATTTTTTTTTTTATCCTAAAACTTGACAGAGCGCCTTTTAACATGGCACGTCTAATGTAAGGATGGGCTTACCCACCTCGAAGCTATTTTATTTGGTACATGATGTAATAAAAACGGTGTCCAGTAGATGGCAGTCAAACATAATAGATATGTGTAGGCTGCACTATGATGGGTCTCAAGTAAACAACACCAACATCTTAAATGTTCCATTGAGCATTTTTGAACATCACACACGGAGCTCAAAAATCAATCAAAATGTTTTAGTCCGACTTTGGTAAGCTATGAAGCCGCACCGCTTGATGGATTGTCGGTGCATTAAACATAGAAGTATTATTATGGTGTGTGTATAAGGTAAGACGTATTATCTGGCGTTTGGTTTTGCAATATTATGCACAAGCAACTTTTCTTGCCTTCTGGTACCTGTTGATCTGTATTTGGGATCTGCATAAATCCTGAAAAAGTTCGCGGGTCCGCCTTTGTTGTCCGTGATGACACCGTAGTTGATAACTTTCTTCTTTTTCTCTATCTTCTTGTTTTGAGACATTCATACTCCACTGTTGCCATTTCTAATATAAAGTAGTGTAAAGTTCTTGCTTATATCTGTCAGTAAACTCACCGTGAAATTACTAAAACATACCGGTGTAGTGAGTTTACATTATTTACCCAAGTAACTTTAGTTATTAGAGAGTTCCGGTCGGACGCTTTTTCACAGGTCACATGTTGTTGTTTCCGGATGAGGAGATGCTCCTCCGTTATTGTTTGAACTAAGGTCTGAATGTCATTAAAACAGTTAGCGCCAACTTTTGACACTTCTTCCCCTCCCATCCTTGCACGCTACACCGCTACAACAAAGATGACGGGGAGAAGACGCTGTCGAAGGTAAGCCACGTAAATAAGACCGCCCACAAAACGGCGCATCACGAACCGAATGACAGAAAGCAACTTGAAGATGATGTGTAAAACATCTTTGCAACATTTTGACCAGAGCACCACCATTACATGTTATGTAGACCACAAGGAAGTATTTTACATTTAGAAAAAATAATAATAATATGACTTCTTTAATGAGCCCTATAATCCGGTGTGCCTAATATATTAAAAAAGATCAAAAATAGACCATTCATTGGCAGTAAGCCTTATAATCCCATGCGCCCTATGGTCCGGAAAATAGGGTACGCGCTTGAAAACCAAATGGCTATGTAACCGGTAAGCAGATCCTATTCAATCAAAACATCAGCAACAACTGCAATGAAGTGACTGTAAATTTGCCTCACACATAATTTAACCTTTTGAAGTGCATTGATGGGAGAAAGAAGGAACATCAATTTAATATATGAAGTAGCCAAGGACATGGAGAGAGCCAGTTTCATTAAGACTAAAGAACAATAAACCAGTTACATGGATTGATTGATTAATACTCGTGTTAGTAGATTGCACAGTATAGTACATATTCGGTACAATTGGCCACTAAATGGTAAAACTTCAATACGTTTTTCAACTTTTTTCATTCGAAGAGAATGAAACAATTATAAAACCAGGCAAAGAAAAGACCGTACACAAACCTCTTCACGCTGCATGTTTGCACTCCAAACTGATTAAGAATAACTCTGTATTCCGCACAACTGGCAAGCCTGTGCAGAACAATGGCAACCTTTATTTGAAGCGGGCACAGACTGTCTTTTCCTTCGGACTTAAAACTCCTTCCATCAATCCACAGGGCTTAGAGACATTTGAAAGTGTTCTTACCATTCTCCGTCCGGAAATTCCTTTAAAACAGCTCCCTTCCAACAGTATTTGCTTTGGTCTTGCATCAACAACTCTGATATCTTCTTGGTAGCGGTGTCATGTTTGGAGCACAATTTTGTACCTTTTCTTGATGCTGTCTACCATGAATTGATTAACGTGGACCCCGACTTAAACAAGTTGAAAAACTTATTGGTGTGTTACCATTTAGTGGTCAATTGTACGGAATATGTACTGTACTGTGCAATCTACTAATACAAGTTTCAATCAATCAATGAATCAATCAGTCTGCTATTTAACATCAGCATAGTCATTTGAGAGATGATATTTCTAATCTGATGTAGTCCTGATGGCTTCATCTGGCCGGGATCTTCAGCTCTCACTGGATCGGTTCGCAGCCGAGTGTGAAGCGACCGGAATGAGAATCAGCACCTCCAAGTCCGAGTCCATGGTTCTCGCCCGGAAAAGGGTGGAGTGCCATCTCCGGGTTGGGGAGGAGACCCTGCCCCAAGTAGAGGAGTTCAAGTACCTAGGAGTCTTGTTCACGAGTGGGGGAAGAGTGGATCGTGAGATCGACAGGCGGATCGGTGCGGCGTCTTCAGTAATGCGGACGTTGTATTGATCCGTTGTGGTGAAGAAGGAGCTGAGCCGGAAGGCAAAGCTCTCAATTTACCGGTCGATCTACGTTCCCATCCTCACATATGGTCATGAGCTTTGGGTCATGACCGAAAGGATAAGATCACGGGTACAAGCGGCCCAAATGAGTTTCCTCCGCCGGGTGGCGGGGCTCTCCCTTAGAGATAGGGTGAGAAGCTCTGCCATCCGGGAGGAGCTCAACGTAAAGCCGCTGCTCCTCCACATCGAGAGGAGCCAGATGAAGTGGTTCGGGCATCTGGTCAGGATGCCACCCGAACGCCTCCCTAGGGATGTGTTTAGGGCACGTCCAGCTGGTAGGAGGCCACGGGGAAGACCCAGGACACGTTGGGAAGACTATGTCTCCCGGCTGGCCTGGTTACGCCTCGGGATCCCCCGGGAAGAGCTAGACGAAGTGGCTGGAGATAGGGAGGTCTGGGCTTCCCTGCTTAGACTGCTGCCCCCGCGACCCGACCTCGGATAAGCGGAAGATGATGGATGGATGGATGGATGGATATTTCTAATCTGTGCCGATATTAAAGCGGACATCAGATACAACAAGAGCTGGCCTGATGATTGGCGATTTGTGAGGATGCCTTATTTTGGTATGACACCACAGGATTGTATGATTGATTGATTAAAACTTGTATTAATAGATTGCACAGTTCAGTACATACTCCTCTCTGAGCTGCAACCTTATCGCGGTAGAGGAGTTTGTGTGTCCCAATGATCCTAGGAGCTATGTTGTCCGGGGGCATAAAGCTCCCTGGTAGGGTCTCCCAAGGCAAACAGGTTCTAGGTGAGGGATCAGACAAAGAGCAGCTCGAAGACCTTTATGAAGAAAAAAAATCATGGACCCAGATTTCCCTCGCCCGGACGCGGGTCACCGGGGCCCCCCTCTGGAGCCAGGCCCGGAGGTGGAGCACGATGGCGAGCGCCTGGTGGTCGGGCCTGTTCCCATGGGGCCCGGCCGGGCACAGCCCGAAGAGGCAACGTGGGTCATCCCTCCAATGGGCTCACCACTCATAGGAGGGGCCATAGAGGTCGGGTGCATTGTGAGCTGGGCGACAGCCGAAGGCAGGGCACTTGGCGGTCCGATCCTCGGCTACAGAAGCTAGCTCTTGGGACGTGGAACGTCACGTCACTGGGGGGGAAAGAGCCTGAGCTAGTGCGCGAAGTCGAGAAATTCCGGCTGGATATAGTCGGACTCACTTCGACGCACAGCAAGGGCTCTGGAACCACTTCTCTCGAGAGGGATTGGACCCTCTTCCACTCTGGCGTTGCCGGCAGTGAGAGGCGACGGGCTGGGGTGGCAATTCTTGTTTCCCCCGGCTCAAAGCCTGTACGTTGGAGTTCAACCCGGTGGACGAAAGGGTAGCCTCCCTCCGCCTTCGGGTGGGGGAACGGGTCCTGACTGTTGTTTGTGCTTATGCACCAAACAGCAGTGCAGAGTACCCACCCTTTTTGGGAACACTCGAGGGAGTACTGGAAAGTGCTCCCCCGGGTGATTCTCTTGTCCTACTGGGAGACTTCAACGCTCACGTTGGCAACGACAGTGAAACCTGGAGAGGCGTGATTGGGAAGAATGGCCGCCCAGATCTGAACCCAAGTGGTGTTTAGTTATTGGACTTTTGTGCTCATCACAGTTTGTCGATAACAAACACCATGTTCAAACATAAGGGTGTCCATATGTGCACTTGGCACCAGGACACCCTAGGCCGCAGTTCCATGATCGACTTTGTAGTTGTGTCATCGGATTTGCGGCCTTATGTTTTGGACACTCGGGTGAAGAGAGGGGCGGAGCTTTCTACCGATCACCACCTGGTGGTGAGTTGACTGCGATGGTGGGGGAGGATGCCGGACAGACCTGGGAGGCCGAAACGCATTGTGAGGGTCTGCTGGGAACGTCTGGCAGACAAAGTTTCAATTCCCACCTCCGGAAGAACTTTGAACATGTCACGAGGGAGGTACTGGACATTGAGTCCGAGTGGACCATGTTCCGCACCTCTATTGTCGAAGCGGCAGATCGGAGCTGTGGCCGCAAGGTAGTTGGTGCCTGTCGGGGCGGCAATCCTAAAACCCCTTGGTGGACACCAGCGGTGAGGGATGCCGTCAAACTGAAGAAGGAGTCCTATCGGGTCCTTTTGGCTCATAGGACTCCGGAGGCAGTGGACAGGTACCGACAGGCCAAGCGGTGTGCAGCTTTAGGAGTCGCGGAGGCAAAAACTCGGACATGGGAGGAGTTCGGGGAAGCCATGGAGAACGACTTCCGGACGGCTTCGAAGCGGTTCTGGACCACCATACGCCGCCTCAGGAAGGGGAAGCAGTGCACTATCAACACCGTGTATGGTGCGGATGGTGTTCTGCTGACCTCAACTGCGGATGTTGTGGATAGATGGAAGGAATACTTCGAAGACCTCCTCAATCCCACCAACACGTCTTCCTATGAGGAAGCAGAGCCTGGGGGATCTGTGGTGGTCTCTCCTATTTCTGGGGCTGAGGTCACTGAGGTAGTTAAAAAGCTCCTCGGTGGCAAGGCCCCAGGGGTGGACGAGGTCCGCCCGGAGTTCCTTAAGGCTCTGGATACTGTGGGGCTGTCTTGGCCGACAAGACTTTGCAGCATCGCGTGGACATCGGGGGCGGTACCTCTGGATTGGCAGACCGGGGTGGTGGTTCCTCTCTTTAAGAAGGGGGACCGGAGGGTGTGTTCCAACTATCGTGGGATAACACTCCTCAGCCTTCCCGGTAAGGTTTATTCAGGTGTACTGGAGAGGAGGCTACGTCGGATAGTCGAACCTCGGATTCAGGAGGAACAGTGTGGTTTTCGTCCTGGTCGTGGAACTGTGGACCAGCTCTATACTCTCGGCAGGGTTCTTGAGGGTGCATGGGAGTTTGCCCAACCAGTCTACATGTGCTTTGTGGACTTGGAGAATGCATTCGACCGTGTCCCTCGGGAAGTCCTGTGGGGAGTGCTCAGAGAGTATGGGGTATCGGACTGTCTTATTGTGGCGGTCCGCTCCCTGCACGATCAGTGCCAGAGCTTGGTCCGCATTGCCGGCAGTAAGAATAACACATTTCCAGTGAGGGTTGGACTCCGCCAAGGCTGTCCTTTGTCACCGATTCCGTTCATAACTTTTATGGACAGAATTTCTAGGCGCAGTCAAGGCGTTGAGGGGTACCGGTTTGGTAACCGCAGGATTAGGTCTCTGCTTTTTGCAGATGATGTGGTCCTGATGGCTTCATCTGACCGGGATCTTCAGCTCTCGCTGGATCGGTTCGCAGCCGAGTGTGAAGCGACCGGAATGAGAATCAGCACCTCCAAGTCCGAGTCCATGGTTCTCGCCCGGAAAAGGGTTGAATGCCATCTCCGGGTTGGGGAGGAGACCCTTCCCCAAGTGGAGGAGTTCAAGTACCTTGGAGTCTTGTTCACGAGTGGGGGAAGAGTGGATCGTGAGATCGACAGGCGGATCGGTGCGGCGTCTTCAGTAATGCGGACGTTGTACCGATCCGTTGTGGTGAAGAAGGAGCTGAGCCGGAAGGCAAAGCTCTCAATTTACCGGTCAATCTACTTTCCCATCCTCACCTATGGTCATGAGCTTTGGGTCATGACCGAAAGGATAAGATCACGGGTACAAGCGGCCGAAATGAGTTTCCTCCGCCGTGTGGCGGGTCTCTCCCTTAGAGATAGGGTGAGAAGCTCTGCCATCCGGGAGGAACTCAAAGTAAAGCCGCTGCTCCTCCACATGGAGAGGAGCCAGATGAGGTGGTTCGGGCATCTGGTCAGGATGCCACCCGAACGCCTCCCTAGGGAGGTGTTTAGGGCACGTCCAACCGGTAGGAGGCCACGGGGAAGACCCAGGACACGTTGGGAAGACTATATCTCCCGGCTGGCATGGGAACGCCTCGGGATCCCCCAGGAAGAGCTAGACAAAGTGGCTGGGGAGAGGGAAGTCTGGGTTTCCCTGCTTAGGCTGGTGCCCCCGCGACCCGACCTTGGATAAGCGGAAGATGATGGATGGATGACCACTAAATGGTAACACTCGAATACGTTTTTCAACTTGTTTAAATCGGGGTCCACGTTAAACAATTCATGGTAAGGGTCAACCAGAAACGCAATAGGGTTATTTGTAATGACCAATAAGCGCATTGAGACTCGGACTTCAAATGTTGATGTGAAAACACAAAAGACCATAAGGTTGGGGAAATCAGAATAATTTAGCGACTGAGGACGGTGAACCTGGTGTTCTAGCAGGGAGTACTAGGACTTACCACAACTGTTTGAACGGATGATTTTGCAACCTGCAGTTGTTCAGAAATTGGGATATTTGGTATTATTTGGTGTACAGTAGTGTTATACCGATACCAATATTTTGGTACCGCTACCCAAAGATTTTAACAAACAATTTTAGGATACATTAAACATAGGTTTATTATTGCAAGTTTGTCATTAAATAAAATAGTCAACATACTAGACAACTTGTCTTTTAGTAGTAAGTAAACAAACAAAGGCTCCTAATTAGTCTGCTGACATATGCAGTAACATATTGTGTCATTTATACACCTATTATTTTGTACACATTATTAAGGACAAGCGGTAGAAAATAAATGATTAATCTACTTGTTCATATACTGTTAATATCTGCTTACTTTCTGTTTAAAAATGTTTCTACCTGTTAAAATGTAATAATCACTTATTCTTCTGTTTGGATGCTTTACATTAGTTTCGGATGATACCACAGAACTGGGTTTCGATCCGATACCAAGTAGATACAGGATCATACATTGGTCATATTCAAAGTCCTCATGTGTCCAGGGACATATTTCCTGACTTTATAAACATAATATACTTTTTTTTTCAACAAAATATGTTGTGATGCCAAAAAAATCTATCAACTAGATACGTTCCTGTACTTGGTATCATTACAGTGGATGTCAGGTGTAGATCCACCAATGGTGTTTGTTTACATTGTGACGCAGGTGAGCTACGGTGTGTAGTGAAGCATGTTTAGCTATTCCTCGTCCTGCAGGGATGATACTTGTTAGAAATATTCTTTATTCGTCGCCATGGAGACAAGGATTAGTGATTTAGAAGTAGCTAAAACACTGCAGACGTTAGCCGCTAGCTAGCTAGCCATGTCTTAAAGCACCTCTTCCTGAGGGTGTTTCAGTGTTATAACTTCACCTTTATTGTTAGTTTTTAAGCCAAAATGCGTACACACTGCCTCTAAGTACTCTGTGATTGTGCGCTGCCGAACATGCTCATAAACCAGCAATGACACGACGTAACGGCAGGGGGGTGGTAGACCGATACTTTTCAGAGGCGGTATAGTACCGAATATGTTTCATAAGTATCGTGGTACGACACTAATACCGGTATACCATACAACCCTAATGTAAAGTCTATCTTATTTGTACAAAAACTGTCTCTTTAATGCTTATTTTCTTTATGTCATTGGGTAGCTTGTTTGCATGTAGTTAAATTTTACAACACTGGAAGGGGCATTGAACGCATCAGTGCATCAAATTTGGGTATCGATCCGATACCCAAATTTGGGTATCATATTCAAAGTCCTCATGTGTCCAGGGACATATTTCCTGAGTTTATAAACAAAAAATGAATGTTTTAAGATAAAAGATAATGTTGTGATGCCCAAAAATATTGATATCATCATTGTAGTATCGACTGTATACGCTCCTGTACTTGGTATCATTACAGTGGATGTCAGGTGTAGGTCCACCAATTGCGTTTGTTTATATTGTGACGCCGGTGAGCTACGGTGTGTAGTGAAGCATTTTTAGCTATTCCTCGTCCTGCAGTGATAATGATACTTGTAAGAAACTTACTTTATTTGTCGCCATGGAGACGAGGATTAGTGGTTTAGAAGTAGCTTATTTTTTTGTGATAGAGTTATTGGAACACATACTTGTTGCTCACAAAAAAAAGTTCATGAATGGTTCTTTTATGAATTCATTATGGCTCTACTGAAAATGTGAGAAAATGTGCTGGGTCAAAAGTATACGTACAGCAATGTTAATATTTGCTTACATGTCCCTTGGCAAGTTTCACTGCAATAAGACACTTTTGGTAGCCATCCACAAGCTTCTGCTTGAATTCTTGACCACTCCTCTTGACAAAATTGGTGCAGTCCAGCTAAATGTGTTGGTTTTCTGACATGGACTTGTTTCTTCAGGACTTTGGGAAGGCCATTCTAAAACCTTCATTCTAGCCTGATTTAGCCTTTCCTTTACCACTTTTGACTTGTGTTTGAGGTCATAGCTCGGTTGGTAGAGCGGCCGTGCCAGCAGCTTGAGGGTTGCAGGTTCGATTCCCACTTCCACCATTCTAGTCACTGCCGTTGTGTCCTTGGGCAAGACACTTTACCCACCTGCTCCCAGTGCCACCCACACTGGTTTAAATGTAACTTAGATATTGGGTTTCACTATGTAAAGCGCTTTGAGTCACTAGAGAAAAGCGCTATATAAATATAATTCACTTCACTTCACTGCACATTGTCCTGTTGGAACACTAAACTGCGCCCAAGGCCTAACCTCCGGGCTGTTGATTTTAGCTTGTCCGTCCTGAAGAATTTTGAGGTAATCCTCCTTTTTCATTGTCCCATTTACTCTCTGCAAAGCACCAGTTCCATTGGCAGCAAAACAGGCCCAGAGCATAATACTACCACCACCATGCTTGACGGTAGGTCTGGTGTTCCTGGGATTAAAGGCCTCACCGTTCTTCCTCCAAACATATTGCTGTGTATTGTGGCCAAACAGCTCAATTTTTATTTTATCTGACATCACATGGACAAAGATAATACCTCCTGCAGGAAGGTTATGTGGAACATTTTTGACCACGGCTGTATCCGTGGCATTTAACACTTATGTTCTCTGTTGCCCTGGGATGAGGTGGCGACTTGTCCAGGGTGTACCCCGCCTTCCGCCACCCCGAAAGGGACAAGTGGTAGAAAATGGATGAATGCCTGTTGTTAAAGGTTGCCCTTGAGTACATTCAATATGGATGTTCACTGTGTTACAGAAAAAAACAGAAAACAGATGAGCAGAAGGCTCGGGGGCTGATAGAGGCTGCCGCCGGCCTTGTCGCCAAGCTAATTATCCCGAAAGGAAGTGGGCCGGCGTCCACGACGCTTAGCCTGGAGAAGCTGGAAGACGGCTGGAGGGGCGTCGTCGTGCTCTGCTTTGACAGCGGCCAAGGTTCAAGTGACAGTATTGCATTTCGAATGAGCAGGCGCGCCTTCCCTCAAGGATGGTTATCGTGCCGATATGCAAAGTCCTCTTAAGTAACATTCTGTTTTGCTCCATGGCTTTAAAGCAGTGCACTCATGTTCCTTTTTGGAGGAACACAAGCGACAAACGAGCCAAGAGCCTACTTGGAAACAAACACATCGCCAGCGGGCTGCGTCTGTAATTAGACATTTTTTTTTTTTTTGTATGTAAAGGACACCAAGGCGAGAAAGGAGAAAAATGTTCAAATAGAAACACTCCTTGATAAAAGTGAGTTCTGGGAGAGGAAAAAGCTTCACTTCGGGTCAATTCAGTCATTTTTCGTGTCATGATACAAACCCCGTTTCCATATGAGTTGGGAAATTGTGTTAGATGTAAATATAAACAGAATACAATGATTTGCAAATCATTTTCAACCCATATTCAGTTGAATATTCTACAAAGACAAGATATTTGATGTTCAAACTCATAAACTTTATTTTTTTTTTTGCAAATAAAAATTTACTTAGAATTTCATGGCTACAACATGTGCGAAAGTAGTTGGGAAAGGGCATGTTCACCACTGTGTTACATCACCTTTTCTTTTAACAACACTCAATAAACGTTTGGGAACTGAGGAAACTAATTGTTGAAGCTTTAAAAGTGGAATTCTTTCCCATTCTTGTTTTATGTAGAGCTTCAGTC
>NC_084639.1:24934728-25012228 GCF_033978795.1 Nerophis ophidion | reverse complement strand
ATCGAAGAATATTTGTGAAATATTTCTCCAAACTTATTATGATTAAAATTATGGCAAATTTAGAAAATCTCTAGAATCAAATTTAAATCTTATTTCAAAGTCTTTTGAATTTCTTTTAAAATGTTTGTTCTGGAAAATCTAGAAGAAATAATGATTTGACTTTGTTAGAAATATAGCTTGGTCCAATTTGTTATATATTCTAACAAAGTGCAGATTGGATTTTAACCTATTTAAAACATGTCATCAACATTTTAAAATGTATATTAATCATAAAAAATTACTAATGATGTTCCATAAAGTTTTTTTTTTTTTTTTTTTCAAAAAGATTCGAATTCGCTAGTTTTTCTCTTCTTTTTTTGGGTTGGATTTTGAATTTTAAAGAGTCGAATTTGAAGAAAAGTATGTTTAAAAAAAAATTGTCCTCTTAAACCGTTCAATTGAGTGTTTTTTCATCATTTATTCTCTACAAAAAAAAAACTTCCGTAGAAGGAAAAAAATGTACGATTGAATGACAGATAGAAATACCCTTTTTTTTAAAAATATATTTTTCTGATTGTATATATATATATATATATATATATATATATATATATATTGTTAGAAAACATTAAGATGATCCGTGTTTCCACAAAGAAAAATATCATTAATTATTAATAACAGAGTTAAACGTAAATTGAGCAAATTGGCGAATTCTGGCAATGTATTTAAGTGTGTATCAAACTGGTAGCCCTTCGTATTAATCGGTACCCAAGAAGTAGCTCTTGGTTTCAAAAAGGTTGGTGACCCCTGCCTTAGGGTAAAAGGGGCCCTAGCTTAGCTTTAAAATCAGAGGATGCTCCTTCATGAAAATAACTGGACCACGATGAACCATCACAGCATGCTCACTTAAACATGTTCCTCACAACAAACCCAGCTCCTGTTTTACTCGGCCCCACCTCAACTCTTTACAAAACTCTTCTCAAACTCCCGCTGAAGCCGACCCTCGTGCAGCATGTTCGCTTTTAAACCGCCGGGGCATTGTTATGCTCGCTGGACCGACCCCCCCAACCGTGAAAGCCGAAAGCCTCCGCCGTTTGTCGCCCGACACAAAGAAGCGAGGACTATTCCACGTCAGTGCACAAGCGCTTCCTGAGAACTACACCTTTGCTTTCAGACCAGACTTGATCCTCGTCTACGTCTCTTTGTTTTCTTCCTCCAGCGCTTCTTTAAAATTTAAACAAGGCCGACAATGCCTCAAAAGCTCAACCTAGCATGAAAGCAGAGGGAACACACACACGAGGAGTCTGACAGAGGAAACCCAGAGAGAAATTGAGAGAGAGAAACTCTCGGTTGCAGAGTGAACTGTGGGTTTGGACTCTGTGCTCGTGAACATTGTCGAACGTAGGTTGGATGATTGTGTCAATACACAATCATTTAGTTTTCTGTCATATTTTCTTTGGCTTTTCGAGATTGTTCACCGCTACAGCATTTGATATCAGTTAACATAAATTACTCTTGACCTGTATGAAGATTCATGCCCGGAAATCGAGTGATTACCAGTAATGAGTTTGCCACAAACCAGAGAGTTTGTTGAAGGGTGGATTAGCAAAGTAAGATTTTCATTGCACGGCAAACTGCCTGTTTAACCGTGCATATGACGATAAACAATCTGGAATCTTGAATCTTGAAGCTTTTGACTTGTTTGTTGTCGCTTGACACTGATTCATTGGAGAAATGTGAAGATTTCTGACTTAAAGGGAGTTTTTATACACTGCGTCCTTCCGGATTTTAGCAGGGTGTTGTCACACTTATCATTACACCAAGTACCACATACAATACCTTCGAGGTGGGTAAGCTCAATCAAAGTTATTACGTACATTATGCGCACCGGGTTATAAGGCGCAGTGTCGAGTTTTGAGAAAAAACAAGGATTATAAACGCGCCTTAAAGTCCGGAAAATAAGGTACTGAATTAAACCCTAAAAAAATGTCAATCTAGGTTCGCTTTGTTATCTTTGTAAATACATCATTTAGATTCAGCTCTTGGAGAAAGATTGCCAAATTCCCTCAAAATTCATCTAAATTAGACCGACCGTCCGAGAAGAAGTGGTTAACAGCTGGGATGGACTACAAGTCACGCTCCGATGTTGCTCATTTTGGGCCACTCTCAAAGTTCATGATCCAGTGGGTGTTTTCATCGATTGCGTGCACAATGACCAGCTGATTAATCAGGGGCCTTTTACCTACTCCCGGTGCATTGATTAAAGCCGTGTGCCAGACGCATGATGGATTGGATCATTTAGAAATCTACTTTGTAGCTCTGTGGCTGGAAATGAAAGCTGTGACTTTGTCGGCAACCGTTGCCGGACACGATTTCAGCGTTTAGGACATTATTGTAGTATCGAGCCTTGTTTTCGAGTCACTTATATATCACAGAAACGAGGTAAAACGTGAGACGGGCTGATTAGGCACACATATTGCCTTGATACGTTTATATGTCTGGGATGCTTCAATTATCTGTCGGAGTCGATCAGCCTAACTCCATCGCTACGTGTCGTCACAATGTTCTTCTTCCTTGGCAGGGTTGATGTCTTAATATTTGCAGAAAAATACTCTTGTTTCTGTTGTTTGGAAGATCTTCACCAGACATCAATTAGGTGTCTTGTATAAATTGGTTGTGTTGTCCATTATTAGCTGAGGTCCCAAGCCTCCATAATCTATAATTCGCCAGCACTTCATAAATGATATGAACTGCTTGATGTCCTTCAATCAATCAATCAAAGTTTATTTATACAGCCCTAAATCACGAGTGTCTCAAAGGGCTGCACAAGCCATAACTACATCCTCGGCTCAGATCCCACTTCAGGTAGACTGACCATACGTCCTATATTCCCCGGACATGTCCTCGTTTGCGGGGCTGTCCGGGCGGAGTTTCTTAAATGCCTCAAATGTTCGGCATTTTGAGTTAGGATTGCGTGTATTTTCAATGTACGTTCAGGTTTAAGAAGGGGCTAAAAACAAAACAAATTGTGCACGCAGCAGCATTCGTGAGGAATGGGCAGAGACAGAGAGAACAAGAGAGTTATGATGAACGCGCATGCGTTACCAGGCTCTGCTTTTTATCCAAAGATTTATCAGACTGAATTTTTTATTATCTATAGCAGGGGTGTCAAAAGTGTGCCCCAGAGGCCATTTGTGGCCCACAGCTAATGTTTTAAAGGCCCACAGCACATTCTAAAAATTACTTGAGACAATTAAGCAAGTAAATGAGTACATTTTATTTGTAAAGCGCTTTTCACAAATAAAATCACAAAGCGCTGTACAAAACATTGGTGAAGTAAAACAACAATTCAATCAAAACATCGGCAACGTCATAAAAAGGATACAAAGTGAATTAAAAATGATAGTTAAAGGGTCCATTAACTTAAAGTTTTACTAAAAAGAGAAGTTTTCAAATGTTTCTTAAAGGGGAACATTATCACCAGACCTATGTAAGCATCAGTATATACCTTGATGTTGCAGAAAAAAGACCATATGTTTTTTTAACCGATTTCCGAACTCTAAAAAGATGAATTTGGTGATTTAAATGCCTTTCATTTGATAGCCTGTCGGAGCAATGACCTTATTCCCAAAAGGGGAATAAGCGGTAGAAAAAGGATGGATGAAAAAAATTAATTAGATAAAGAGGAATAACTAAGGGCGATGGGGCCGAAACGCACACCATGTAAACTGGACAAAAAAGATTCCTCTGCGGTAGGCAGAAGAAAGGGTCAGGGCACACTGAGCAGGGCAGGAGTCCAACAAAAGTTATCCTATTTACTTCAGGGGGACTTGGAGATAAACACACAGGAGGTTAGGGAACTCAAGACAAAGGAGCGAAAACATACCAGGTGCATGCACGACCGGAGTACTGGAAACAATGACCGGCGAGGCCAAGCTGACAGTGACAAGCCTAAATACCGGTGTGCCTCAGGGTCCGCCCCTCGCCGGGGACGAATCACTAAAAGCACAAGTGCAGATAAAGAAGAAGGCAGGAAAATACTAAAAACACAACACAAACAAGGCAATTTTGTGTAGCGAGGCCAGTTTTCACCTTCATCGGGCTGCCCATTTTTTTTTCTGCAGAATGTCAAAATTAAGTCACATTCACTCTGCTCAGAAAGTTTTGCCGCACCGGAAAAAGTCTTTAAAAATGACAAGCCTCCTCACTCGGCCTCAATTAAATTGCATCACAGAGACAATGAGTTCTGCGGCCCCGCTTCCAGTAAAAGGCATTAAACCAATGAAAAGGCTCGATGAGTACCACTGAAGCCCTTTGACTGAACCTCAGCGACTAAGACTTCAGAACAAGTCCAATCACTTCAAAGTGTGAAATGGGCATAGAGCTTTCCATATCAGACTCTCTGTTCATGCCATACAGTGCAGTGATTATCGGGACCGCAGCAAAAACATCTCATTCCGCTCCGGTCAAATCATATCCTCGGGAACCTTTAATTAAGACCATCGCCTCGGGCCAGACAGACTTTTCCTCCGAAACCATTAACCTTGGACATTGAAGCCTCTGCTGTTGTAATTTCACTGTGTTGATCAAGGTTAATTGTTTTGCTGACCACACACGCTCGTTATCACTGTCAAGCTGCTTCAATCCCACGGACGTCAGCTGCCTCGTCTGCATCACGTTAGCGTCACAGTTATTGGCCTCGGATGGACGGAAGCTTTCAGATTGGAAACAATTCAACCAAATCAAATTGGAAAATTCAGCTCATAGTGGAATCTTCAGCATTGAATGCAGTTGTCAGCTTCAATACAGAACACATTTTTACTTTGATTGCATTTCTTTAAAGCATTTTTGGGCTAGCGTAGCGGAAGCCAGCCAGTGGGGCTGGGCCATGGGTATGTTAGTAGCTCCGGCTTGTAGCTTGGCCGCTAGCACGCTGGTTTCTCACGCAGACGACCCAGTTTCGAGTCCCAGAAAAAGCAGTGGTGCCGTGACCCGGATGAGAGTGAGGTTTAAGGGGGTGAGGTGCGTAGGTCGGTAAACCTCACTACCCTGACAACCTCAAGAACAGTACTGGCTATCAGGTTGATAACTCGGGATTTAGCACGCTGGCTTCTCATGCAGACGACCCAGTTTCGAGTCCCAGAAAAAGCAGGATCTGAACCACGTGGGTTACAGTGGTGCCGTGACCCGGATGAGAGTGAAGCTTAAGGGTTGAGGTGAGTAGGTCGGTAAACCTCACTACCTTGACAACCTCAAGAACAGTACTGGCTATCGGGTTGATAACTCGGGATTTAGCACGGCTTCTCATGCAGACGACCCAGTTTCGAGTCCCAGAAAAAGCAGGATCTGAACCACGTGGGTTACAGTGGTGCCGTGACCCAGATGAGAGTGAAGCTTAAGGGTTGAGGTGAGTAGGTCGGTAAACCTCACTACCTTGACAACCTCAAGAACAGTACTGGCTATCGGGTTGATAACTCGGGATTTAGCACGGCTTCTCATGCAGACGACCCAGTTTCGAGTCCCAGAAAAAGCAGGATCTGAACCACGTGGGTTACAGTGGTGCCATGACCAGGATGAGAGTGAGGTTTAAGGGGGTGAGGTGTGTAGGTTGGTAAACCTCACTACCCTGACAAACTCAAGAACAGTACTGGCTATCTGGTTGATAGCTCGGGATTTAGCACGCTGGTTTCTCATGCAGACGACCCAGTTTCGAGTCCCAGAAAAAGCAGGATCTGAACCACGTGGGTTACAGTGGTGCCGTGACCCGGATGAGAGTGAGGTTTAAGGGGGTGAGGTGTGTAGGTTGGTAAACCTCACTACCCTGACAACCTCAAGAACAGTACTGGCTATCGGGTTGATAGCTCGGGATTTAGCATGCTGGCTTCTCATACAGACAACCCAGTTTTGAGTCCCAGAAAAAGCAGGATCTGAACCACGTGGGTTACAGTGGTGCCGTGACCCGGATGAGAGTGAGGTTTAAGTGGGTGAGGTGTGTAGGTTGGTAAACCTCACTACCCTGACAACCTCAAGAACAGTACTGGCTATCGGGTTGATAGCTCGGGATTTAGCACGCTGGTTTCTCATGCAGACGACCCAGTTTCGAGTCCCAGAAAAAGCAGGATCTGAACCACGTGGGTTACAGTGGTGCCGTGACCCAGATGAGAGTGAAGCTTAAGGGTTAAGGTGAGTAGGTCGGTAAACCTCACTACCCTGACAACCTCAAGAACAGTACCGGCTATCGGGTTGATAACTCGGGATTTAGCACGCTAGCTTCTCATGCAGACGACCCAGTTTCAAGTCCCAGAAAAAGCAGGATCTAAACCACGTGGGTTACAGTGGTGCCGTGACCCGGATGAGAGTGAGGTTTAAGGGGGTGAGATGCATAGGTCGGTAAACCTCACTACCCTGACAACCTCAAGAACAGTACTGGCTATCTGGTTGATAGCTCGGGATTTAGCACGCTGGTTTCTCATGCAGACGACCCAGTTTCAAGTCCCAGAAAAAGCAGGATCTGAACCACGTGGGTTACAGTGGTGCCGTGACCCGGATGAGAGTGAGGTTTAAGGGAGTGAGGTGTGTAGGTTGGTAAACCTCACTACCCTGACAACTTCAAGAACAGTACTGGCTATCGGGTTGATAACTCGGGATTTAGCACGCTGGCTTCTCATGCAGACGACCCAGTTTCGAGTCCTAGAAAAAGCAGGATCTGAACCACGTGGGTTACAGTGGTGCCGTGACCCGGATGAGAGTGAGGTTTAAGGGGGTGAGGTGCGTAGGTCGGTAAGCCTCACTACCCTGACAACCTCAAGAACAGTACTGGCTATCGGGTTGATAGCTCGGGATCTAGCACGCTGGTTTGTCATGCAGACGACCAAGTTTCGTGTCCCAGAAAAAGCAGGATCTGAACCCAGCGGGTTACAGTGGTGCCGTGACCCGGATGAGAGTGAGGTTTAAGTGGGTGAGGTGTGTAGGTCGGTAAACCTCACTACCTTGACAACCTCAAGAACTGTACTGGCTATCGGCTTGATAACTCGGGATTTAGCACGGCTTCTCATGCAGACGACCCAGTTTCGAGTCCCAGAAAAAGCAGGATCTGAACCACGTGGGTTACAGTGGTGCCGTGACCCGGATGAGAGTGAGGTTTAAGGGGGTGAGGTGCGTAGGTCGGTAAGCCTCACTACCCTGACAACCTCAAGAACAGTACTGGCTATCGGGTTGATAACTCGGGATTTAGCACGCTAGCTTCTCATGCAGACGACCCAGTTTCGTGTCCCAGAAAAAGCAGGATCCAAACCCAGCGGGTTACAGTGGTGCCGTGACCCAGATGAGAGTGAGGTATAAGGGGGTGAGGTGCGTAGGTCGGTAAACCTCACTACCTTGACAACATCAAGAACAGCACTGGCTATCGGGTTGATAGCTCGGGATTTAGCACGCTGGTTTGTCATGCAGACGACCCAGTTTCGAGTCCCAGAAAAAGCAGGATCTGAACCACGTGGGTTACAGTGGTGCCGTGACCCGGATGAGAGTGAGGTTTAAGGGGGTGAGGTGCGTAGGTCGGTAAACCTCACTACCCTGACAACCTCAAGAACAGTACTGGCTATCTGGTTGATAGCTCGGGATTTAGCACGCCGGTTTCTCATGCAGACGACCCAGTTTCGTGTCCCAGAAAAAGTAGGATCCGAACCCAGCGGGTTACAGTGGTGCCGTGACCCGGATGAGAGTGAGGTTTAAGGGGGTGAGGTGCGTAGGTCGGTAAGCCTCACTACCCTGAAAACTTCAAGAACAGTACTGGCTAACGGGTTGATAGCTGTGAGTTTAGCTTGGCTCTCATGCGGACAACACAGGTTGGAGGACCGGGCGGAACAGAAAAAAACAGGGACTGAACCGGGCGGATTAGAGAGGTGCCGAGACCCGGATGAGAGTGAGCTAAGTGAGTTTAACGGAGGCCAGACTGGGCCATGTGGTAAACCTCACTCCCTGACAACTTCGAGAACATCCATCCATCCATTTTTTACTGCTTGTCCCTTTTGGGGTCACTGGAGCATATTTTAGCTGCATTTCGGGCGGAAGGCAGGGTACACCCTGGATAAGTCGCCACTCATTGCAGACCTCAACAACAGTCCTGGCTATTTGAGGTGCACAAAAAAATAAATTCACAACCAAATTGCAAATGTCATTCATCCCGATTCAAAAATCAATTTATAACTTTCAAAAATATATATATAAAAAAATTTAAAGTATTTTTTTTTTTCTGATTTATTAGAATATTTTTTTAATTACGTTTTTAGACCATCTCCACCAAAAAACAATGACACACTCATTATAGGATAATATTTGCACAACACAACATCAATACACAACATAAACATTAAAGAACACATTCCCAGAATTTAAAAAACGCCATTGGTGGATTTACACTTAACATCCACTGTAATGATACAATAGTGTATCTAGGCAATACTACTATGATTACATTGACATTTTTTAGCATTACAAAATCCTCTTTAGTTTTTTTCTAATCTATATCATGTTTGAAATTCAGGAAATATGTCCCAAAACGCCAAGAGGAATCGTTAAACAAAAAAGCTTCATTTCTTTCAGCCAGCCTCAGACAGGAACTTCAGTTTCCCGGGCAAGAAATGAGACAAATCTCTTCTGAATAGCCTCTCGGACCACAGTGACTATATATACCACTTCCCGAAAACCCCCACTCTTTGTAACTCTAGTCTTGGAATCTGGCCGGTTTAAGGTTTTTTTGACATTATTCCTCTGATCAGTTTGATTCGGGGTACCTCCGACCCCTATCCTCTACTTCTACCTGTGGGGGTTTCGTACCAGATGTTGTTAATGTTTGCATTATCTCTCGTAAAATCCAACTGCTGCTGTCTTTTAAATTCCCCAATGTCCTGGGAGCAAGGCCCACCTCTCTGGACGAGCTGTGATGGACATTTGCACATTTGCCCTCAGTGGAATAATCCTCTACAGGATTCTGTGATAAAATACAAATACATGCTACTTCACATTCAATATTGGTATCGGGACAGCACTAATAAATACAGACTTAACATAAAAGCCCGGGTGGTGTAATGGTACACGCTGCTACTGTGCTAATTATGGTGCCGATGGCCGATGCAGATGTGGGGGTGGCATCAAGAACGGTATTTACTGTAAAAACATAGCCATAAAAATGTGTAGGGACCTAATAAGAGAAGCCAAAAACAACAACCTATGTGTAGTAAAAGGCCACAAGTATCTAATCCTTATAACATTTCCCACTGGAATTTCTTCTGTCCATGACCATTAACTAATGGACTTTGAGCGGAATCTAATTACTTTCCTTGCTATCGTGTCAGCGCTGCCAAGGATCCCTGATTCTGTGGGAGACTTCCGAACATTGCCCTTGTCTCTCGACATCTTGACTGGAGTTAAAAATCTCCCCGCCTGTGATGTTTTTGTGTGAATATACAGTACTTAAGTTTGTCAATCAAATTATAACAAAAGACAGACATATAGTGTTAGATCCACTATGGACTGGACTCTCACTATTATGTTAGATCCACTATGGACTTGACTCTTACTATTATTTTATATCCACTATGGACTGGACTCTCACTATTATGTTAGATCCACTATGGACTGGACTCTCACTATTATGTTATATCCACTATGGACTGGACTCTCACTATTATGTTAGATCCACTATGGACTGGACTCTTACTATTATTTTATATCCGCTATGGACTGGACTCTCACTATTATGTTGGATCCACTATGGACTGGACTCTCACTATTATGTTAGATCCACTATGGACTGGACTCTCACTATTATGTTAGATCCACTATGGACTGGACTCTTACTATTATTTTATATCCGCTATGGACTGGACTCTCACTATTATGTTGGATCCACTATGGACTGGACTCTCACTATTATGTTAGATCCACTATGGACTGGACTCTCACTATTATGTTAGATCCACTATGGACTGGACTCTCACTATTATGTTGGATCCACTATGGACTGGACTATTACTATTATTTTATATCCACTATGGACTGGACTCTCACTATTATGTTGGATCCACTATGGACTGGACTCTCACTATTATGTTAGATCCACTATGGACTGGACTCTCACTATTATGTTAGATCCACTATGGACTGGATGTTCACAATATTGTGCTAAATCCACAATGGACTGGACTTTCACAACATTGTGCTAGATCCACTATGGACTGGACTCTCACACTATTATGTTAGATCCACTATGGACTGGACTCTCACTTTTATATTAGATCCACTATGGACTGGACTGTCACTTTTATGTTAGATCCACTATGGACTGGACTCTCACTATTATATTAGATCCACTATGGACTGGACTGCCACTTTTATGTTAGAGCCACTATGGACTGGACTCTCACTATTATTTTATATCCACTATAGATCGGACTTTAACACTATTATGTTAGATCCACTATGGACTGGACTCTCACTATTGTGTTAGAGACACTATGGACTGGACTCTCACTAGTATGTTGGATCCACTATGGACTGGACTCTCAATATTATGTTAGATCCACTATGGACTGGACTTTCACAATATTGTGCTAGATCCACTATGGACTGGTCTCTCACACTATTATGTTAGATCCACTATGGACTGGACTCTCACTACTATGTTAGATCCACTATGGACTGGACTCTCACTATTATGTTAGATCCACTATGGACTGGACTCTCACTACTATGTTAGATCCACTATGGACTGGACTCTCACTATTATGTTAGATCCACTATGGACTGGACTCTCACACTATTTTGTTAGATCTACTATGGACTGGACTCCCACACTATTATGTTGGATCCACTATGGACTGGACTCTCACTATTATGTTAGATCCACTATGGACTCGACTATCACTATTATGTTAGATCTACTATGGACTGGACTCTCACTATTATGTTAGATCCACTATGGACTGGACTCTCACTACTATGTTAGATCCACTATGGACTGGACTCTCACTATTATGTTAGATCCACTATGGACTGGACTCTCACACTATTTTGTTAGATCTACTATGGACTGGACTCCCACACTATTATGTTGGATCCACTATGGACTGGACTCTCACTATTATGTTAGATCCACTATGGACTGGATTCTCACTATTATGTTAGATCCAGTATGGACTGGACTCTCACTATTATGTTAGATCCACTATGGACTGGACTCTCACTATTATGTTAGATCCACTATGGACTGGACTCTCACTATTATGTTAGATCCACTATGGACTGGACTGCCACTTTTATGTTAGAGCCACTATGGACTGGACTCTCACTATTATTTTATATCCACTATGGATCGGACTTTAACACTATTATGTTAGATCCACTATGGACTGGACTCTCACTATTGTGTTAGAGACACTATGGACTGGACTCTCACTAGTATGTTGGATCCACTATGGACTGGACTCTCAATATTATGTTAGATCCACTATGGACTGGACTTTCACAATATTGTGCTAGATCCACTATGGACTGGTCTCTCACACTATTATGTTAGATCCACTATGGACTGGACTCTCACTACTATGTTAGATCCACTATGGACTGGACTCTCACTATTATGTTAGATCCACTATGGACTGGACTCTCACTACTATGTTAGATCCACTATGGACTGGACTCTCACTATTATGTTAGATCCACTATGGACTGGACTCTCACACTATTTTGTTAGATCTACTATGGACTGGACTCCCACACTATTATGTTAGATCCACTATGGACTGGACTCTCACTATTATGTTAGATCCACTATGGACTCGACTATCACTATTATGTTAGATCCACTATGGACTGGACCCTCACTATTATGTTAGATCCAGTATGGACTGGACTCTCACTATTATGTTAGATCCACTATGGACTGGACTCTCACTATTATGTTAGATCCACTATGGACTGGACTCTCACTATTATGTTAGATCCACTATGGACTGGACTCTCACTATTATGTTGGATCCACTATGGACTGGACTCTCACTATTATGTTAGATCCACTATGGACTGGACTCTCACTATTATGTTAGATCCACTATGGACTGGACTCTCACACTATTTTGTTAGATCTACTATGGACTGGACTCCCACACTATTATGTTAGATCCACTATGGACTGAACTCTCACTATTATGTTAGATCCACTATGGACTGGACTGCCACTTTTATGTTAGAGCCACTATGGACTGGACTCTCACTATTATTTTATATCCACTATAGATCGGACTTTAACACTATTATGTTAGATCCACTATGGACTGGACTCTCACTATTGTGTTAGAGACACTATGGACTGGACTCTCACTAGTATGTTGGATCCACTATGGACTGGACTCTCAATATTATGTTAGATCCACTATGGACTGGACTTTCACAATATTGTGCTAGATCCACTATGGACTGGTCTCTCACACTATTATGTTAGATCCACTATGGACTGGACTCTCACTACTATGTTAGATCCACTATGGACTGGACTCTCACTATTATGTTAGATCCACTATGGACTGGACTCTCACACTATTTTGTTAGATCTACTATGGACTGGACTCCCACACTATTATGTTAGATCCACTATGGACTGGACGCTCACTATTATGTTAGATCCACTATGGACTCGACTATCACTATTATGTTAGATCCACTATGGACTGGACTCTCACTATTATGTTAGATCCACTATGGACTGGACTGCCACTTTTATGTTAGAGCCACTATGGACTGGACTCTCACTATTATTTTATATCCACTATAGATCGGACTTTAACACTATTATGTTAGATCCACTATGGACTGGACTCTCACTATTGTGTTAGAGACACTATGGACTGGACTCTCAATATTATGTTAGATCCACTATGGACTGGACTTTCACAATATTGTGCTAGATCCACTATGGACTGGTCTCTCACACTATTATGTTAGATCCACTATGGACTGGACTCTCACTACTATGTTAGATCCACTATGGACTGGACTCTCACTATTATGTTAGATCCACTATGGACTGGACTCTCACTACTATGTTAGATCCACTATGGACTGGACTCTCACTATTATGTTAGATCCACTATGGACTGGGCTCTCACTATTATGTTAGATCCACTATGGACTGGACTCTCACTATTATGTTAGATCCACTATGGACTGGACTCTCACTATTTTGTTAGATCTTCTATGGACTGGACTCCCACACTATTATGTTAGATCCACTATGGACTGGACTCTCACTATTATGTTAGATCCACTATGGACTCGACTATCACTATTATGTTAGATCCACTATGGACTGGACCCTCACTATTATGTTAGATCCAGTATGGACTGGACTCTCACTATTATGTTAGATCCACTATGGACTGGACTCTCACTATTATGTTAGATCCACTATGGACTGGACTCTCACTATTATGTTAGATCCACTATGGACTGGACTCTCACTATTATGTTGGATCCACTATGGACTGGACTCTCACTATTATGTTAGATCCACTATGGACTGGACTCTCACTATTATGTTAGATCCACTATGGACTGGACTGCCACTATTATGTTAGATCCACTATGGACTGGACTCTCACTATTATGTTAGATCCACTATGGACTGGACTCTCACTATTATGTTAGAGCCACTATGGACTGGACTCTCACTATTAAGTTAGATCCACTATGGACTGGACTCTTACTATTATTTTATATCCACTATGGACTGGACTCTCACTATTATGTTAGATCCACTATGGACTGTATGTTCACAATATTGTGCTAAATCCACAATGGACTGGACTTTCACAATATTGTGCTAGATCCACTATGGACTGGACTCTCACACTATTATGTTAGATCCACTATGGACTGGACTCTCACACTATTATGTTAGATCCACTATGGACTGGACTCTCACTATTATATTAGATCCACTATGGACTGGACTGTCACTATTATGTTAGATCCACTATGGACTGGACTCTCACTATTATATTAGAGCCACTATGGACTGGACTCTCAGTATTATTTTATATCCACTATGGATCGGACTTTAACACTATTATGTTAGATCCACTATGGACTGGACTCTCACTATTATGTTAGATCCACTGTGGACTGGACTCTCACTATCATGTTAGATCCACTGTGGACTGGACTCTCACTATTATGTTAGATCCACTATAGACTGGACTCTCACTTCTATGTTAGATCCACTATGGACTGGACTCTCACTATTATGTTAGATCTACTATGGACTGGACTCCCACACTATTATGTTAGATCCACTATGGACTGGACTCTCACTTTTATGTTAGATCCACTACGGACTGGACTCTCACACTATTATGTTAGATCCACTATGGACTGGACGTTCACAATATTGTGCTAAATCCACTATGGACTGGACTTTCACAATATTGGGCTGGATCCACTATGGACTGGACTCTCACTACTATGTTAGATCCTCTACGGACTGGACTCTCACACTATTATGTTAGATCCACTATGGACTGGACTCTCACTATTATGTTAGATCCACTATGGACTGGACTCTCATTATTATGTTAGATACACTATGGACTGGACTCTTACTATTATGTTAGATCCAGTTCGGACTGGACTCTCACACTATCATGTTAGATCCACTATGGACTGGACTCTCACACTATTATTTTAGATCCACTATGGACTGGACTCTCACTATTATGTTAGATCCACTATGGACTGGACTCTCACAATATTGTGCTAAATCCACTATGGACTGGACTTTCACAATATTGTGCTAGATCCACTATGGACTGGACTCTCACACTATTATGTTAGATCCACTATGGACTGGACTCTCACACTATTATGTTAGATCCACTATGGACTGGACTCTCACTATTATATTAGATCCACTATGGACTGGACTGTCACTATTATGTTAGATCCACTATGGACTGGACTCTCACTATTATATTAGAGCCACTATGGACTGGACTCTCAGTATTATTTTATATCCACTATGGATCGGACTTTAACACTATTATGTTAGATCCACTATGGACTGGACTCTCACTATTATGTTAGATCCACTGTGGACTGGACTCTCACTATCATGTTAGATCCACTGTGGACTGGACTCTCACTATTATGTTAGATCCACTATTGACTGGACTCTCACTTCTATGTTAGATCCACTATGGACTGGACTCTCACTATTATGTTAGATCCACTATGGACTGGACTCTCACACTATTATGTTAGATCTACTATGGACTGGACTCCCACACTATTATGTTAGATCCACTATGGACTGGACTCTCACTTTTATGTTAGATCCACTACGGACTGGACTCTCACACTATTATGTTAGATCCACTATGGACTGGACGTTCACAATATTGTGCTAAATCCACTATGGACTGGACTTTCACAATATTGGGCTGGATCCACTATGGACTGGACTCTCACTACTATGTTAGATCCACTACGGACTGGACTCTCACACTATTATGTTAGATCCACTATGGACTGGACTCTCACTATTATGCTAGATCAAATATGGACTGGACTCTCACTATTATGTTAGATCCACTATGGACTGGACTCTCATTATTATGTTAGATACACTATGGACTGGACTCTTACTATTATGTTAGATCCACTACGGACTGGACTCTCACACTATCATGTTAGATCCACTATGGACTGGACTCTCACACTATTATGTTAGATCCACTATGGACTGGACTCTCACTATTATGTTAGATCCACTATGGACTGGACTCTCACAATATTGTGCTAAATCCACTATGGACTGGACTTTCACAATATTGTGCTAGATCCACTATGGACTGGACTCTCACACTATTATGTTAGATCCACTATGGACTGGACTCTCACTACTATGTTAGATCCACTATGGACTGGACTCTCACTATTATGTTAGATCCAATATGGACTGGACTCTGACACTATTATGTTAGATCCACTATGGACTGGACTCTCACTATTATGTTTTATCCACTATGGACTGGATTCTCACTATTTTGTTAGATCCACTATGGACTGGACTCTCACTATTATGTTAGATCCACTATGGACTGGACTCTCACTATTATGTTAGATCCACTATGGACTGGACTCTCACTATTATGTTAGATCCACTATGGACTGGACTCTTACTATTATGTTTTATCCACTATGGACTGGATTCTCACTATTTTGTTAGATCCACTATGGACTGGACTCTCACTATTATGTTAGATCCACTATGGACTGGACTCACTATTATGTTAGATCCACTATGGACTGGACTCTCACTATTATGTTAGATCCACTATGGACTGGATTCTCACTATTTTGTTAGATCCACTATGGACTGGACTCTCACTATTATGTTAGATCCACTATGGACTGGACTCTCACTATTATGTTAGATCCACTATGGACTGGACTCTCACTATTATGTTAGATCCACTATGGAATGGACTCTTACTATTATTTTGTATCCACTACGGATCGGACTTTAACACTATTATGTTAGATCCACTATGGACTGGACTCTCACTATTATGTTAGATCCACTATGGACTGGACTCTCACTATTATGTTAGATCCACTATGGACTGGACTCTCACTATTATGTTAGATCCACTATGGACTGGACTCTCACTATTATGTTAGATCCACTATGGACCGGACTTTCACAATATTGTGCTAGATCCACTATGGACTGGACTCTCACACTATTATGTTAGATCCACTATGGACTGGACTCTCACTATTATGTTAGATCCACTATGGACTGGACTCTCACTAATATGTTAGATCCACTATGGACTGGACTCTCACTATTATGTTAGATCCACTATGGACTGGACTCTCACACTATTATGTTAGATCTTCTATGGACTGGACTCTCACTATTATGTTAGATCCACTATGGACTGGACTCTCACTATTATGTTAGATCCACTATGGACTGGACTCTCACACTATTATGTTAGATCTTCTATGGACTGGACTCTCACTATTATGTTAGATCCACTATGGACTGGACTCTCACTATTATGTTAGATACACTATGGACTGGACTCTCACTATTATGTTAGATCCACTATGGACTGGACTCTCACACTATTATGTTAGATCTTCTATGGACTGGACTCTCACTATTATGTTAGATCCACTATGGACTGGACTCTCACACTATTATGTTAGATCCACTATGGACTGGACTTTCACTATTATGTTAGATCCACTATGGACTGGACTCTCACTATTATGTTAGATCCACTATGGACTGGACTTTCGCAATATTATGCTAGATCCACTATGGACTGGGCTCTCACTATTATGTTGGGTCCACTATGGACTGGACTCTCACTATTATGTTAGATCCACTATGGACTGGACTTTCACAATATTATGCTAGATCCACTATGGACTGGACTCTCACTATTATGTTAGATCCATTATGGACTGAATTTTCACAATATTTTGTCAGACCCACTCGACGTCCATAGCACCAGTCTCCCCTGAGGTGGGGAGGGACCTGTCCTCTCCATGGTTTTTCAGTCATTCTTATCGACGTCCCACTGGGTTGTGAGTTTTTCCTTGCCCTTACGCGGACGCTGATCCGCGGATGTCGCTGTGGCTTGTGCAGCCCTTTGAGACACTTATGATTCAGGGCTTTATAAATAAACATTGAATGATTGATATAGAGCAGGGGTGCCCTTTACGTCGATCTCGGAGGGTGTGTCAGTCGATCTCAAGCCAGGCATTAAAAAATACACATAAAAATGAGCAATAATCAATCATACCAAGACTTCACTTTCGTCAGTTGTTTGACATTCTCGGCACCCGAGGATCTTGTGAGATGACGCTGGCTGCTGCGAGCTCATATTTAAGAAAAAAATCACTGCGGACGCAGAGAAACACATTTTATTTCTAGAGACTCCGTACCTACTGTCAAAACTCTAAAGACTGACTGCACAGTTCCTGTCTTCACCATAAAAGACCTGTTTCATCCTGCCTGTGCTAACAAAATAAGAGTCTCAGAAAGCTAGCGTGCACAAGCTAGCAAGCTACGGAGTTTGATGCCAATGTATTTCTCCCCCGCTTTCTCACTTGCTTGCCCACCCGCACACTCACTGACGTCACTCACCTGCTGCCAGACATTAAAGGGCCACACACATATGCTACTCTCATAACTAAGTGTTTAAAAAGGAGTATGCAAGTTGGACAAATGAGATGCCAAATCCAACCACTTTCATGTGGTATTGGACAGAAAGGAGGACTTTTTTTTTCCTCCATTTGAAAATGCGGACGTTATCAGCACCACTGTCTGATTCCAATCAATGCAAGTCATCAGAATCAGGTAATACACCAACTTATATTCTTGTCTTCATGAAAGAAAGGAATCGATGTGTGTTAAACATGCTTGTATTATCATTAAACACCATTAACTTGTCAACAAAAATGTCTCTTTCATAAATAAATAAATATAAATTATAAATAGGAATGAGGTAGATCTCCTCGACTTGGTCAATTGAAAAGTAGCTCGCCTGCAGAAAAAGTGTGAGCGCCCCTGATATAGTGTGAACGTGCTTTGTTAGGGAACCTGGCGTGATTGATCCCTTTTTTTTAAAACACTGTAATGACTTTTTGTGGTCCCTTTTTATTTAGAAAATTACCAAAAAGTACCAAAATACTTTTGGTACCGGTACCAGAATATTGGTGGTCTAGTGGTTGGAGTAGCCACCCTGAGATCAGTAGGTTGTGAGTTCAAACCCTGGCTGAATCATACCAAAGACTATAAAAATGGAGCCATTACCTCCCTGCTTGGCACTTAGCATCAAGGGTTAGAATTGGGGGTTAAATCACCGAAAATGATTTCCGGGTGTGGCCACCGTTGCTGCTCACTTCCCAGGGGGTGATCAAGGGGATGGGTCAAATGCAGAGGACACATTTCACCACACCTAGTGTGTGTTTGTGTGTGTGTGTGTGACAATCATTGGTACTTTAACTTTAACTTTAACCCACTAGCAGGCATGTGGCCCACCCCACTTTTTGAGAAAAACGGAATGGATAGTCTACCATGTATGTTTTTTTAAGCTATGGGAGGACGCCCATGCACATGCACGGAGAACATGCAAACCATTCTGTAACGTTCAACCCCCTGAGTGTGGAGCCAACATGCAAACCACTACATCACCGTGCAGAAACACCAAAATGTTGGCAGCTCCGTAGCGTGCGACCATTCGGCTCCACAATCTGTTCTGTAAGCGGAGTTGTCAAATGCACGATGTGGAGGCCGACCGCATTATTCCGTTGGTTAGTGTAACAATTTGGAGCCAGTCTGCATGTTGGAATGAGCCCATGTCAAGATGAGTCGTCCACCTGCTAATGTGCCGCATCAATCAAAGCTGATGCACTAATGAACATTGAGCAGAAGCTAGAAGAGGGGAGTCCTTGCAGCCCCGTCAGGCACATTTGCCACTGCCCGTGTCCCCCGCCTTCTTCGCAAATCTTAATAGATGCAGGGTTTTGTCCCTCGGAGAGTTCTCGCCTCCCCCTGTGAAGAGTTGAAGACGTCACCCAGAGCTCAAAACCCCTGCAGACAAGCGGGCGGAAATGGTGACAACATGCAGGAATAAAAAGAAGAAAAGTGGTCAAGTCTAGTTCACCAGAGATCTAGCAAGTGAAAAATGGTATGAAATGTCGGCACATATAAGCTCATTTCGCATGCAAATCCAGTTTTTGGTAGAAGTTGACAGAGAAGGTGAAGTGAAGTGAATTATATTTATATAGCGCTTTTCTCTAGTGACTCAAAGCGCTTTACATAGTGAAACCCAATATTTAAGTTACATTTAAACCAGTGTGGGTGGCACTGGGAGCAGGTGGGTAAAGTGTCTTGCCCAAGGACACAACGGCAGTAACTAGGATGGCACACGCGGGAATCGAACCCGCAACCCTTAAGTTGCTGGCACAGCCACTCTACCAACCGAGCTATGCCGGTGATGTGTTACATGAAAGAAGGTTTTCTATGGGAGCAGGAATGTTGTGTTCAGAGGTGGGTAGTAACGCGCTACATTTACTTGAGTAACTTTTGGGATGAATTGTACTTCTAAGAGTAGTTTTAATGCAACATACTTTTACTTTTACTTGAGTATATTTATAGAGAAGAAACGCTACTTTTACTCCGCTCCATTTATCTACATTCAGGTCGCTACTCGCTACTGATTTTTATCGATCTGTTAATGCACGCCTTGTTGGTTTTGGTTTGTCAGACAGACCTTCAAAGTAGGATCTATCACATGCCTGCGATTCACCAATCAAATGCAGTCACTGGTGACGTTTGACACAGTTTCACCAATCAAATGCAGTCACTGGTGACGTTTGACACAGTTTCACCAATCAAATGCAGTCACTGGTGACGTTTGACACCGTTTCACCAATCAAATGCAGTCACTGGTGACGTTTGACTCTGTTTCACCAATCAAACAGAGCCAGGTGGTCACATGATTAACTGCACATTTTTTTTTTTTTTTATAAACTTTGATTTATAAATTTCAACATTTACAAACACTTGAAAATAATAATCAAAGTGAGTACAAAAACAGTACAAAACAGTATAAAAACCGTACAAAGCAGCACCAGGGGGTTTTAATTTATAAGTAACTAAAATACAATGTGAAAAAAAAAAAAAAAAAAATATATATATATATATATATATATATATATATATATATATATATATATATATATATATAATAAAGTGCAAAGCCATAGGCTCACTCAATCTCAATAAATAACTTAAATTTGGAACACAGCAGCATCGTTTTCACAACTTTATTGTTGTTAGAGGTAGAGTGTTTTAATGTAGAGTTCTAAATCTTTTTTAAAGGCACAAAAAACAGGTCGGCTATTGAGAAACTTACATTCATGAATATAAGACTTAGCCAATAATATAATGAGGTTGCAAAGGAAAAAATATTTTTCAATTTTTTTTTCAATACAGTATAAAACCAAATATATATTATTTAATATATATTATTGTTGTTTTAGTTGCTTAAGAGATATTCTTGGCTCTGAATTTGTTCATTGCTATTTTTATGTTTTAGTGCATTACTTGTTGCCGTCATCATTAAACGAACAGATTACTCATCAGTTACTCAGTACTTCAGTAGTTTTTTACAATCTACTATTTAGTTTTACCCAAGTAAATATTTTGGTGACTACGACTATGTATGTATGTATGTATGTATGTATGTATGTGTGTGTGTGTGTGTGTGTGTGTGTGTGTGTGTGTGTGTGTGTGTATGTATGTATGTATATATATATATATATATATATAGTAATGTAAGACATTTTTATTTTGTTAATGTGGTCAAACCAGATGTATAGCTTTTGCAGCTGGAAAATTGTGAGATTGGCGTGACAAAGTGTCTTGACATGTTTTGATGCTGCATTGACTGTTTTTGACTTCCTGCCTTTTGTCTTTCTTTCATTTCTGTTGAACTTTTATGCCATCTTACTGACTCAGTCAGTCACAGTAACTGTCTAAATGTTATGTTATCTTAAATGTAACCTTTATACGGAAATTAAGCACCACCCGCCTCTGAACGACACGCCCAGCAGGCATTTACTGCAGCAGTGATGTCATCTGGGCGAAAAAATGTCCTTTCTTGTCAGGAGAACAACTTGCTATGGCTTTCAACCTGATATTTCCATAGTCTCCCTTTTTCTTTGTCCATTTCTGCTCGCTTGTGGCTCATCAGTTACAAGAGAACTGTGCCAAGGTTCCCTGAAGAGCAGGGAAATCTGCAAAACAGGCTTGTAGGGATGACATAGCCTCTGAGTTTTTTCGTAACCTAACGTATATTCCACTCTAACCCCAGTATTGAGCTCTTTATAACGGATAAACCACAGTAACTTCGGTTATAAATGTATATACATACAGAATATGACCAGACTGCAGAAATATAAGAAACAATGTTTTGTTGGTGAAGGCAAACTATGAGACAAAGGTTTATTAAATATTCAATGTTAAAGCAGTAGAAGCTTTAACAATGTATGTTTAGTAAATGTAATTGTTAAGTTGGAAACAAAATTACAGTGATTTTATTAGTAAGACATGGGAAATATTACATTTAAAGAGCTCTCATGAGTACAATAATAAAATAACTGTTTCAGGCCCTTAAATAGTAACTACAAGAGCACTGGTTAGGATTACTCTAAGCGTGTTCACACTTATAGTTCAGTACTCTGATCCAGACCACTAACAAACATAAAACAAAGTTTGAAAGTCTTTGATTTGTTGGTTGTTTCGGATAAGTCTGATTTGACTATGAACTTCGCAGTCGAATGTTCAGAAATTGACCCCCCAGCTTTTAAACCATCCTCCTCCTTCACTGGGAGGGAGGCGAATAAGTACCCGACGTCCCCCAGCTTTTTTGATTGATTGATTGAAACTTGTATTTGTACATTGCACAGTTCAGTACATATTCTGTACAATTGACCACTAAATAGTAACACCTGAAAAAGTTAAACAGTTCATTGTAAAAGCAGATGTGTTGAGAGGATTGTTCCGAGACGAGGGACGTGGGGACCGGGGCCTGCCGTTGCCCACGCTGCACCATTGATCAAACGAATTGGCCATGGCTTCGGACTCCAGTTGGGTTTTAACCGGACCACAAGCGTGAACACACTCTAACTTGGTTCGGAACCGAAACGGAGATTGACAGACATTATGTATCCGACACATGTTGGAACATATCCAAACATTCAATCTTACATTGGCAAGAAAATTGGACAACATGTAATCCTGGATTTGCACAAAGGCTTACAGTAATAGCCATTGTGTTGCCATCTGGACTCTTGTGCTATTGACACAGTTTTTCAACAAGAAAAAGAGGTTCGGGGGAGCCTGGCTGCCCTGATGGAACCATCGCTGCGGGTTACGTGCGGGACTCCTGGAACTCATGGAGGATCATGTGCCTCTCAGCTCTTTCCATCGAGGACGTCGAAGACCTCTACCTATTTGGAGCTGTGATCACGGGGCACTTGCTGATTGGGCTGGGCATTGCTCTGGTGTATCCACAAATTCGGAAGACGATGGCAGCAACTCAAAGGGCCTAATGGCTGTTCAACGCAATGGAAGGATTGGGTCGGGCTGTGGGAACACAGACTTGTGCGATTTCTGAGTTGAATCGCAAAATGGATCTCATCTTGGAAAAGTTTGCAGAGAAGGAATAATTAATTGGAACTAAAAGAGGTCCAGCATGGACAAGCAGAGAAGACAAGTCAATATTTTGTCTTCTCGAAGGAAAACAACTTTTTATCTATGATTCGGACTCCCTGAATGGCCTTGGCATGGAGCAGGCTGTTCTGAAGAAAATCTCCCGAAGACTTCTCAAAGATAGACGCTTTTGACCTTCCTTTTTGTCAACAACATCTGTAGCCAAACTTTATCGGCCTCAGCCATACAAAAGCACTTCACCTCTCCCGAGTTAATTGGGCATACGCACACACATGACCCCGACCCTTAAATCAACACCCTCACCAACGCTTATCTCCATGGGGTTGTGAAATGGCTGAGCGGCGCTACAGAGTGAACAGCAGACCTGCGCAAAACCCACCCCTCCCTCTATTGCAAGTTGGTGTGATATATGTATGTTTAATGTGTGCCATGCTATGTGAGGTTTTTTTCATTGGACTCAGACTAGACCTCTGCTGAGGGTCTAGCCTTGGACTGATATTTTTTTACTCCGCCCCCTTTCCTAATGTCACCCTTTTCTTATCTTTTTAAGGAGCGCTGTAACCGGCTGATCCGTCGGCGGTCCCGTCTTGTCCCCCCCGCCTGTAACGTATGTCTGCTCTTAGCGGGACTGTGCCGAAAATGTAATTTCAGTTCTGATGTGTCTTGTACATGTTGGAACGGACAAATAAAAATGATTCTGATTCTGATTCTGATTCTGATCTGCCAGCCTTCCGACAAAGTTTTTCAGGGAAAATTGTATGTCATTTTGTTCGCAAAAATAATAGATGCAAATAATGGGTGGTTATCTGAATGTAAACACATCATCCATATCAGTTAATTTATTTCCATGACCCTGCAAGCATACAAACCCTCTCCCCAAAATGTCCTTGGCTGAGTTAATGCTCATTTTAAGCTGCGTTACATCTTCTTCTATTGCTTCTCCCAAACTCTTTTAAGTCGGAGGTCAATGTGCATCACTGTCTCCACAGATATCTACGAGCATATTCCATATTTGCATCCATATTTCACACTATCCACGAGTGCATTTCCACTTCTTGGAGATAGCCATCTTAATTGAGGTCACGCAGCATCTCTGAGTGTGGACTAAAATGGAAAAAGCACGGCGGGTCAGTCAGACGCTCGCAACTTCCTTCGGTAACCTGAACCAAGCTGACCTTCATTCCGGGACTCCTCTGCATTCCACCCAATGTGTTTGTATTGATAATGCATAATCCATGTGCGCTCTTTGGCTGAACACTTTCCTATCTGACATTTTCCTTGTACAGCCCGGACTGGTCGCCCGTCACTCAAATAGAAGCACCTAACCGAACAGCCGTCCGACTTCTACAGCCTTCCATTGCCGTGCTACGAACTGGCAATGTCCCCGGTTCTGCTGCTGGTGAGTGTCCTGTGATACTTCGACCCAACTCTCTCCTTTGAGTCACACATTAAAAGTGTTACTAAAACGGCCTTCTTTCATCGCCGTATTATTGCTAAAATTCGCTCAATTCTGTCCACTAAAGACGCTGAGATCATTATCCATGCGTTTGTTACGTCTCGCCTCGACTACTGTAACGTATTATTTTCGGGTCTCCCCATGTCTAGCATTAAAAGATTACAGTTGGTACAAAATGCGGCTGCTAGACTTTTGACAAGAACAAGAAAGTTTGATCACATTACGCCTGTACTGGCTCACCTGCACTGGCTTCCTGTGCACTTAAGATGTGACTTTAAGGTTTTACTACTTACGTATAAAATACTACACGGTCTAGCTCCATCCTATCTTGCCGATTGTATTGTACCATATGTCCCGGCAAGAAATCTGCGTTCAAAGGACTCCGGCTTATTAGTGATTCCCAGAGCCCCAAAAAAGTCTGCGGGCTATAGAGCGTTTTCATTTCGGGCTCCAGTACTCTGGAATGCCCTCCCGGTAACAGTTTGAGATGCCACCTCAGTAGAAGCATTTAAGTCTCACCTTAAAACTCATTTGTATACTCTAGCCTTTAAATAGACCTCCTTTTTAGACCAGTTGATCTGCCGTTTCTTTTCTTTTTCTCCTATGTCCCACTCTCCCTTGTGTTTCGGTGGCCATGTACTGCTTACCTGTGTATCGGCTGGGGACATTAGATTAGATTAGATTAGATTAGATAGTACTTTATTTATTCCGTCAGGAGAGTTCCTTCAGGAAAATTACAATTTTCAGCACAATCCCATTCAAGATCAGACAAACATTACAGGGAGACAGAACAGGATCGCTGACGGGTCTGCCGGCTTCCAGCGCCCCTTACAAAAAAGATGACATACAGGTAAACAAGGGGGGGATAGGAGAAAAAAATAGAAGATTAAAATAAAAAAAATAAAAATACAAATAAAAATAAATAAAAAATAAAAATAAAAATAAAATAAATAAATAAAATAAAAAATAAAAAATCGGTCTTAGCCTAGGCGCTGCTGATCCACCTCCGCTTGGGATGTTTTCCTGCTGGCTCCGCTGTGAACGGGACTCTCGCTGCTGTGTTGGATCCGCTTTGGACTGGACTCTCGCGACTGTGTTGGATCCATTGTGGATTGAACTTTCACAGTATCATGTTAGACCCGCTCGACATCCATTGCTTTCCTCCTCTCCAAGGTTCTCATAGTCATCATTGTCACCGACGTCCCACTGGGTGTGAGTTTTCCTTGCCCTTATGTGGGCCTACCGAGGATGTCGTAGTGGTTCGTGTCGTGGTTTGTGCAGCCCTTTGAGACACTAGTGAGTTAGGGCTATATAAGTAAACAATGTTTGATTGATTGATTGATAGTACCTTTTTTCAGCACATTGCCTGGAAAAACGTCCATTCTTCTCCTCCACTACTCTGATTGTGGCCAAGCACGGATAAATCAATTTCAAGTGCTAACTTGAAATACAAGTGTTTTAATTTAATAGCTCAGTTTTGGAACTAATTGAGCTCAAAAGTTGAAGTACCACTATAGTACCTAATACTTATAAGTTGCCCTATGAATTCAAAACCAATTTTTCAAACCGTATACAAAACCAGTGAAGTTGGCACGTTGTGTAAATTGTAAATAAAAACAATACAATGATTTGCAAATCCTTTTCAACCGATATTCAATTGAATAGACTGCAAAGACAAGATATTTAATGTTCGAACTGGAAAACATTATTTTTTGCAAATATTAGCTTATTTGGAATTTGATGCCTGCAACATGTTTCAAAAAAGCTGGCTCACATGGCAAAAAAGACTGAAAGTTGAGGAATGCTCATCAAACACATCCCACAGGTGAACAGGCTAATTGGGGACAGGTGAGTGACATGATTGGGTATAAAAGCAGCTTCCATGAAATGCTCAGTCTTTCACAAACAAGGATGGGGCGAGGGCCTCCACTTTGTCAACAAATGTGTGAGCAAATCGTCCAAAAGTTTAAGAACAACATTTCTCAACCAGCTATTACAAGGATTTTAGGGATGTCACCATCATAATATCATCGAAAGGTTCAGAGCCGGGGAGCCAGGGCAGAGATTTTAAAACTGGTGTAATATGAGCCTGCCTTCTGGTCTTCCTCAGGACCTGTGCCGCTGAAATTTGGAGTAATTGTAAACCTTTTTAGGAAGACCAGGAAGCCGGGCATAACAATAATCCATACGATGTGTAATAAAAGCATGCAATAGTGTCTCCGTGTTGCCCTGAGAGAGAATTGGGCGAACTATAGCTATATTCTTAAGATGATAAAAAAAAAACAAAAAAAAACAATTTTTGTTATATTTTTTATTTTTATATTTTTGGGCACCTAACGGCTCAATCCGATTCCGATTCCCGGGGTGACTATTCAATTCATAATTAATTGTCCGTTCAACAAAATTCTTGATTCAAACAGATTTTTGGTCCGATTATTATAATGTCACTTTTTCAAAAGAGGTTAAAAAAAACCTCCTGGTTGCCTGGAAATGGCCTAAAAATATATTTGTAAAATTGTAATCTTATATCCATCCATCCATCTTCTTCCGCTTATCGGAGGTCGGGTCGCGGGGACAATAGCCTAAGCAGGGAAACCCAGACTTCCCTCTCCCCAGCCACTTCGTCTAGCTCTTCCCGGGGGATCCCGAGGCGTTCCCAGGCCAGCCGGGAGACATAGTCTTCCCAACGTGTCCTGGGTCTTCCCCGTGGCCTCCTACCGGTTGGACGTGCCCTAAACACCTCCCTAGGGAGGCGTTCGGGTGGCATTCTGACCAGATGCCCGAACCACCCAGCGTAGGAAACTCATTTCGGCCGCTTGTACCCGTGATCTTATCCTTTCGGTCATGACCCAAAGCTCATGACCATAGGTGAGGATGGGAACGTAGATCGACCGGTAAATTGAGAGCTTTGCCTTCCGGCTCCGCTCCTTCTTCACCACAACGGATCGGTACAACGTCCGCATTACTGAAGACGCCGCACCGATCCGCCTGTCGATCTCACGATCCACTCTTCCCTTACTCGTGAACAAGACTCCTAGGTACTTGAACTCCTCCACTTGGGGCAGGGTCTCCTCCCCAACCCGGAGATGGCACTCCACCCTTTTCCGGGCGTAATCTTATAAAATAATTAAAAAAAAAAAAACATTTTTTTAAATGAATTTTTGATAATAATTAATCAATTTAGAATTAGGATGAAAAAGAATAATGATTCAAATGTGAATTGATTATTTTGTGCACCCCTATTATATAGACCACAAGGAAGTGGTTTAATGTAAAAAAAAATAAAAAAAATGTAGTAATATAACTTTAAAAATGACTTTTCTCACAAGAATCTACTTTATAAATCCCAGTGCCCTTTCTTCAAAGGTTTTATAGATGACGATGCACACAGGTGAATTATTGAAAAGACAGTTTTATAAAGGGAATAGGAGAGCGAGGAATAAAGTTTTAATACATATTTGTTTATTTTAGGAAAAGCACGATAAGTGACTTGCTCTTATTTCCTTTGTGTTCGGGTTCAAGTTCCAGGCACCGTAAATGTATTCCCAGTCAACCCGCACAATTGAAAGAGAGAACGAAACACATTTGAATTTTGAGGGGTTTAACCAAGCTTGCATCAAAAGTATGATAATAATTCTTTAATGCATTTCCAAATCTGAAAGGAATAATTATTTATATTGTTACCGGGAGCCCGGCTTGGGCATTAAGCTGTCAGTTCGCAGGGCGGAGGGTCCTCACTTATGCCTGATGGAGTTAAATGGCTTCACGTACAAAGGCTTTCATAATGTAATGACAAAATGAGACCTTTCACCTCGCCATGATGGGAAGAAATGACTCCTGAGAGTGGCGGAACGCACGTTTTATTGACTGTTACCCATGAGCAAGCTTTTATGACCCACAATGCAGTTTAATCCTTTTCAACATTCTGCTCTGGGTTTAAAGCAAGGCTTTTTGCGTCAACCAGCGATAATTCCTGACGATTACCTGCGGTCGGTGTGTACTTGCCGGGCAGTCAGAGTGTGGTCAATAAGGATCAGCAGGTTCATTGTTCAAAAAGTTGTGCTCGCCGACTCGCAATCAGTCGGTTACAAATGTCCGCGCTCGGTCCCGCCGATTGATTTTGCCTCTTGCTGTGACCGGAGGCAAAGGCCGTAATGGATGAGCTGGACTTCTGACTGTGGGCCCAAAAAAAACGAGAGATGAAGAAAGACTGATGAGTGTACATACTAGTGTTGTCCCAATACCAAAATGTACCGTGCTTCCTTGAATTGCCACCATGGCGCTAATTAATTTAAAACCTCTTCTCACTCCTGCGCTTACCAAAGGCATGCAGTAAAAATTTGAGTGTGATGTAAGCATATTTAATAAAAAAAAGAAAAAAAAAAAAAAAAACGTTATTATGGTCTTACCTTTACTTATAAATGAAATCCATGCCAGCTCCTTCTGGTCAAAAGCATCGATAACTTGTTATAGAAGTCTTCCTTATCTTTCTTCAGTTTTAAAAGTCTCTCTGTCTCGATGGAGATCTTCCTTTATTACCTCCTGCTTCCATTGAAAGTCCAGTTTAGAAAACTGCTATCAGACCGCTGCTATCAGTTAGCCCGGCTCCTCGAGTTGGGGCGACGACAGAAATCTGCGTTCAAAGGACTCCGGCTTATTAGTGATTCCCAAAGCCCAAAAAAAGTCTGCGGGCTATAGAGCGTTTTCCGTTCGGGCACCAGTACTCTGGAATGCCCTCCCGGTAACAGTTCGAGATGCCACCTCAGTAGAAGCATTTAAGTCTCACCTTAAAACTCATTTGTATACTCTAGCCTTTAAATAGACTCCCTTTTTAGACCAGTTGATCTGCCGTTTCTTTTCTTTTTCTTCTATGTCCCACTCTCCCTTGTGGAGGTGGTCCGGTCCGATCCGGTGGCCATGTACTGCTTGCTTGTGTATCGGCTGTGGACATCTCTGCGCTACTGATCCGCCTCCACTTGGGATGGTTTCCTGCTGGCTCCGCTGTGAATGGGACTCTCGCTGCTGTTTTGGATCCGCTTTGGACTGGACTCTCGCGACTGTGTTGGATCCATTATGGATTGAACTTTAACAGTATCATGTTGGACCCGCTCGACATCCATTGCTTTCCTCCTCTCCAAGGTTCTCATAGTCATCATTGTCACCGACGTCCCACTGGGTGTGAGTTTTCCTTGCCCTTATGTGGGCCTACCGAGGATGTCGTAGTGGTTTGTGCAGCCCTTTGAGACACTAGTGATTTAGGGCTATATAAGTAAACATTGATTGATTGATTGAATTACCCTCGGACAACTCCCCCTCCCGTTCTGCTCCCTGGGTGATCTGTTTATCCCACCGCTGCCACCAGGAAGTGTTATTGTATAAATAATACACTGGGTATTTAGGACTGAAACATGCTTTATTTCAGCCCGGTTGTTTACATAGCCAGCATAGGTGTTACATCCTAAAAGGTCCGCGTCGTATCCATCCCAGCACAATTCACGTCACTCATTTCACTTCTTCTGCAGCTGAATAGTCTCATGGAGGATCATTAGCGCCCTCTACCACCAGGAGGCGGGAGTCATTTAATGACTCATATTTGACAGACGCAGCTACGGTATTGTGACGGTCTCAATCCGTCGTCTTGCGGGTTCCCAGGACCACCAAGGAAGGACATGGCTTGAGCATTTTTACTTTGTTTATTTTTCAATAAAATCTCAGTCCAGGTCGCTCTTCCACTCCTCCTCTCCGCTCACTCGCCGTCTCCTCGCCGCCATCTTGGGCCGGGATCCAGCGTGCCCTGCTTATCTGTCGGACCGTCGGCTCCACAGGTATATTAATAAAACAGAGCTGGTTACTGTTCTTTTTAGCATACCGGTATTCTAAAGTTTGGACCTTAAATCCTACTGAATAGCTCTTAATCTTCTTCCCTTTATGCGATTTCAAATTACCGGTATTGAAATCAGCCTCCTCTATTTTGAAAATGATGACAGGGGAAGTGTTACTCGTGACGTCACGAGTTTGACCAGGCGGTAATACTAAGAATGCGCTAATTATTTTGCAAAGCGAGTAATTCAAGGCAGGCGCATACTATATGCTCGGCGGCAATTCAAGGAAATATGGTATTTCGGTACTTTTCTAAATGAATGGGACCACGGAAAATGTCATTATAGGCTTTATTTTAACAACAAATCCGACAGTACATTAAACATATGTTTATTATTGTAAGTTTATTGCAAGACATCTTGTCTTTTAGTAGTAAGTAATCAAACAAAAGCTTCTAATTCAGCTGCTGACATATGCATTTATACACCTATTATTTTGTCAACATTATTAAGGACAAATGGTAGAAAATGAATTATTAATGTACTTATTCATATACTGTTAATATCTGCTTACTTTCTCTTTTAACATGTTCTATCCATAGCAGTGTGTTTTTCAACCACTCTGTCGTTAGATACAGTCTGGTGTGCCCTGGGAGATTATCTAATTTTTACTTACTTGTGTTAAAAATATTTTTTGCAAACTAGTAATTATAGTCTGCAAATGATGTGTTGTTGTTGAGTGTCGGTGCTGTCGAGAGCTCGGCAGTTTAACCGTGTAATACTCTTCCATATCGTCTACCATGGATTGATTAACTTAACCAAGTTGAAAAACGTGTTCGGGTGTTACCATTTAGTGGTCAATTGTATGGAATATGTACTGTACTGTGCAATCTACTAATAAAAGTATCAATCAATCAAACAAAAGTAGGTGGCGGCCGGTAGCTAATTGCTTTGTAGATGTCGGGAGGTAGTGTGCAGGTAAAAAGGTATTTAATACTTAAACCATAATAAACAATAGTTGAGTGCCACTATGAAAAGGCATTGAAGCTTAAAAAAGGCTATGGAGAACAAAACTAAAACTGAACTGGCTACAAAGTAAAGAAAAACAGAATGCTGGACGACAGCAAAAACTTCCTGTGGAGCAAAGACGGCGTCCACAATGTACATCCGAACATGACATGACAATCAGCAATGTCCCCACAAAGAAGGATAAACACAACTGAAATATTAATGCATGCTAAAACAAAGTAGATACGGGTGATATCGCTCAAAGGAAGACAGTAAACTGCTACAGGAAAATACCCAAAAAAGAGAAAAAAACAACAAAATACAAGCGCAAGACAATAACTAAAACACTGCACACAGGAAAACAGCAACAAAGTCAAAATAAGTCAGGATGTGATGTGACAGGTGGTGACAGTGCACCTACTTTGAGACAAGAGCTATAGTGATGCATGCTTGGTTGTGCTTTAAAGTCATATCCAACAATTACAACAACGACTTTTTACTTGTCAACTTAATTTCGTTTTTGAATGATTTCTGCTGGTGGTGTGCCTCCGCATTTTTTTCAATGCAAAAAATGTGCCTTGGCTCAAAAAATCTACACTCCTGTTAAAATGTCACAATCCCTTATTCTTCTGTTGATTGACCCTTTACATTAGTTTGGTATCAATCCGATACCAAGTAGTTACAGGATCAGACATTGGTCATAATCAAAGTCCTCATGTGTCCAGGGACTTATTTCCCAGGGACTTGTCCAGGGTGTACTCCGCCTTCCGCCCATGTGCAGCTGAGATAGGCTCCAGCGACACTGAATGGGACAAAGCGGTAGAAAATGGATGAATGGATGTATACATAAGTTCATTTAGTTTGTACATAGAGTGAACTGGTAGTTTTAGCTCAGAACAATTTATGATTTAAAGAAAAGGGGTGGGATTATATAAGAGTAAACTTAATCTCACTCCTTCTTAAATATGTAAAAAAAAAAAAAAAGAAATCCAATGCTCATTTGTTTTTGTTTTTTATTCTCCATTGTTTTCATTTTGGCTGTTAAGGCTATAGCTGTCATGTTTTGTGGTCACGTTCTGTTTTGTTTTGGATTCATTGGGCACTCTTGTTTGTTTTGTCACCATGCCAACCCATCAGTTTTCACTTGTTATGTGTTCACGACTCACACACCTGATTTGTCTGGACCCACGCACCTGTCATCACTGCACCTATTTAAGCCTGTAGTTGCCAGGCAGTCAGCCTGGCGAAATCACCCTCTACGCACCCTAGCTCCATGCTGATGATCCATGCTCTTTTGTCGTTCCCCATAAGTTTTGTTATTCATGCCATTGTTTGCAAATATTTGTTTTATGTCCATAGTTTATGTTGTAGTAATAGTTGTGTTTCATAGCCAAGTTTTATACCTCTTCTGAGAGCGCCTTTTGTTTATACCCTTTGTTTTGTTTGTACTTTTCGAGTTAAAATTAAAAGATGTCCTTACCTTCACGCCATGTCCGGTCCAGTCGTTTTGCACCACGTGAAAACAAACCGCACCATAGCCTAAGTCATGACAATATCACTCTATTGGATGAGGTTTGCTCTTGTTTTTTGTTTTTTTTGCATACCGTATTTCCTTGAATTGTCGCCAGGGCTCTAATTAATTTAAAACCTTTTCTCACTCCGGCGCTTACCAAAGGCATGCGGTAAAGGCAAGCATGCGCTAATTATTTTAAAACCTTTTCTCACTCCGGCGCTTACCAAAGGCATGCAGTAAATTTAGGCCTGCGCCTAAAAATTTGAGTGTGATGTAAGGATACCATCATGAAAAGCACATATAATAAAAAATAAAAAAACATTATTATGGTCTTACCTTTACTTATAAATGAAGTCCATGCGCAGCTCCTTCTGATCAAAAGCATCGATAACTTGTTTACAGAAGTCTTCCTTATCTTTCTTCAGTTTTAAAAGTCTTTCTGTCTCGATGGAGATCTTCCTTTATTATCTCCTGCTTCGATTGATGGTCCAGTTAAGAAATCCTCCATGTTAAAAGTGCAAGCGAGAGGAAAAAATAAACGATCGCCGCTTGTTGTCACTTCTTCTGCAGCCGAGTAGTCGCAAGAAGGATCACTAGCGACCTCTACCACCAGGAGGCGGGAGTCATTTAATGACTCATATTTGACACACGCAGCTACGGTATATTAATAAAACATAGCTGCTTACTGTTCTTTTTAGCATATTCAATAGCTTGGACCTTAAATCCTACTGAATAGCTCTTAATCATCTTCCCTTTTATGCGATTTCAAATTATTGAAATCAGCCTTCTCCAATTTGAAAATGATGACAGGTAAAGTGTCACTCGTGACGTGACGAGTTTGACCCGGCGGAATTTCTAGGCAGGTGCTAATTATTTTGCGAAACAAGTTTGACCCGGCGGAAATTCTAGACATGCGCTAATAAAAATAATATTTTGCGAAACGAGTTTGACCCGGCGTTAATCCTGAGCGGGCGGTAATGCTAATTATTTTGCGAAACAAGGCGCGTACTATATACCCGGCGGCAATTCAAGGAAATACGGCATTTGAAATAAATATGTATCAATCAATCGATCAATTCGCGCAATATATTTAGATATTATACATACATATTTCTAACTCAAATGGGTGAAACTACATAATCTTCCACGGCACAGCAGACTGTAAAAGACTGTGTTACTACATTATATATGTACTGTGTATGTTAAACCTTGGGAGGCTTCTGTAAGGCTGCAAGGGTGACTCAAATTAGCTACGTTTATCATCTTTAAAAATCAAATCATGGGTTGTTGTCTCTCAGAATGATTGGGAACAACATTTTCCCCAAAAAGTGCAGTTCCCTTTTAATTTCTATCAATGCAAGAATTCAAGGATGTAAGCACCATCCCCACAAGTAAACCTCTTGACAGGCAAATAATCCCAGATTTGTGTAAAGCAGGTATCACGGCCGCCTTAGACAATCGTTACCTAACAGTTCCGACGGCGTGAACGCAAGGCGACTCCTCCAGATGGCTCGGCATTCTCACCTGGGTCTCCCGCTGCATCTCTCAGCACTCCCACTCCGTGTGGGAGGCATGCCAGTGGCCCACATCTCACATATTCGGCAGCAGCATCATCACCTCACGGACCAAAGGAGAGAACAGAAGGTCAGCCGTGAAGTGAAAGAATAGATTATAAACTCCACCGTGCCTTGGTATTCACATCCGTACAGTAAATGAGCAAATAGAAACATCTTTGCTCAATATGTCGAAAAAAAATCTTAAATGAAGTAAATGCAAGTGCCATTATCTTGACATAATGACATCTTTTTTCATGCTTGAAGTAAGAAATGATTACTTGTGAGTGTTGATGACACAGCTTTGCAACACTTGATATTCTAGTTTCAAGCATGTTTTACTCAATATACCGTATTTTTCGGAAAATAAGTCGCTCCGGAGTATAAGTCGCACCTGCCGAAAATGCATTATAAAGAATGAAAAAAACATACAAAGTCGCATTTTTTGGGGAAATGTATTTGAAAAAATCAAACACTGAGAATAGACATTTGAAAGGCAATTTAAAATAAATAAAGAATAGTGAACAACAGGCTGAATAAGTGTAGGTTATATGAGGCATAAATAACCAACTGCTAACAAAAATACAAAAATGAGGGGTATTTTATTTGAAATAAGCAAAATTATCTGCCAATAGAACAAGAAAATTTGGCTTGTCAAGACTTTCCATAACAAGTAAAATTAGCTAACCTCAATGAACCCAAAAAATCCTTAAAATAAGTATATTCTCACTGATAACAAGTGTACTTCTATACGAGTACCTATTTTCTATTGTTTCATTGAAAATAAAACAGCAAAGTCCATTTGGCTGTCATCTGTTTTAATTATGAGACACAATTGTGTCAAAGTCATGATTTTTTTTATTTCATGCTTGAAATACGAAATGATTACTTTTAAAAAACTTAGTTTTATACTTGTGAGTGTTGATGACACAGCTTTGCAACACTTGATATTCTAGTTTCAAGCATGTTTTACTCAATATACCGTATTTTTCGGAAAATAAGTCGCTCCGGGGTATAAGTCGCACCTGCCAAAAATGTGTGATAATGAAAAAAACATACAAAGTCGCATTTTTGGGGGAAATGTATTTGAAAAAATCCAACACCAAGAATAGACATTTGAAAGGCAATTTAATATAAATAAAGAATAGTGAACAACAGGCTGAATAAGTGTAGGTTATATAAATAAATAAATGATAAATGGGTTGTACTTGTATAGCGCTTTTCTACCTTCAAGGTACTCAAAGCGCTTTGACACTACTTCCACATTTACCCATTCACACACACATTCACACACTGATGGAGGGAGCTGCCATGCAAGGCGCCAACCAGCACCCATCAGGAGCAAGGGTGAAGTGTCTTGCTCAGGACACAACGGACGTGACGAGGTTGGTTCTAGGTGGGATTTGAACCCGTGCCCCTTGGGTTGCGCACGGCCACTCTCCCCACTGCGCCACGCCGTCCCCATATGAGGCATAAATAACCAACTGCTATCTTAACCTAACATATTATGGTAAGAGTCATTCAAATAACTATAACATACACTAAAAAAAATAACTCATAAGGTTTACTTGAAAAAAATATTGTATTTGCACGCAAATTATTGAAGTAAAATTTAATGCTGCAAAATCAAGTAACACTCACTTGCCAGTATCAAGTAAATTCTACTTACCATATACAGTAACATAACAGTTGTGAAAATATTAAGTAACAGTTACTTAATTACATGCGAGTTTTAAGTTATATTTATTTAAACAAATTGGTTAAAGTCTACTTGTTTTTCATCAGCAGGAACATCATTTTACTCAAAACTTTAAGTACATTTTATATACCGTATTTCCTTGATAATTTTAAAACCTCTTCTCACCCATGCACTTATTAATGAGATGCAGTATACAACTGAGTGTGATGAGAAAAAGTTTAATGCAAGATTATTAAGCGGCCACGGCTAGGTGGTTGAGGACCACTGCTCTACAGCACCCACTTTTACACCATGTTGTGTGCGTGCCGGACGGATACAAGCGTTTTGCTCCCTTTCACACAAGATTGCACTACATACTAAGTCAACCGCCATACCTTTTACACTGACGGATGTGATATAAACAACTTTAACATTCTTACTAATATGCGCCACACTCTGTGAACCCACACCAAACACATTTCTGGAGAACATCGACTCTGTAACACATTATAAACGCAAGATAAGAATTACCCATAATGCCACCTTGCAGTACTCTGTGAAGCGATCCTAACAGCCGGAGCAGAGCCAGTCGGCCAGAGCCTGTTGTGCTGTGTGCATGCATCGTCGTGCATGCGTTTCAAAACAGTAGATTTTCAGAGTAAAGTTTACGTATTATTTTGAGGTTTATGTACCTACAACTATTAAACATTTAAATAGTATGAGGAAACGTAAGTAAAACTTACTCTTCCCCCATAATTCATGTACTACATTTAATAAAATGTATAATTTTACTTAAGAAACTGTAGTTCTTACTGAATTTTAAAAATACTAGCTCTAAATTATGACAGTTACTCTAATAGAGTTTACAGCACCAAAAAGTCACTTTTTTCAGTGTATAGAACATGCTATACCTTTACCAAACAATCTGTCACTCCTAATCCATAAATCCCATGAAATCTTATACGTCTAGTCTCTTACGTGAATGAGCTAAATAATATTATTTGATATTTTACGGTAATGTGTTAATCATTTCACACATAAGTCGCTCCTGAGTATAAGTCGCACCCCCGGCCAAACTATGAAAAAAAACTGCAGAAAATACGGTAGGTCATCAAATCTCAGCAACAATACTGCAAAAAGTCAGTGTTCAAAAACAAGAAAAAAAAATACAAAAATGAGGGGTATTTTATTTGGACTAAGCAAAATTATCTGCCAATAGAACAAGAAAATTTGGCTTGTCAAGACTTTCCAAAACAAGTAAAATAATTTAACCTCAATGAACCCAAAAATACCTTAAAATAAGTAAATTCTCACTGATAACAAGTGTACTTCTATACGAGTACCTATTTTCTATTGTTTCATTGAAAATAAAACAGCAATGTCCATTTGGCTGTCATCTATTTTAAATATGAGACACAATTGTGTCAAAGTCATGATTTTTTTTTATTTCATGCTTGAAATACGAAATGATTACTTTTAAAGAAGTAGTTTGATACTTGTGAGTGTTGATGACACAGCTTTGCAACACTTGATATTCTAGTTTCAAGCATGTTTTACTCGTCTGGGTCATAAAATCTCAGCAAATGTAGGACCAAAACAAGTAAAACACTTTGACATAAAATCTCATGTTAGGGATGCACAAAATGTCCAAAACGCACCCACCCGAATGCCAGGGGGAGGGGGGATAAAAGTTGGAAAAGTCGGCAAAAGTCCCAAAAATGTCCAAAATACCTACCCAGGTTCAAGTCCCACAAGTCCCGCCGTCGGCCAGGAGGCCCAAAATGTCCAGCAAAGTCCCACAGGAAGGCGGGGAGAAAAGTGAGAAAAGTGGGTAAAATGTTCAAAAATCTCACCTGTGTTCGAGTGCCACTTCACTCAAACCTGGGTAGGTATTTAGAACATTTTTGGGACTTTTGCAGACTTTTCCAACTTTTATCCCCCCTCCCCATGGGACTCGGCTGAGTATGTTATGGCTGTTTTGGGAATCCCAGGATTTGTGCGGCTGGACTTGTGGGACTCAAACCTGGGTAGGTATTTTCAACATTTTTGGGGACTTTTGCCAACTTTTCTCCCCCACTTCCCGTGGGACTTTGCTGGGTGTGTTTTGGACATTTTTTGCATCCCGGGACTTGTGCGGCCACTGGCAGGACTCGTGAGGCTGGAACCCGGGGAGGTATTTTGGACACAATTGTGACTTTTGACCATTTTGGCCGCTTTTTACCCTCTTTTTCCTCGCCTTCCTGTGCACCATTGCTGGGTGTGTTTTGGACATTTGGACAAAAATAGTTTCAAGCATGTTTTACTCAATATAGGTCATAAAATCTCACCAACAAGCTGTAATATCTTACTGAGATCATTTAGGACCAAAACCCTTAAAACAAGTAAAACACGATGAAATCTGCTTAGTGAGAAGAATGATCTTATCAGACAGAAAATAAGCAAATATCACCCTTATTTGAGATATTTATTTACTTAGATTTTAGTTTTTGCAGTGCATTTACACAACGTGCCAACTTCACTGGTTTGGGGTTTGTCCATGTGAAAGACTCGTGCCGTCTTGAGGGTTCCAGGGACCACCAAGGAAAGACATGCCTTTGAGCAGGTGTGGACTTCTTTATTTTTCAACAAACAAGTCTTTTGCGTGTTGCTTCTCAGCCGTCCCCATTGTCTGCGTCCGCCTCTCGCTCTCTTCCGGGTTGCACGTGCTGCTGCTCGTGTTGTCGTCTCTCTCGCTGGTTCCTTCCTTGTTTGGGTTGCTCTCGCTCCGCACCATCACCAGCCCCGTTCTCTCCTCCTTCTCCCCTTTTATACAGCGAGAGGAAATACGTTAATCGTGCACAGGTGCGCGATCCACACACCTGATCTCGTTTGTGGCGTCGCTCCCGGCACTCCACGCCTCGCCGCTCGCTCACCATCCCCGCCTCCTCGCCGCCATCTCTGTCGGACCGTCGGCTCCGCCTCTCCATAGTCCACACATGTAAAAACCGTCGTAGTGAACAAGGTTGTCATCTTTTTATGTTTGCACTCCTGCAGTATTCTGAATGTAATGCCCTTTTTTTTTCCCTCTGCGTCCTCGCCTTCACCACCCGCCGTGAACTCACGCTCGTTCAAATCCACCATTTGTGCGCCTCTGAGATGTGACATTTCCGACAGTCGGCTTTGAACCGCACGACGGGCTTTTTTTTTTTTTCAGGGCGTCCTGGAAACACGTCAGCTGTACTGGCTTTTGTGCAGCTCAAATACGGGAACTCATTTCAGGAGTTGAGACAATGTTGGCAACAAAGCGGCCGTAAAGCCCCCCCATCCCCCCAATTGTTGCTTTTAATTAAATTGCTTTGGTGTTCTTTGCTTTTTAACGCCTTGTCCCTTTGCGCCCGTTTATTGTCTTTGGCATTGGTTGCGTGCAGAATGGTGTGCTCCGCCAACGGGTGGGAAATGTGCTGCGCTGGCGAAAAGTACATTGCCTTGTGTGCGCAACTGACTTATTGCATCAAAAGTAATGCTTTCTTTTATTTTTCTAATACACCAAATAAAAGTCGTCAGCTTCAGTTTGTGGAACTGCAAGACCGTGTTAACATGAGAGCTGTTAAAGACTAACAAGTCGTTACGGTGAGTGGTATCAAACTGATTTTCATGCCAGACCATGTAAGCATTATGGTCGGTTGCCAATGAGGAAGTACTTAAAGGGGAACATTATCACAATTTCAAAAGGGTTACAAACAATAACAATCAGTTCCCAGTGGCTTGTTGTATTTTTTGAAGTTTTTTTTCAAAATTTTACCGGTCTCGGAATATCCCTAAATAAAGCTTTAAAGTGCCTTATTTTCGCTATCTTCGAAACCACTATCCAGTTCCCTGTGACGTCACACAGTGCTGCCAATGTAAACAAACAATGGGAATACCACAGCAAGATCTTGCGACATTAGCTCGGATTCAAACTCGGATTTCAGCGACTTAAGCGATTCAACAGATTACGCATGTATTGAAACGGATGGTTGGAGTAGGGGGTCCGGTCCGATGGCCATGGATGAAGTACTGGCTGTCCAGAGTCGAGACCCAGGATGGACCGCTCGTCGGGACCCAGGATGGACCGCTCGCCTGTATCGGTTGGGGACATCTCTACGCTGCTGATCCGCCTCCGCTTGAGATGGTTTCCTGTGGACGGGACTGTTGCTGCTGTCTTGGATCCGCTTTGAACTGAACTCTCGCGGCTGTGTTGGAGCCACTATGGATTGAACTTTCACGGTATCATGTTAGACCCGCTCGACATCCATTGCTTTCGGTCCCCTAGAGGGGGGGTGGGTTGCCCACTTCTGAGGTCCTCTCCAAGGTTTCTCATAGTCAGCATTGTCACTGGCGTCCCACTGGATGTGAATTCTCCCTGCCCACTGGGTGTGAGTTTGCCCTTTTGTGGGTTCTTCCGAGGATGTCGTAGACGTAATGGTTTGTGCAGTCCTTTGAGATATTTGTGATTTAGGGCCATATAAATAAACATTGATTGATTGATTGATACTTCCCTGCATGGCACTTAGTATCAAGGGTTGGAATTAGGGGTTAAATTGCCAAAATGATTCCCGAGCGTGGCCACTGCTGCTGCTCACTGATCCTCCTCCCTCCCAGGGGATGGGTCAAATGCATAGGGTAATTTCACCACACCTATCAGTGGTACTTTCTTTACAATATTAACTATGAAGGATAAAACACTGAATATTGACAACATATAAATGTCACACCCCCTCTCGATCGACATATTTTACAATAAAGCAAAACGCAACAAAAATGCATCAAAAAAAGGCGAAATATGAACGCGAAGGGTAAAAAAAAAAAAACCTACAATCTCATATAATATCACTTTTCTCGCAGAACTGTTGTGAAAAATATTTTTCCATGTCTGTCCCTGACACCCACATTTTATGCTGACTGCTCTGGAAAGACTTTACGGTGGAAACAAACCACGCCCACACTGCTCGGTGCCTCGTCTGAGCAGCTGAGACTTAGATTACCATAGTAACTAATTAGATTACCATAGTAACTAATTAGATTATAATAGTAACTAGTATGTCATGTAAAAACGCAAATTCCAACCATTGAAATACTTTGTACAGTTCAAGACAAACGGTCATTTGAAAACATCATAATGGCAGCAACACTTTCCATCTTAAAGATCTAAAAATAATTATTTGGGAATGTCCGGCGGGCCAGATTGCAAATCTTAACGGGGCCCCCGGGCTTTAGTCTGCCCAGGTCTACTTTAAATGAAGTTAAAAGGGGTAGAGCTTTGTAATTTTCTCTAGGAGATGGGATACCACTTGCTACGTTACTGAATAGTTTATGTTTGGGCACTTTTATGCGACTACTTTTTTCCGTTTGCACATAAGTCCCACCTCAAGTTATATTTTGGTACCAAAACCACTTTTCAAGATAAAGGGGATCACAAAAAATGTCATTAATAGCTTAATTTTAACAGAACATTTATGATAAAATTTATGATTGAACATTTTTATTGATACACCCAAAGATACAACAGTGTGGTGCGGTTGGGAGAGTGGCCGTGTCAGCAACCTGAGGGTTCCTGGTTCAATCCCCACCTTCTACCAACCTCGTCACGTCTTGAGCAAGACACTTCACCCTTGCTCCTGATGGGTGCTGGTTAGCGCCTTGCATGGCAGCTCCCTCCATCAGTGTGTGAATGTGTGTGTGAATGGGTGAATGTGGAAGTAGTGTCAATGCGCTTTGAGTACCTTGAAGGTAGAAAAGTGCTAAACAAGTATAACCCATTTTAGAGGGAGACCCTGCCCCAAGTGGAGGAGTTCAAGTACCTCGGAGTCTTGTTCACGAGTGAGGGAAGAGTGGATCGTGAGATCGACAGGCGGATCGGTGCGGCGTCTTCAGTAATGCGGACGCTGTATCGATCCGTCGTGGTGAAGAAGGAGCTGAGCCGGAAGGCAAAGCTCTCAATTTACCGATCGATCTACGTTCCCATCCTTACCTATGGTCATGAGCTTTGGGTTATGACCGAAAGGATAAGATCACGGGTACAAGCGGCCAAAATTAGTTTCCTCCGCAGTGAGGCGGGTCTCTCCCTTAGAGATAGGGTGAGAAGCTCTGCCATCCGGGAGGAACTTAAAGTAAAGCCGCTGCTCCTTCACATGGAGAGGAGCCAGATGAGGTGGTTCGGGCATCTGGTCAGGATGCCACCCGAACGCCTCCCTAGGGAGGTGTTTAGGGCACGTCCAACCGGTAGGAGGCCACGGGGAAGACCCAGGACACGTTGGGAAGACTATGTCTCCCGGCTGGCCTGGGAACGCCTCTGAATCCCCCGAAAGGAGATGGACAAAGTCTGGGCTTCCCTGCTTAGGCTGCTGCCCCCGGGACCCGACCTCGGATAAGCAGAAGAAGATGACTGGATGGATGGATTGGTACATGTAGTCCGAAATATGCAAACACCAATCAGGAATTATTTTATTATGGTGATTTGGCTGTCTCCATACGTTTCACATTGCCATGACAGCCGTGCTAATGTCGGAACCCATTTCCTCAGCGTAACAACATGTTGAGAATGAAATAGTCACTGACACTGCCCACATCCAAACATAAATACCCGACTTACCTGTCAAGGAGGAAATTAGCAAGTTTGGCGTCAGATGAAAAAAAATCTTCTCCTCCTTCAATCGTCTCAATCTTTCAAAGACTTCCCCCGACACAAATCCTCGTTTTGTTCCTGGCTTTGTCATGAGTGAGTCGAGGATCGTACTGACGCCTTTTAGATATACTCAAGTCTGACATGTTTAGCAACTTTACCGGTGGTGGTAGCCAGACGAAGAGGGCGGGGCGTAACTGGCAAGCTGGTGACACACTCACAGACTTTCTAGCTTGTCAAACGGTGGAGGGCGGAGCATTGGAATGAAAATGACAACAATATTTTGGGGCTCTAAATTTAATTTAGAAATGATCTCATCCCGGCTGAACTACTATTATCAGTTATAGAGGTATTTGGGGGGAAAAAACATAATTTATTAATGCCTTTTTAGATAGATAGATAGATAGTACTTTATTTATTCCGTCAGGAGAGTTCCTTCAGGAAAATCACAATTTTCAGCACAATCCCATTCTAGATCAGACAAACATTACAGGGAGACAGAACAGGATCGCTGACGGGTCTGCCGGCTTCCAGCGCCCCTTACAAAAAAGATGACATACAGGTAAACGGGGGGGGGGAGAAAAGAATAGAAGATTAAAATAAATTAAAAAAATAAATAAATAAAAATCGGTCTTAGCCTGGGCCCTGGAGTGGGGGTGCAGACTGAGGCCAAGGGGGAAAAAAAAAAAAATGACATATCAGGGAAAATTAATAATGACTTGACATGAAATTATTACATTTGTCTCCTATAAGAATTAAGACTTAGTGGCTGTATTTTACATTTTAAAACACTTGTTTTGTTTTGATGCAATTTTTTTCTACATTGCCAAGTTATTTGTATTTACTGTAAGAATTAAGTGAGTGAGTGAATTATATTTATATAGCGCTTTTCTCTAGTGACTCAAAGCGCTTTACATAGTGAAACCCAATATCTAAGTTACATTTAAACCAGTGTGGGTAAAGTGCCTTGCCCAAGGACACAACGGCAGTGACTAGAATGGCGGAAGCGGGAATCGAACCTGCAACCCTCAAGTTGCTGGCACGGCCACTCTACGAACCGAGCTATGCCGCAAACGTCCAATCAATCAATCAATGTTTATTCATACAGCCCTAAATCTGCACAGGTGTCTCAAAGGGCTGCACAAGCCACAACGACATCCTCGGTTCAGATCCCACATCAGGACAAGGAAAAACTCAACAACTCAACGTGAAAACGCCTTGCCTCCGCGTGTGTTTTTCATTCTATTTAAATTTTTCTCGGATCTTTTCAAAGTCATTATTTGACTCGATCCCACCACTCGACATCCATCCACGTCGAACGTGTTTCCTGTGGCCTTTGGCGAGATTGAGAAATCTGAAAAAAACAGCCATTTTTTTGCACAGGTGCTTTCAAAAGACACTCTTTAAGTGTCAGCCAAGCATATGAAGTGAAAGCAGAAGTTGGAGTTAATCTGAACAAACACCTTGTTGAGACGTGTGCCAGGGTCACGCCAAATGCCCTCCCAATCCCCTCTCTGGAGGCTGTGTGTAATTGCTTTTAAGCGTTGACGTCAGTTGATAAAAATAAAAAAACAAAAACAAACAGAAAGCCGGCAGCTACTTTCTGAGGGGCCGCACACGACATCGTCTTTCTTTCAGCCAATTTTCGAGGTTTTTTGGGAAGATCTCGCCAGTCCCGCTTTTTAATGCCGGAGGCCGAGCGGACACGTCAAGGCTGATCTGAATAAACGCGACAGTTAGTCAGAGTAGCCATGTGAAGGCTGAGCGGCTGTTGGAAATAAAAACACACTGCGGGGGATTCCTCATTAAGATGTGGAAAGAAAATTAGCCGTCCATCACCCGGAGTTATTCGGATGCTTGATTGCTCCGCTTGTCAGCCGTCTAGATTACATCGCGTTGTCTTTCTTTAATTCAAGTGGGATATTTATTATATATATATATATATATATATATATATATATGTATATATATATATATATATACATGTAAACATCAACTTTATAGTCATTTCCCAAATTAATCCACCACTCCCTCGACTGTTACGCCCCCCCAGAGATCAATTATTGGGCCCATCCTGTTTGAACTTTGTATCATTCCACTTGGTGCAATATTTAAAAAAAAATGGCATCTATTATGTTTATCCATCCATCAATCAATCAGTCAAAGTTTATTTATATAGCCCTTAATCACAAGTGTCTCAAAGGGCTGCACAAGCCACAACCACATCCCCGGCTCAGATACCACGTAAGGGTAAGAAAAAACTCAACCCAATAGGATGACTGCCACATTTGATTGAAAATCTATAAAAATTACTCAAGTGTTCAAAAGACGTGGCGATTTGGAGGGCTAAGAATTTTTTGAAGCTAGACGAGGGGAAAACGGAAGTTGTGCTGACCCTCTGCTCGTGTCGGACTTTCTCAGGAACTGTACGTCCCACAGCTACCAGCCTTGGCGTCGGTTTGAAGTAAGAATAAATAAATCAATGCTGTTGTTTATTCAAGTTTCAATCAATCAATCAACGTTTATTTATATAGCCCTTAACCACAAGTGTCTCAAAGGGCTGCACAAGCCACAACCACATCCTCGGCTCGGATCCCAAATCAGGGTAAGAAAAAACTCAACCCAATGGGATGACTGCCACATTTGATTGAAAATCTCTAAAAATTACTCGTGTTCAAAAGACGTGGAGGTTTGGAGGGCTAAGTATTTTTTGAAGCTAGACGAGGGGAAAACGGAAGTTGTGCTGACCCTCTGCTCGTCTCGGACTTTCTCAGGAACTGTACGTCCCACAGCTACCAGCCTTGGCGTCGGTTTGAAGTAAGAATAAATAAATCAATGCTGTTGTTTATTCAAGTTTCAATCAATCAATCAACGTTTATTTATATAGCCCTTAACCACAAGTGTCTCAAAGGGCTGCACAAGCCACAACCACATCCTCGGCTCGGATCCCAAATCAGGGTAAGAAAAAACTCAACCCAATGGGATGACTGCCACATTTGATTGAAAATCTCTGAAAATTACTCAAGTGTTCAAAAGACGTGGTGGTTTGGAGGGCTAAGTCTTTTTTGAAGCTAGACGAGGGGAAAACTGAAGTTGTGCTGACCCTCTGCTTGTCTCGGACTTTCTCAGGAACTCTGTACGTCCCACAGCTACCAGCCTTGGCTTCGGTTTTAAGTAAGACAAACAAATCAATGCTGTTGTTTATTCAAGTTTCAATCAATCAATCAAAGTTTATTTATATAGCCCTTAACCACAAGTGTCTCAAAGGGCTGCACAAGCCACAACCAGATCCTCGGCTCAGATCCCAAATCAGGGTAAGAAAAAACTCAATCCAATGGGATGACTGCCACATTTAATTGCAAATTTCTAAACATGACTCAAGTGTTTAAAAGACGTCAAGGTTTGGAGGGCTGAGAATTTTTTGAAGTTTGACGAGAGGAAAACGGAAGTTGTGCTGACCCTCTGCTCGTCTCGGACTTTCTCAGGAACTCTGTACGTCCCACAGCTACCAGCCTTTGCATGGGTTTTAAGAAAGACAAAGAAATCAGCGCCATTGTTTATTCAAGTTTCAATCAATCAAAGTTTATCTATTAAGTCCTTAATCACAAGTGTCTCAAAGGGCTGCACAAGCAACGACAAAATCCTCGGCTCAGAACCCACATCAGGGCAAGAAAAAACTCAACCCAGTGGGAGACCATGAGAAATCTTGGAAGGAACCGCAAATGTGGGGCACCATCACTGGGCGACCGGTGCAATGGAGGTCGAGTGGGTCTAGTTAATAGTGTGAGAGTCCAGTCCATAGTGGATCTAACATAATAGTATGAGAGTCCAGTCCATAGTGGATCTAACATAATAGTATGAGAGTCCAGTCCATAGTGTATCTAGTTAAAAGTGTGAAAGTCTAGTCTATAGTGAGGCCAGCAGGGGATCATCTAGAGTGGAGACAAGTCAGCAACGTAGAGACGTCCCCAACTGATGCACAGATGAATGGTCCACCCCGGGTCCTGGCTTTGAACAGCTAGCGAGTTATCTGTGGTTACCTGATAGCAGAGCAGAAAAGAGACAGCAGATCAACTGGTCTAAGGGTAGAGTATACAAATTAGTTTTAAGATGGGACTTAAATGCTTCTACTGAGGTAGCATCTCTAACTGTTACCGGGAGGGCATTCCAGAGTACTGGAGACCCAATAGAAAACGCTGTATAGCCCGCAGACTGTTTTTGGGCTTTTGGAATCACTAATAAGCCGGAGTTCTTAGAACGCAGTTTCTTGCCTGGACATATGGTACAATACAATCGGCAAGTTAGGATGAGCTAGGCTGTGTAGTATTTTATACCTAAGTAGTAAAACCACAAAGTAGCATCCTAAGTGCATCACCTTTGGCTTTTATCGAAACTCAAATCGTTGTCATCTTTCAAACAATTTGAACAGGCCTCGCACACTTTTATTACATCCCGTCTGGACTACTGTAAAGCACTTTACGCCCGAATAAGTCACGATGCACTTTCATGATTAGAGTTCGTCCTGAACTCTGCGGTACAACTTTTAACGGGAACCCTAAAAAAAGGAGATCATCGCCCCAATTCTCGCTCCCCATTTATTTTAAGGATTGATATTAAAATTGGTGTTTGTTTTTGAAGCTTTGAATGGGCTGGCCTGAAAGTACATTACGGACCTCATCCAAATGTGGGTCTTGAGGACCAGTTTCAAATTTCGATTCCTAAGACCAGGGGTTTGTTACCTTTTTGACCCCGGAGCCCAATAAAAGATTAACACTGAACTAGAAATCATACTTTTGATTTCAATCGTAGTCAATAATTATATCTATCTTTTTAACACATATATCTTAGGTTTAGTTCAGGCTGATTAGTAAAATAACTACGAAAAATTTTTTACGCACTTATGTTTTGCTAAAATAAATGTAACTACATTAACAATTAACTGTTGTCTTATCTAAACTGTCGAAACCATTTAAGTACAAATTTAAGTCCAGCTTCACCACTTAAGTCATACATTTTGCAGTAAGGAAACTTCTCTAGGACTTTGGGACGGTATTGCTCGGTTGGCAGAGTGGCCATGCCAGCAACTTGAGGGTTCCAGGTTCGATCCCCGTTCCCACCATCCTAGTCACTGCCGGTGTGTCCTTGGGCAAGACACTTTACCCACCTGCTCCCAGTGCCACCCACGCTGCTTTAAATGTAACTTAGATATTTGGTTTCACTGTGTAAAGTGCTTTGAGTCACGAGAGAAAAAGTGTTATATAAATATAATTCCACTTCACTTTAACTCCAAACTTTTTCCGTTTGTTTGATATTGTCATTACTGCCACATGTGGTGAAAAAGTGTATTACAACTGAGTACCTGTTGCTGCCCATACAGACCACAGCTGAGGATGTCACGATTGGGTCGCATATTACTGCGTGGATTGTTCTCCCAGGATGCAGACGGAACCCAGGAGGCAGGGTGCAGGTAAGGGAATGATTTATTTTCCATAACTCATGCGTGATACAACCAAAACAAGTGTGCCTATAGCACGGGAAGCTAACGGAATAGCTAAAAAGGAAAGCTAAGCATATGAACAAAAAAACTAAACAAAAAAACTCAGATCAGGAATCAAGAATACTCAACTTGACATGTTGCAAAAAGCAAATAAGGAAGCCGGACTGAACGTGGTGAACAATGGGAATAAGTAGCTCTCTGATTAATGCCCAGGGGCAGGTGAGTGTCCCGGACACTTACATGAGGCAGGTGAAAACAATCTGCAGACATGGCAACTAAAACACAAACCCAGAGGTGCTCAAAAACGGGAACTGGGAGAGTCCTATCTAAACAAAACATGATCCAAGCAACGGATCACGACAAAGGAACATATATTTATTTGGCGGCTTTCTCGGTGGCGCTCGCGGCCCAGCAATGAGCTCAATGGTCAATGACTCGGAAACTAAGTACGCAAAGTACACTGTATACTTCTTGAAGTTGACTAACCAATCTGTCCGGTTTGAGACAAATCAATGCACTCTGTTGCTCTTAAAAGCGCTTCTAATCTGGTTCGTTAGTTTTTACCCGTACTCCACAATCATCTTTTTTCAATGTTTTTTTGTAGGCTAGCATCAATGCTACATGTATGCCAGCAAGAGAACAGCTCATGGGAATACCCACAAATAAACAGATCTCTTACGCAACTTGTTCCCCCTCTGAAAGGCTAAAAGACTCAAACAAAAACAAAAAAACGGTTGAGATTGGATGTTTCGTGGGGTCCTCGGATCAACCCTGTTCAGTCTTTTAATTGTCCATAGCGTTTCTACTCAAATAGATTCTTCATCCGTCACTCCAAGCAACGTTTCTCAGTTTTACAATATAACTAAAACTATTCTAATTTACTAAACCGTCCCATGTGTGGTGTCAGTAGAAGTTTTTTCATGAATATTTATATGTGCTACCGTAATGTTATGAACCTCAGTAGCATTAGCTGGTATACTAACCCGTTTACAAGTGTCTGTGTTGGTTTTATTAACTTATATATATATGTATATATATATATATATATATATATATATATATATATATATATATATATATATATATATATGTATGTAGGTGTGGGAAAAAATCACAAGACTACTTCATCTCTACAGAACTGTTTCATGAGGGGTTCCCTCAATCATCAGGAGATTCTCCTGAACCCCTCATGAAACAGTTCTGTAGAGATGAAGTAGTCTTGTGATTTTTTCCCACACCTACATATTGCGCTCTACCACGGTATCGAGCACTATTCTCTGGATAATCCAATCAAGACATATATATATATATATATATGTGTATATATATATATATATATATATATATATATATATATATATGCGCTTTTCTCCATATATATATAAAAAAATACTTGAATTTCAGTGAATTCTAGCTATAAAAATACTCCTCCCTCGTATGCCTGGAGAAAAGCGCTATATAAATATAATGCCTGGGGCCGTATAGTTCAGTTGGTTGAGTGGCCGTGCCAGCAACTTGAGGGTTCCAGGTTCGATCCCTACTTCCGCCATCATAGTCACTGCCGTTGTGTCCTTGGGCCAGACACTTTAACCACCTGCTCCCTCTGCCACCCACACTGGTTTAAAAAAACAATATAACTTAGATATCGGGTTTCACTATGTAAAGTGCTTTGAGTCGCTAGAGAAAAGCGCTATATAAATATAATTCACTATGCCTCACTTAACTTAGCTCCGCCCCCCGTACCGCCGTCCCCAACCCCGCCCGATCTCCCGAAATCGGAGGTCTCAAGGTTGGCAAGTATGATATTGAACGGTCTGTTTTTAACTGTACTAAGTAGAAATAATGACATCATTTGCTGAGAAAAGCTATTTTAAGTTATTTAATGGACATTCCCGTTTATTTGTCAGCTTGCCATATAGCTGGGCTCCAACCCGAGCCACCGGATGCAAATCAAGATTAAGCGGAGACGCTCTCTTAATTAAAAAGAAGCTGATAACCAAACTGATTGAATCCTCTCTACCCCAAAAAAGGAGAGCTTGTGTTTCTCCACGCCGCACATCACACTTGACTATTTGTCGGTTTCCAGCTCGCCGATAAACACGAGCTCACGCACAGACGGAGAAATTGATCTTTTATTCATCCGCCTTGAATGTTTTATGCTGGTGAGCGTGTGCGGTGTGCAGCCCTCACTCTGAAAGCCAGAGGGCAGAGAGTCTTGGGCAGTCCGACTCCTCCAAAGGGGGCTGGTACACAAAAGAGTCTCCGGCAGGCTTTTAGCAGCGGGCACAAAGCATGTTGACTTTGTAGAATGACCTCCTCCACTGACACCAGGGGCATCGATTGTGAGTTTCGCCTCGTCGCGAGGCTCCGGGTACAAGTTGTGGATGAGCACGGGATTGCAACAAAGCTCTCGCCGCTAAAATGGCCCGAAGTCATAGAGCAGTGCTTTTCAGCCTTTTTTAAGGCGAGGTATATTTTTTTTCATTCCACCAGCAGGAAACGTTGCGGATTTTTTTGGACTTTGTTGGTGTTTTTCTGCCTGTAGTGCTTTAGTTATTGTTAGTGTTGTAAGGATACCAATTGTTTGGTACTATGGTATTTTGGTACTAAAATATACTTTACGGTACATTTCTAATCCAATCCAATCCACTTTATTTATATAGCACATTTAAACAACAATAACGTTTCAAAAGTGCTGCACAGCCATGTTAAAAACAATTGTAAAAAAAAAAATATATATATATATATATATATATATATATTATGCTCCACTAATGACTGAATAAAAACAAAAAATAAATAAATATAAAACCAATAAAAACAATATAAAAACAAATATGATTAAAAACTATTTTAAAGGGTAAAATCAATTAAAACAGTAAAATAGAAATCCAAGTGTATAAAAAACACAGAGGACAACAGAGGACAGAGGACCACACAACTCACGTAGTGTTAAAAGCCAAAGAATAAAAGTGGGTCTTAAGACACCACTTTATTTCTAAATAAAGTGGTGTCATTAATACACGTTTTGTAGACTGACCGTACGTCCTCTTTTCCCCGGACATGTCCTCTTTTGCGGGGCTGTCTGGACGGGGTTTCTTAAATGCCTCAAATGCCCGGCGTTTTGTGTCAAGGTGTCACAACGTGGACTTTGGGGTTTGTTTTTCCGGAATGCAAAGGAAAGTTGGAGCGGGCAAGGCGTGAAGATAATAACATATTTTATTTTAACACTATAACTATCAATCAATCAATCAATGTTTATTTATATAGCCCTAAATCACAAATGTCTCAAAGGACTGCACAAATCATTATGACTACAACATCCTCGGAAAAACCCACAAAAAGGCAAGGAAAACTCACACCCAGTGGGCAGGGAGAATTCACATCCAGTGGGACGCCAGTGACAATGCTGACTATGAGAAACCTTGGAGAGGACCTCAGATGTGGGCAAACCCCCCCCCCCCCCCCTCTAGGGGACCGAAAGCAATGGATGTCGAGCAGGTGTAACATGATACTGTGAAAGTTCAATCCACAGTGGCTCCAACACAGCCGCGAGAGTTCAGTTCAAAGTGGATCCAAGACAGCAGCGAGAGTCCCGTCCACAGGAAACCATCTCAAGCGCAGGCGGATCAGCAGCGTAGAGATGTCCCCAACCGATACAGGCGAGAGGTCCATCCTGGGTCCCGACGAGCGGTCCATCCTGGGTCTCAACTCTGGACAGCCAGTACTTCATCCATGGTCATCGGACCGGACCCCCTCCGGGGGGGACATAGGAGAAAAAGAAAAGAAGCGGCAGATCAACTGGTCTAAAAAGGAGGTCTATTTAAAGGCTAGAGTATACAGATGAGTTTTAAGGTGAGACTTAAATGCTTCTACTGCCCAAAAAAAGAAGCAAACAAAAGGCACGCACAATGACGGAGAACAAACTTGACTAATGAAACAAAACTTGCAAAAAGGCAGAAATTATGAACAATGAACAAAAACTTACTTGGCATGGATTTATGAAACAAGCGGCGTGAATCGTAAACATGGCATGAAGCACAGTGGAGGTAAAGTCGCCAGCCTGACTACTTGGCAACTTTCGCTTGAAATAATAGACATGATTAGTGACAGGTGTGCGAGTGCAAAACGTGAGACAGGTGCGTGACATGAGGACAGGTGAAAATTAATGGGTAGTCATGGAAACAAAACAAACAAGGAAGTGCAAAAACAAGAATTGATTGATTGATTGATACTTTTATTGGTAGATTGCACAGTTCAGTACATATTCCGTACAATTGACCACTAAATGGTAACACCCCAATAAGTTTTTCAACTTGTTTAAGTCCACGTTAATCAATTCATGGTACAAATATATACTATCAACATAATACAGTCATCACACAAGTTAATCATCATAGTATGTACATTGAATTATTTACATTATTTACAATCCGGTGGGTGGGATGAGGAGCTTTGGTTGATATCAGAACTTCAGTCATCAACAATTGCATCAACAGAGAAATGTGGACATTGAAACAGTGTAGGTCTTATTTAGTAGGATATGTACAGCCAGCAGAGAACATAGTGAGTTCACATAGCATAAGAACAAGTATATACATTAGAAGTACATTTGAGTTGTTTATAATCCGGGGAGATGGGATGTGAATGGAGGAGGGTATTAGTAAAGTGTTGAAGTTGCCTGGAGGTGTTGTTTTAGAGCGGTTTTGAAGGAATATAGAGATGCACTTACTTTTATACCTGTTGGGAGTGCATTCCACATTGATGTGGCATAGAAAGAGAATGAGTTAAGACCTTTGTTAGATCGGAATCTGGGTTTAACGTGGTTTGTGGAGCTCCCCCTGGTGTTGTGGTTATGGCGGTCATTTACGTTAAGGAAGTAGTTTGACATGTACTTGGGTATCAAGGAGGTGTAGCGGATTTTATAGACTAGGCTCAGTGCAAGTTGTTTTATTCTGTTCCTCCACCCTGAGCCAGCCCACTTTGGAGAAGTGGGTTGGATTGAGGTGTGATCTGGGGTGGAGGTCTAAAAGTAACCGGACTAGCTTATTCTGGGATGTTTGGAGTCTAGATTTGAGGGTTTTGGAGGTGCTGGGGTACCAGGAGGTGCAAGCGTACTCAAAGAAGGGTTGAAACATTGGAGTCTTAAGCAAAACAGAACATAACTAAACAAAACATGATCACAAAACATGATCACAAGACATGCCACAAAGTTGTGTGTATTTTCAATGTACGTTCAGGGTTAGGAGGTGTGAAAAACAATACAGGAACTAAGGGAGTCCAGAGGCGATATAGTACCGAAAATGATTCATTAGTATCGCGGTACTATACCATACAACCCTAGTCCTTTTCTTGCGCTGTTATTTTGGTGGTCCAACCTGTTTTGTGGGCGTTTTCCTGTAGCAGTTTTATGTGTGAATTATATTTATATAGCGCTTTTCTCTAGTGACTCAAAGCGCTTTACATAGTCAAACCCAATATCTAAGTTACATTTAGTGAGCCTTTCACATGTAATTGGACACATTTACTTGGATGTTTCTGGATGATCCCTTGTCTGCTTGTTGTTTTGGTAGTGTTTTAGAGGGATTTAAAGTGTCTTAGAGGGATTTAAAGTGTCTTGCCCCAGGACACAACGGCAGTGACTAGGATGGCAGAAGCGGGAATCGAACCTGCAACCCTCAAGTTGCTGGCACGGCCGCTCTACCAAGCGAGCTATGCCGCCCCTATGTCTTCCTTGGAGCGCTATTCAGCGCACCTGCTTTGTGTTAGCTTTGTTGACAGTCATGTCATGTACGGATGTACTTTGTGGACGCCGTAAGTTTTTGCTGTCGTCCAGCATTCTGTTTCTGTTTACTTTGTAGCCAGTTCAGTTATACTTTTGGTTTGCTTAGCTGTTGCCTTTTACTTTCCCTTTTGTTCATTTTTGGTTTAAGCATTCCATACCTTTTTAACCTGCACGCTGCGGCCATGGTCTGCATATTGGGATAACAACAAATTATCCTTGTCTCACCCGATACATTCTGATTTTTATAAAGCAGTTAAATACACTGCAAAAACTGGAATCTAAGTAAGATTGAATGTGTCCAATAAGGGTGATATTTGTTTATTTTCGGTCTGATAAGATGATTCTGCTCACTAAGCAGATTTTATGTTAGAGTGTTTTACTTGTTTTAAGTGTTTTGGTCCGAAATGATCTCAGTAAGATATTACAGCTTGTTGCTGAGATTTGATGACTTATATTGAGTAAAACATGCTTGAAACAAGAATATCAAGTGTTGCAAAACTGCGTCATCAACACTCACAAGTATAAAACTACTTTTTTAAAGTAATAATTTCTTATTTCAAGCATGAAATATAAAAATCATGACTTTGACACGCGTGCGTCTCATAATTAAAACAGAAGACAGCCAAATGGACTTTGCTGTTCTATTTTCAATGAAACAAAAAAATATACATACTCATATAGTAGTACAGTTAGGGGCGGTTCTAGCTCAATTTGTAGAGTGCCCGTGCCAGCAACTTGAGGGTTCCAGGTTCGATCCCCTCTTCCGCCATCCGAGTCTCTGCCGTTGTGTCCTTGGGGAAGTCACTTTACCCACCTGCTCCCACTGTCACCCACACTGGTTTAAATGTAGCTTAGATATTGGGTTTCACTATGTAAAGCGCTATGAGTTATCAGAGAAAAAGCGCTATATAAATATAATTCACTTCACTTCACAAATGCAAGAAATGTAATGCCGAGCACATGTCATTATTTACCATGAATTGATTTACGTGGACCCCGATTTAAACAAGTTCTTATTCGGGTGTTACCATTTTTTGGTTGATTGTACGGAACATGTACTGTACTGTGCAAGTCTCAATCAAAAACAATTCAAGATAATGGCACTAGTATTTACTTAATTCAAGAATATTTTCAACGTGTAGAGAAAAAGAGGTCTCACATGTGTGACGCTCAGCTGGCATTGTGGTGATGGTTCGTTCTCTCGAATGATGCAGTCGGACTTGGACACAGCCTAAAGATAAGAAAGTATGATTTATTAATACTAACAAAACAGACTTCGAACAGAAACACTTGCATAAGGCACTAAAGACAAAACAAACAGAACTAGCATGGGAGCTAGAAGGAACAAAAGGCGCTAGCATGTGAGCTAGGGAATAAACAATGGAATAGCGTGGAAGCTAACAAGTACAAAAATAGTCTTTACCACAATCGGGAATCAGTGTCGTCACCTGCTGCATGGAACAGAAACTAGAATGCGAGAGCGAGTAACGAAAAAGGCAGGCTTAAATAAGGAGAGTCATTACGAAGCAGGTGCGCGTAAAAAACAAGAGGCTAATACGTAAACGTGACAACAGAACAAAACGGGAAGTGCCACCAGGAACTAAGGAAGTCAAATACTAGATCACGATACAAAGACGGAACAAAAAACAGACTATGACATGATCCAAGTAGCAGATCATGACGATATGTGTATTTTCTACCAAGAAAAGTGCACTAATTACCAATGAGAATATACTTATTTTAAGGTATTTTTGGGTTCATTGAGGTTAGCTAATTTTACTTGTTTTGGAAAGTCTTGACAAGCCAAATGTTCTTGTTCTATTGGCAGATAATTTTTCTTAGTTCAAGTAAAATGCCCCTATTTTTTTTTCCTTGTTTTTGAACACTGACTTTCTGCAGTGTACCTGCTGCCACCTACTGACATGGAGTATTATGTGGTGACCCTGCCGAGATTTTTACACAGCACAGACACTAAGCAATGGCAAATTGTTTGCAGATTATCAATCAATCAATGTTTATTTATATAGCCCTAAATCACAAATGTCTCAAAGGACTGCACAAACCATTACGACTACAACATCCTCGGAAGAACCCACAAAAGGGCAAGGAAAACTCACACCCAGTGGGCAGGGAGAATTCACATCCAGTGGGACGCCAGTGACAATGTTGACTATGAGAAAGCTTGGAGAGGACCTCAGATGTGGGCAACCCCCCACCCCTCTAGGGGACCGAAAGCAATGGCTGTCGAGCGGGTCTAACATGATACTGTGAAAGTTCAATCCATAGTGGCTCCAACACAGCCGCAGAGTTCAGTTCAAAGCGGATCCAAGACAGCAGCAAGAGTCCCGTCCACAGGAAACCATTCCAAGCGGAGGCGGATAAGCAACGTAGAGATGTCCCCAACTGATACACAGGCAAGCGGTCCATCCTAGGTCCCGACAAGCGGTCCATCCTGGGTCTCGACTCTGGACAGCCAGTACTTCATCCATGGTCATCGGACCGGACCCCCTCCACAAGGGAGGGGAGGACATAGGAGAAAAAAGAAAAGAAGCGGCAGATCAACTGGTCTAAAAAGGAGGTCTATTTAAAGGCTAGAGTATACAGATGAGTTTTAAGGTGAGACTTAAATGCTTCTACTGAGGTAGCATCTCGAACTGTTACCGGGAGGGCATTCCAGAGTACTGGAGCCCGAACGGAAAACGCTCTATAGCCCGCAGACTTTTTTGGGGCTCTAGGAATCACTAATAAGCCGGAGTCTTTTGAACGCAGATTTCTTGCCGGGACATATGGTACAATACAATCGGCAAGATAGGATGGAGCTAGACCGTGTAGTATTTTATACGTAAGTAGTAAAACCTTAAAGTCACATCTTAAGTGCACAGGAAGCCAGTGCAGGTGAGCCAGTACAGGCGTAATGTGATCAAACTTTCTTGTTCTTGTCAAAAGTCTAGCAGCCACATTTTGTACCAACTGTAATCTTTTAATGCTAGACATGGGGAGACCCGAAAATAATACGTTACAGTAGTCGAGACGAGACGTAACAAACGCATGGATATATAATTATTGATTTGCAAAAACAAAATATACATTTTTTGGACCAATTAGCTGAAGTTGCATAATTTCCCAAGGCACACCACACAATATCTCCCAGCGTTCGAAAAACACTGTCGTAGAGAACGAGAAAAAAAAGCACGCCTTAAAAAAAAAAAAAATGCATTGGGGAACGCAAACGGCAAGTTCAGCAGATTTGACAAGGCAGATAAAAAGCAAGATGAATCACCTTGAGCGGGAGCTCCTGCCTCTGCGTTTACTCTGTACGTCTTCATGTAACACACTTTGTGTACTTTGTGTACTCTGCCACCGATTCATGCTCATACAAAGGTTGCGTTTCACTTCAAGGTGAAGAAGACTTCAAGCTGCATTCGTCACTTCAGCCCTCATCTTTCTGCGACGTGTCCATTTGTGATCGATGATCATCCGGCTAGGGAGGGAGGCCATGAGTCACGGTGGAAAATATTGTGTTTATGTATTTATTTGACAGGGACGGTACAATTAAACATTGCTACCCATCGGTAACGCATGTCAAAGTACATAAGACTTCTAGCCCCAGGCTAGTTTGCAACTCTCGTCCCTGGTTAGGCTTTTAAAGAAATGGTGAGTAGACTTAGACACACTTTAATGATCCACAAGGGAAATTCTTCCACACAGTAGCTCATTTACAATGATGGAAAGGACAATGCAGGTATAAATAGACTATAGATATATAGTACTTTATTTATTCCGTCAGGAGAGTTCCTTCTGGAAAATTTAAATTTTCAGCACAATCCCATTCAAGTTTAGACAAACATTACAGGGAGACAGAACAGGATCGCTGACGGGTCTGCCGGCTTCCAGCGCCCCTTACAAAAAAGATGAGATACAGGTAAACAAAGAGGGGGGGGGAATGGGAGGAAAAAAATAGAAGATTAAAATAAAATTTAAAAAAATCGGTCTCAGCCTGGGCCCTGGAGAGGAGGTGCAGACTGAGGCCAAGGGAAAAAAAACCCAACTCATAACCATGGTACACATCCCTCTTCCATGTGTGTAAGAGGGAAACATCAAACATCAAAGAACACAGAGGACATTAAAGACATTAAAGCAGCAGATACAACCAGACACTTCTACATACAGCTATGAATAAAAAGTAAAAGAAACATATCCACTATGGTGGCCTCTGCGGTGTTCCACGCCATCGTCCGCTGGGGTGGAGGGAGCATGGCCAGAGACAGAAGCAGACCCAACAAAGCAACCAACACAATATATATATATATATATATATATATATATATATATATATATATATATATATATATATATATATATATATATATATATATATATGGTGATGTACAAACCCTGTTTCCATATGAGTTGGGAAATTGTGTTAGATGTAAATATAAACATAATACAATGATTTTCAACCCATATTCAGTTGAATATGATACAAAGACAACATATTTGGTGTTCAAACTGATTAACATTTTGCAAATAATCATTAACTTTAGAATTTGATGCCAGCAACGCGTGACAAAGAAGTTGGGAAAGGTGGCAATAAATACTGATAAAGTTGAGGAATCAATCAATCAATCAATGTTTATTTATATAGCCCCAAATCACAAATGTCTCAAAGGACTGCACAAATCATTACGACTACAACATCCTCGGAAGAACCCACAAAAGGGCAAGGAAAACTCACACCCAGTGGGCAGGGAGAATTCACACCCAGTGGGACGCCAGTGACAATGCTGACTATGAGAAACCTTGGAGAGGACCTCAGATGTGGGCAACCCTCCCCAGGGGACCGAAAGCAATGGATGTCGAGCGGGTCTAACATGATACTGTGAAAGTTCCATCCATAGTGGCTCCAACACAGCCGCGAGAGTTCAGTTCAAAGTGGATCCAAGACAGCAGCGAGAGTCCCGTCCACAGGAAACCATCCCAAGCGGAGGCGGATCAGCAGCGTAGAGATGTCCCCAACCGATACACAGGCGAGCGGTCCATCCTGGGTCCCGACGAGCGGTCCATCCCGGGTCTCGACTCTGGACAGCCAGTACTTCATCCATGGTCATCGGACCGGACCCCCTCCACAAGGGAAGGGGGGGACATAGGAGAAAGCAGAAAAGAAGCGGCAGATCAACTGGTCTAAAAAGGAGGTCTATTTAAAGGCTAGAGTATACAGATGAGTTTTAAGGTGAGACTTAAATGCTTCTACTGAGGTAACATCTCGAACTGTAGTACTGGAGCCCGAACGGAAAACGCTCTATAGCCCGCAGACTTTTTTGGGGCTTTAGGAATCACTAATGCTCATCAAACACTTATTTGGAACATCCCACAGGTGTGCAGGCTAATTGGGAACAGCTGGGTGCCATGATTGGGTATAAAAACAGCTTAAAAAAAGTATTTCACAAGAAAGGATGAGGCGAGGTACACCCCTTTGTCCACAACTGTGTGAGCAAATAGTCAAACAGTTTAAGAACAACGTTTCTCAAAGTGCAATTGCGAGAAATTTAGGGATTTTAACATCTACGCTCCATAATATCATCCAAAGGTTCAGAGGATTTTGAGAAATCACTCCACGTAAGCGGCATGGCCGGAAACCAACATTGAATGACCGTGACCTTCGATCCCTCAGACGGCACTGTGTCAAAAACTGACATCAATCTCTAAAGGATATCACCACATGGGCTCAGGAACTCTTCAGAAAACCACTTTCACTAAATACAGTTCGTCGCTACATCTGTAAGTGCAAATTAAAGCTCTACTATGCAGAGCGAAAGCCATTTATCAACAACATCCAGAAACGCCACCGGCTTTTCTGGGCCCGAGATCATATAAGATGGACTGATGCAAAGTGGAAAAGTGTTCTGTGGTCTGACGAGTCCACATTTCAAATTGTTTTTGGAAATATTCGACATCATGTCATCCGGACCAAAAGAGAAGCGAACCATCCAGACTGTTATAGGCGCAAAGTTCAAAAGCCAGCATCTGTGACGGTATGGGGGTGTATTAGTGCCCAAGGCATGGGTAACTTACACATCTGTGAAGGCACCATTAATGCTGAAAGGTACATACAGGTTTTGGAACAACATATGCTGCCATCTATGCGCTGTCTTTTTCATAGACGCCCCTGCTTATTTCAGCAAGACAATGCCAAGCCACATTCAGCACGTGTTACAACAGCGTGCCTTCGTAAAAAAAAAGAGTGTGGGTATTTCCCTGGCCCGCCTGCAGTCCAGACCTGTCTCCCATGGAAAATATGTGGCGCATTATGAAGCGTAAAATACGACAGCGGAGACTCCGGATTGTTGAACGACTGAAGCTCTACATAAAACAAGAATGGGAAAGAATTCCACTTTCAAAGCTTCAACCATTAGTTTCCTCAGTTCCCAAACGTTTATTGAGTGTTGTTAAAAGAAAATGTAATGTAACACAGTGGTGAACATGCCCTTTCCCAACTACTAAGGCACGAGTTGCAGCCATGAAATTATAAGTGAATTATTATTTGCAAAAAAAACAAAAACAATTTTATGAGTTTGATCAAATATCTTGTCTTTGTAGCATATTCAATTGAATATGGGTTGAAAAGGATTTGCAAATCATTGTATTCTGTTTATATTTACATCTAACACAATTTCCGAACTCATATGGAAACTGGGTTTGTAGAATAAAACCTATGAAATAATATTTACATAATATATGTACAGTATATTATATATCAAGATATAATGTCTATATCATATATACAGTATATAACAATTATCATGTACAATAATACAGTATATGTGACAGCTGTATATGTATCAGGTGTCAGGTAACAGACAGATATCTATTGCTGTATGGTGAGTGATTATACAGCTGGATGGAGTGCTGAATGAAGGAGTTCTTGAATGGTACACTGTGGGAACGAAGCTGAAAGAGCCTGTTGGAGCAGGAACTCCTCGGTCCCTCACTTGTCTGGTGGAGTGGGTGGGCAGGATTGTCCATGATGGCCAGCAGTTTGTCCAGTGTCCTCCTGTCCCTCACTGACACAAAGTCCTCCAACTGTGTGCCAATAGTTTGGCCGGCTTTCTGGATCAGTTTGTCAATCCGGTTTGAGTCCCTTTTTATCGCTTTTTGATGCAGTATCGCCTGAGGCATCGAAAGTCCGTAATATCATGGCTTACGTGCAGTGATTTCTCCAGATTTTCTGAACCTTTTGAGAGTAGATGGTGAAATCCCTAAATTCCTTGCAATAGCTGGTTGAGAAATATTGTTTTTAAACTGTTGGATCATTTTCTCAGGCATTTGTTGACAAAGTGGTGACCCTCGCCCCATCCTCGTTTGTGAATGAGTGAGCATTTCATGGAAGCTGCTTTTATACCCAATCGTGGCACCCACCTGTTCCCATTTAGCCCGCTCACCTGCGGGATGTTCCAAATAAGTGTTTGATGAGCGTTCGTCAAACTTCTCAGTCTGTTTTGCCACTGGTGCCAGCTTTTTTGAAACATGTTGCAGGCATCAAATTCCAAATGAGTTAATATTTTTCCAGTTCGAATGTTAAATAAATTGTCTTTGCAGTCTATTTAATTGAATATAAGTTAAAAAGGATTTGCAAATCATTGTATTCCCTTTTTATTTACCATTTACACAACGTGACAACTTCGCTGGTTTTGGGTTTTGTAATTGATGTAATAGCATATTTTTAATATTTGCATTATTGTAATTATTTCTGCACTAGTTGCTGGGGAGCTGTCACATGGTTATTGTAATATTGTGTTTTAGTTACCAAATATGGTTGCTCTATAAAAAGCTAATTCCCTGACTTTAACCCAGAAACTAAAACTGTTTCCTCTTCTCTTTCATTATGATGTCATTAGAACCAATAGAACTGGACTAAATGAAGGCTTCTAAATATATATATATATTTTTTTATGGTCAAATCTTCCTTTTTTAAAATATTCTTTTGAAGCTCTCAGACTGACGCACTTGTGGCGTTGCGCACCTCCCGGCCTCGTCGCGCACGCGGAACACGGATCGGCCTGTCCACAGCGTTCCCGCCTTCTCCCTTTGCTCGGTTGCCATAGCGACGGCTGCTGCCACGAGCCCGGCCACCTCCGTGACATGGAAACTGCCAAGTAACATGTCGTCGGGCTTTGTAGTGGGAAAAAAAAAAAAAAAAGATGGCGTAATTTGCGTCCGATTGGCTGCGGGAGCGATTTGTTGGCCTCATGGCCATACCTGCTTGTTCCCATGGCGACCAGCCTCCCTCTTGAGTTAGGGCAGTCTGTTGTTGAGCATGTAGGTTCCAGTTTACCGCTACATGCAATCAAACTGAATTTGATTATTGTATTTTAGTGAACCGGTGGTCAAAAGCAAAGACATTTTTTTTTCGTTTTTTTCCATCAGTTCCCCCGAAAAACTTTTTCAACTCGATAACCCAGTGTGACACGCTCAATCTGCCGCGTATCATCATTTGTGGCTGCGTTCCCTTTTACGGTTATCCAGGCTAAATCCCACCTAACCTTGTCCTCGCACGTCATAGTTACCTCCTGTGTTGCTTTGTGTGCAATTTCTTAAATTAAATGGATTTTATCTGAACAATATCCAGTGTTGTGGTATTTCAATGAACTGGAATCTAATGTGCTGAATCGCTTATCCGAGGTCGGGTCGCAGGGGCAGCAGCCTAAGCAGAGAAGCCCAGACTTCCATCTCCCCAGCCACTTTGTCCAGCTCCTCCCGGGGGATCCTGAGGCGTTCCCTGGCCAACCGGGAGACATAGTCTTCCCAACGTGTCCTGGGTCTTCCCCGTTGGGTTGGGTTGGGTGGTAGCGGGGGTGTAGCCCGGAAGAGTCAGCGCTGCATGGGATTCTGGGTATTTGTTATGTTGTGTTTATGTTGTGTTACAGTGAGGATGTTCTCCTGAATTGTGTTTATCATTCTTGCTTGATGTGGGTTCACAGTGTGGCGCATATTTGTAACGGTCGGACCTCTCTAGGGAGGCGTTCGGGTGGCATCACATCGGAGCCATCATAAATTAATTAAATATTTAATGGACATGTGAAAGTAAACAGTATGATAAAGAACATTTTACATCAATCAAGCTAGGGATGTAGCTATACTGTAAAAAAAAAAAAATTTTTATGGTTAATTTACTCAAAATTTCTACTGTAATTTAAAAAAATAAATAAATAGGTTATAACACTGCAGAATTGAAGACATTATCTGTAAATAAACAAACCGCCTGTTATTTTAAGTAATATGCCAGTAATGACAAACTATGTATATTTTTATATTTTTTTACAGAAAAATAGCAAATTAATTATACATATCATTTTCTGTTTTCTCAAATTGTCACAACATGGCTTGGACGTGGGTTGTTTCCTCGACACAGATGAGAATCAGCACGAGCGAGGCGTGGACGTGAGTACATGGTTGTTTATTTAAAACTAGAATAAAAAATAAACAAACTAAGGGCGCTCACAAGGAGGTACAGACACTTGGCTCTGAACAAACAAAAGACTAGCATAAATGCTGCAAACTACAAACATGAAACAAAAACACTTGCTCGATTGGCGTGAATAATAATAAACTATGAACAAAACTAGCACATGGCATAATTACAAAAACTTACACGGCATGGAACTATGGACGAGGGCATGAAGGAGGTGCAGTATGCGAGTGTGAAGATCCCAGAATGAAGACAAGAAAAAGAGTGACTTAAGTAGCCGTGATTATTAGTGAAAACAGGTGTGAGGCTGAGAACAAGGACGTGACATGACAGGTGAAAACTAATGAGTTGGCATGGAGACTAAAACAAACCAGGAAATGCCAAGACGTAACCAAAATGTCCAAAAAACTGAACATACCCTGACCAAAACCAAAACATAAACTTACAGGCGCGACACAAATTACTTTCAAATCCATGTAAAAATACAGTAATTAACTTTCATTAAATGTGTAACTTGTTATATAAAGTCTATGTCCATACTAACAATCTAACAGTTTTACATGTAATTTTAAGGTGAATCTTATTTTTTTTATATTTATGTGTATTTTTACATTCAAGTCGAAAAATATATGTAGCCTGTTGTATAAAGGTTTATTAGATCAACAGCCAACAGCCATACAGGTCACACTGAAGGTGGCCGTACAAACAAATTTAACACTGTTACAAACATGCGCCACACTGTGAACCCACACCAAACAAGAGTGACAAACACATTTCAAGAGAACATCTTCACCGTAACACAACATAAACACAACAGAAAAAATACCCAGAATCCCATGTGTTACAATATACCCCCCCACCACCAAACCCCACCCACCTCAACCGACGCACAGAGGGGGCTAATGATGTGGGGGGGCGGGGCTGAGTGGTAGCGGGGGTGTAGCCAGGAAGAGTCAGCGCTGCATGGGGTTCTGGGTAATTGTTATGTTGTGTTTATGTTGTGTTACAGTGAGGATGTTCTCCTGAAATGTGTTTATCCTTCTTGCTTGATGTGGGTTCACAGTGTGGCGCATATTTGTAATGGTTTTAAAGTTGTTTGTACCGCCACCGTCAGAGAATGTTTTATATTTTGAACGGTATTTTTAGCACTGTGATTACTAGCGGAATTATTCATAATTATCGTGTTAAGCCAGGGGTGTCCAAACTTTTTCCACTGAGGGCCGCACACTGAAAAATCAGAGCAAGCGGGGGCCATTTTCATAATTTTAATTTTAAAAACTAATACAATATATGTATAAAAAAATATACATTTAGGCCTCCACTCAGTTATGATCTCGGGGACCCCAAAGGGTTTTTGTAAAAAAAAATATTAAAAATGTGTCATTATTCAGTATTATAATTTGTATTATTATGCAAGTTTTAAATATCCAGATCAACATTAGAAAAAAAAAAAAATGGAAAAAACACAAAATACGCAATATTTTCACCCAATATCTCTTTAGGTGGAATATTTGAGAGTATATAATAATTGGAGCCTTAATTTTGGATTTTGATTCATTATTATTTTTTGAGCAATGACACTTAAAAACAAATCACACTAAAATATTTATGGATCCAAAAGTGTCCTACTTATTAAAGTGTTAATAAATAAAATATACATTTTATTTACCGTTTACTTTTAGCACAATAATCTCGAGACCAACTTCAGATATATCCGTCAATTATAAGTTTTATTGTTGTTTGTTTTGTTTGTTTGTTCTAGGCCATATAAAAAACTGAGCTGTTTTTTATATGGCAAACACAAAATATGCAACATTAGCCCCAAAAAAATCTCAAAGTGGAATATTTAATGTGATGTAATCGAAGCCTTGAATAGGTCAATAATTCAAAATGACATTGATTTTGATTCATTATTATTTATTAAAGAAAGAAACAGCCTGCATGGCAGCTTTGTGTTATAAGAGTAAGCATTGCAACAATTTATTGTTACATTTCACCTGTTTGCTCTTTTATACTACTTTTCATGTTTTACATTTTTTTTAATTGTATTCTTAAAATGTGTCGTGGGGCCGTTAAAAAATGACCCGCGGGCCACACTTTGGACACCACCTGTGTTAAGCAATGTCAGCTAAGATTTATCAGAGAGCCAGATGATGTCATCAAAAGAGCCACATCTGGCTCTAGAGCCATAGGTTCCCTACCCCTGGTTTAAGGGGTTATTCGGCTTAGTGTAGCACTTGGTTCTGTGTGTATTTGTTCAGGAATACGGCCTGTACTTTTAGCACAGTAGTCAGCACGCTCGCTTCTCACACCGGTGACCATGGGCTGGGAACAGTAGAAACAAAGCAGAGTACACAATCGCCACAACAATTTGAGCTGTCCGTGATTGACAGCCACGAGCTATCCGCCGTCAAAATCGCCGGCCCTTGATTGATTTTTTTTTTTTAAACATTTTTTTAATTGTGCCACACATTTGCGAGAAGCGATCATTTAATCAAGGTGTTATTCAAACGAGGGCGAGGAGCGGTTGATGGATGTATGCTGCAATTTGGGCGCCAAAGCACACTCGATAGCTCATTAGCAGACGGCAAAGAACCAACCAGCACTCACACCCCCGGTCCAAAGTTGATGATGCTCAGTTTGAGATGCGGTGTTTTACTCAACATAGAGTGTTCAATTCCAGATCCGGCGTCTTTCACCTTTCTCGCTGTTCCGTGGAAATGCCGCCTATGCACAAATGAAGTGGACTTTGCATCCTTAACCCTTCTATTATGTTGAGGGTCAATTTGACCCATTTCAGTTTTTGTGTTTATCAAAGTACTGGCTATCCTTTCTTTTTCTTGCTGAAATTTGTTGACTTTTCCTCATCTAGGGTTATGAACTGGTGTGTAAAATCTGGACACTTTGTTGTGTAGTGGAATGTCTTGCAGAGTTTGTATACAAAGATGATGTTGCGGGTCATTTTGACCCAGACACTCTAATGTGGGTAAATAGCCAAAATAAACAAGTCTGTTTGATGTACTTTTTACTTTGATGTACAATTTTGATTGCCTCTGAGACCCAGAGCCAGGTGTGTGAAGAGAGGGAACTTTCTCACACTTGTCCTTGTCACTGTTCTCATGTCATCTCTTTGACAAACTCACCAAAAATGAGCTCCAGAAGAATGACATCTGAGGAGACAAGGACAAGTGTGAGAAAGTTCCCTCTCTTCACACACCTGGCTCTGGGTCTCAGAGACAATCAAAATACAAACAATTGTACATCAAAGTAAAAAGTACATCAAGGAGACATGTTTATTTTTGGATCTGAACAGCTATTTAACCACATTAAAGCGCCTGGGTCAAAATGACTCGCAACATCATCTTTTTATACAAACTCTGCACAAACATTCCACTACACAACAAAGTGTCCAGATTTTCACACCAGTTCATGACCCTAGATGAGGAAAAGTCACCAGATTTCAGCAAGAAAAAGAAAGGATAACCAGTACTTTGATCAACACAAAAACTGAAATGGGTCAAATTGACCCTTAACATAATACAATTGGAATAAAAAGTGTATTGTATGTCACTTTTCTAAATGTTTATGTAACCTAAAATAAAATTATTGGTTTAACCTGTTTTCTTGACTGTTTTGAGAACATTTACACAGTACGGGTCAAAACGACCCGCAACACAATCAATGTCATTTTTCCCAACATAATACAAGGGTTAAATGGGGTTTACTGTGTCCATTAAAACGTATCGAACTGTATTCACAATCCGTGTTGCGATCCGTGACTCGGATCTTCACATATTATTGTTTATTTTGCCATCTTTGTTCTCATCCTCCGTTTATTTCTCGTTTAGTCCATCACCATGGTTACTTATTAGTTCCAGCTGTTACTCCCGGTTCCTGCACACCTGTTCTCTGCTAATCACCTTCCCTTTATGAGCCTGCCTCTTCTGTTTATTCTTTCTGGGACTCTAGTTTGTTTTCACGCAACGTAACGTCAGGTATGCTTTTTCTTGCTAGCTCATTAGCTCAGCCACCTAGTCATCTTTAGCTCACATGCTAATCATCTTTGTTTATACTTTTTATGCCTTCATGCCAAGTCTTAGTTCTTTATATTTCCTAGCTTTCACGCTAGCGTATTTTGTTTCCCTTTTTATTAGCTCCAGTGTTTTTGTTCAGAGCTCACCTTTTGTTAATACATTTGTTGGATCCTACCTTTGTTGTGTTCTTCGAGGGAATCGAACCCGGTACCACAATGCCAAACAGGCGTTACAATCCGCAAAGTATGTGACTAACGAACTAATATCGTTTTGAAGTTTTCAATTTCTTAGATGTTTTTTATGTTATCAATGTGTAATGAATGTGTTATTAATCATAACTAGAGCCCAACTATGTCAAAAATATCCCTAAACGTGTCCCATTCATTGGTGCTGCAAACATTTTGGTCTGAATATTATAGATATTAAGATTTCAATGTTTTACGCCTTTGTTATTAAAGTGTAAGTAACGTGTTATTAATCATAACTAACATAACTAACTGTTATTAAACATGAATGGTTAATAACATAACTATGTCAAAATCTCCACAAACGTGTCCCATTTGTTTGTGCTGCAAACATTTTTGATCTAACTATCATAGTTAAGTTTTTAACGTTTTATGGTTTTTATTTTATTAACGTGTAGTTAACGTGATATTAATCATAACTAACCCCCCCAACCCTGCCATCCCCCCCAAAAAAATATTACACTAATAAATAAAAGTAAAAATAAAAATGTCTAAATCTCCCCAAACTTGTCCAATTCGTTTGTGCTACATTTGTGCTGCAAAAATATTTGGTGTAACTATTATAGTTTTACATTTTTATATTTCTGTATTCTAATTAAAGTGTAATTAACGTGTTAATACTCATAATTAGACCCACCCACCCCGGTCCACCCACCCAACTATGTCAAAATCTCCACAAACGTGTCCCATTTGTTTGTGCTGCAAAAGTTTTTGATCTAACTATTATAGTTAAGTTTTTAACGTTTTATGTTTTTTTTTATTTTATTAACGTGTAGTTAATGTGTTATTAATCATAACTAACCCCCAGACCCCCCAAAAAAATAATACATACATTTATAAACACAAGTCAAAAGAAACATTTCAAAATTTCCCCACACTTGTCCGATTCGTTTGTGCTGCATTTGTGCTGCAAAAATATTTGGTGTAACTATTATAGTTTTACATTTTTATATTTCTGCATTCTAATTAAAGTGTAATTAACGTGTTAATACTCATAATTAGACCCCCCCACCCCGGTCCACCCACCCAACTATGTCAAAATCTCCACAAAAGTGTCCCATTTGTTTGTGCTGCAAACATTTTTGATCTAACTATTATAGTTAAGTTTTTAACGTTTTATGTTTTTTATTTTATTAACGTGTAGTTAACGTGTTATTAATCGTAACTAACCTCCCCCCCCTCCACAAAAAATAATACATAAATACATTTATAAACACAAGTAAAAAGAAACATTTCAAAATCCCCCCAAACTTGTCCAATTTGTCTGTGCTACATTTGTGCTGCAAAAATATTTGGTGTAACTATTATAGTTTTACATTTTTATATTTCTATATTCTAATTAAAGTGTAATTAACGTGTTAATACTCATAATTAGACCCCCCACCCCGGTCCACCTACCCAACTATGTCAAACTCTCCCAAAACTTGTCCCATTCATTTCTGCTGCACATATTTGTCGTAACCATTAGTTTTTAAGTTTTCAATTTTTAACGGTTTTATGTTATTGTGTAATTAACGTGTTATTAATCACACCTGAAGCCCAACTATGTCAAAATCTCCCAATTGTGCTCATTTGTGCTGCGAAATTTTTTTAGGCTAACAATATAGTTTTTAAGTTATCAACATTGTCTGGTTTGATGTTATAAACGTGTAGTTAGTATGTTATTAACCATAACTGGTTCATAACATCATTTTGTCCAAAATTTCCACAAACCTGTCCCATTCGTTTGTGCAGCAAAAATATTTGGTCTATTGTAGTTTTACCTTTTTCGATTTCTATGTTCTCTTTAAAGTGTAATTAACATGTTATTAATCATAAATAGACCGTGTGACAAACGCAGCCTGGCAATTTTTCCACCTTCTGAAATGTTTGCGAACACGGCAGTGTGCTGTGAAGCAAGGACACTCGCTTTTCCTGCCTTGTTGTGTCGGAAGCGATTGTCACTGTCAGGCGGGTGTTTCCTCTTCCTCTGATGTTTTTTGAAACAAAATACACACCCAGGATCTTGTAATACGGCTGCAAAGTGGCAATTGTGTGGTAGATTTCCCAGCCAGTGTGTAAAAGTCTTCAGCTCCCCTTTGAAAAGGGGATTGGTCATCTTTTATTATCCATCCAGCTTCCAAATGTCACCGATTTTGATCCTTTCTTGATCCTGGGCTCACAAGCTCATATTCCCCTTCCCCTCGGGTGTGCACGAGACGGCGTTTATGAGCGATGTCACAATTAGACCTCAAAGGTCTCTGATGGTGAAAAATGGGAGGCGTTTTTTTTTTTTTTTTTTTCTTGCTCTCCCACTCGTCGGTTGGTTGTGGGAATAGATGGCAAAAGGCTAAATGGTAATGATTCTTCCAGAAAAGGTTCTTGATGTCTATCTTGACCTGAAGGGCTGCGGGGGGGGCTGTCACTCCGAACGTGTCAGCTTCACTTTTTAACGAGCGGGGAGGTGATTGTCACCTGTGAACCAGGTCCATGATATTTTTATTTGTTTTACTTTATTTGTGTTTTTTAACGGGGTCGTATTACCGTATTTCCTTGAATAGTATGTGCCTGCTTAGAATTACTGCCGGGTCAAACTCGTTTCGCCAAATAATTAGCATACGCCTAGAATTTCCACCGGGTCAAACTCGTCACGTCACGAGTGACACTTCACCTGTCATCATTTTCAAAATGGAGGAGGCTGATTTCAATCATTTGAAATCGCATAAAGGGAAGAAGATTAAGAGCTATTCAGTAGGATTTAAGGTCCAAGCTATTGAATATGCTGAAAAGAACAGTAAGCAGCTATGTTTTATTAATATACCGTAGTTGCGTGTGTCAAATATGAGTCATTAAATGACTCCGGCCTCCTGGTGGTAGAGGGCGCTAGTGATCCTTCTTGCGACTACTCGGCTGCAGAAGAAGTGACAACAAGCAGCAAGAGTGAGGAGCGGTCGTTTATTTTTTCCTCTCGCTTGCACTTTTAACATGGAGGATTACATATCTAAAATAAAACTGGTTTCTAAACTGGACTTTCAATCGAAGCAGGAGGTAATAAAGGAAGATCTCCATCGAGACAGTGAGACTTTTAAAACTGAAGAATGATAAAGAATATTTCTATAAACAAGTTATCGATGGTTTCGATCAGAAGGAGCTGCGCATGGACTTCATTTATAAGTAAAGGTTAGACCGTAATAACGTTTTTTTTATTAAATGTGCTTTTCATGATGGCATCCTTACATCACTTTCAAATTTATAAGCGCAGGCCTAAATTTACCGCATGCCTTTGGTAAGCGCCGGAGTGAGAATAGGTTTTAAAATAATTAGCCTATGCTTGCCTTTACCACATGCCTTTGGTAAATGCCAGAGTGAGAAGAAGTTTTAAATTCATTAGCGCCCCGGCAGAAATTCAAGGAAATACGGTATGTTTGTTTTCTATTACAAATGTTTCTTGTGGTCTACATCAGGAGTTCATACCCTTTTTGACCTCCGGGCCCAACTTTTCCACTACACACTCAATTAGTTCTGTATTTTACGGACTATAAGGCACACTTAAAATACTTTTTTCCCCCTCAAATCTCGAAAAGGCGCCTTATAACGTGCTGCGCATAATGTAAGGGGTACGTTTGGTTGAGCTTACCCACCTCAAAGCTATTTTATGTGGTACATGGTGTAATGATAAGTGTGGCCAGTAGATGGCAGTCAAACATAAGAGATAAGTGTAGACTGCACTATGATGGCAATATGACTTAAGTAAACAACACCAACATTTTATATGTTCCATTGAAATTACAGAACATTACACACAACGCTCAAAAATCTATCAAAATGTTTTAGTATGACTTTGGTAAGCTATGGAGCTGCACCGTTTGATTTGCTTCAACATAGGAGTATTATTGTAGTGTGTGTATAAGGTAAGACATATTATCCGGCGTTTTCTTTCGCAATATTATGCAAAAGTAACGTTTCTTGCCTTCTGGTACCTGCTGATCTGTATTTGGGATCTGCATTAATCCTGAAAGTGGTCCCGTAGTTGATAAGCTTCTTCTCTGTCTCTATCTTCTTGTTATGTGACATTCATCCTCCGCTGTTGCCATTTCTAATATAAAGTAGTGTAAAGTTCTTACTTATATCTGTCAGTAAACTCTCCATGAAAGCACTAAAACATACCGGTGTAGTGAGTTTACATTATTGACCCAAGGAACTTTAGTTAAAATAGAGTTCCGGTCGGACTGTTTTTCACGGGACACATTTCCGGTGTTGTTGTTTCCGGATGAGGAGATGCTGCTCCGTTATTGATTGAAGTAAAGTCTGTATGTCATTAAAACAGTTAGCTCCATCTTTTGACACTTCTTCCACTCCCATCCTTGCACGCTACACCGCTACAACAACAAAGATGACGGGTGAGAATACGCTGCCGAAGGCGAGCCACATAAATAAGACCGCCCACCAAACGGCGCATCCTGAAGCGACTGTCAGAAAGCGGCTTGAAAATGATCTGTAAAACATCATCTATAAAACCACCATTACATGTGGTTACTTACCATTTTCTGCATCTTGCGCGTAAGTTTTTGCTGTGTTCCAGCATTTGGTTTGTTATTTTTGCATAGTCATCCTCTGCTGTTGCCATTTTCTAATATAAAGTAGTGTAAAGTTCTTACTTATGTCTGTCAGTAAACTTCCCATTAAAGAGCTAAAACATAGCGTTGTAGTGAGTTTACATTAATCACCCAAGGAACTTTAGTTATTAGAGAGTTCCGGTCGGACTGTTTTTCACAGGCCACATTTCTGGTGGTGTTGTTTCCGGATGAGGATATGCTGCTCCGTTATTGATGGAAGTAAAGTATGAATGTCATTGAAAGAGTTAAGTCAATCTTTTGACACTTCTTCCACTCCCATCCTTGCACGCTACACCGCTACAACAAAAAAGATGACGGGTGAGAAGACGCTGCCAAAGGCGAGCCACGTAAATAAGACCGCCCACCAAACGGCGCATCCTGAAGCGACTGTCAGAAAGCGGCTTGAAAATGAGCTGTAAAACATCATATATAAAACCACCATTACATGTGGTTACTTACCATTTTGTGCATCCTGCGCGTAAGTTTTTGCTGTGTTCCAGCATTCCGTTTGTTATTTTTGCATAGTCATCCTCTGCTGTTGCCATTTTCTAATATAAAGTAGTGTAAAGTTCTTAACTATATCTGTCAGTAAACTCCCCATGAAAGAGCTAAAACATACCGGTGTAGTGAGTTTACATTATTCACCCAAGGAACTTTAGTTATCAGAGAGTTCCAGTCAGACTGTTTTCACGGGACACATTTCCGGTGTTGTTGTTTCCGGATGAGGAGATGCTGCTCCGTTATTGATTGAAGTAAAGTCTGAATGTCATTGAAACAGTTAGCGCCATCTTTTGACACTTCTTCCACTCCCATCCTTGCACGCTACACCGCTACAACAAAAAAGATGACGGGTGAGAAGACGCTGCCAAAGGCGAGCCACATAAATAAGACCGCCCACCAAACGGCGCATCCTGAAGCGACTGTCAGAAAGCGGCTTGAAAATGATCTGTAAAACATCATCTATAAAACCACCATTACATGTGGTTACTTACCATTTTGTGCATCTTGCGCGTAAGTTTTTGCTGTGTTCCAGCATTCCGTTTGTTATTTTTGCATAGTCATCCTCTGCTGTTGCCATTTTCTAATACAAAGTAGTGTAATGTTCTTACTTATATCTGTCATTAAACTTCCCATGAAAGATCTAAAACATACCGGTGTAGTGAGTTTACATTAATCACCATAGGAACTTTAGTTATTAGAGAGTTCCGGTCAGACTGTTTTTCACAGGCCACATTTCTGGTGGTGTTGTTTCCGGATGAGGATATGCTGCTCCGTTATTGATGGAAGTAAAGTCTGAATGTCATTGAAACAGTTAAGTCAATCTTTTGACACTTCTTCCACTCCCATCCTTGCACGCTACACCGCTACAACAAAAAAGATGACGGGTGAGAAGACGCTGCCGAAGGCGAGCCACATAAATAAGACCGCCCACCAAACGGCGCATCCTGAAGCGACTGTCAGAAAGCGGCTTGAAAATGATCTGTAAAACATCATCTATAAAACCACCATTACATGTGGCTACTTACCATTTTGTGCATCTTGCGCGTAAGTTTTTGCTGTGTTCCAGCATTCCGTTTGTTATTTTTGCAAAGTCATCCTCTGCTGTTGCCATTTTCTAATATAAAGTAGTGTAAAGTTCTTACTTATGTCTGTCAGTAAACTTCCCATTAAAGAGCTAAAACATAGCGTTGTAGTGAGTTTACATTAATCACCCAAGGAACTTTAGTTATTAGAGAGTTCCGGTCGGACTGTTTTTCACAGGCCACATTTCTGGTGGTGTTGTTTCCGGATGAGGATATGCTGCTCCGTTATTGATGGAAGTAAAGTATGAATGTCATTGAAAGAGTTAAGTCAATCTTTTGACACTTCTTCCACTCCCATCCTTGCACGCTACACCGCTACAACAAAAAAGATGACGGGTGAGAAGACGCTGCCAAAGGCGAGCCACGTAAATAAGACCGCCCACCAAACGGCGCATCCTGAAGCGACTGTCAGAAAGCGGCTTGAAAATGATCTGTAAAACATCATCTATAAAACCACCATTACATGTGGTTACTTACCATTTTGTGCATCTTGCGCGTAAGTTTTTGCTGTGTTCCAGCATTCCGTTTTTTATTTTTGCATAGTCATCCTCTGCTGTTGCCATTTTCTAATACAAAGTAGTGTAAAGTTCTTACTTATATCTGTCATTAAACTTCCCATGAAAGATCTAAAACATACCCGTGTAGTGAGTTTACATTAATCACCCAAGGAACTTTAGTTATTAGAGAGTTCCGGTCAGACTGTTTTTCACAGGACTCATTTCTGGTGGTGTTGTTTCCGGATGAGGAGATGCTGCTCCGTTATTGATTGAAGTAAAGTCTGAATGTCATTGAAACAGTTAAGTCCATCTTTTGACACTTCGTCCACTCCTATCCTTGCACGCTACACCGCTACAACAAAAAAGATGACGGGTGAGAAGACGCTGCCGAAGGCGAGCCACATAAATAAGACCGCCCACCAAACGGCGCATCCTGAAGCGACTGTCAGAAAGCGGCTTGAAAATGATCTGTAAAACATCATCTATAAAACCACCATTACATGTGGTTACTTACCATTTTCTGCATCTTGCGCGTAAGTTTTTGCTGTGTTCCAGCATTTGGTTTGTTATTTTTGCATAGTCATCCTCTGCTGTTGCCATTTTCTAATATAAAGTAGTGTAAAGTTCTTACTTATGTCTGTCAGTAAACTTCCCATTAAAGAGCTAAAACATAGCGTTGTAGTGAGTTTACATTAATCACCCAAGGAACTTTAGTTATTAGAGAGTTCCGGTCGGACTGTTTTTCACAGGCCACATTTCTGGTGGTGTTGTTTCCGGATGAGGATATGCTGCTCCGTTATTGATGGAAGTAAAGTATGAATGTCATTGAAAGAGTTAAGTCAATCTTTTGACACTTCTTCCACTCCCATCCTTGCACGCTACACCGCTACAACAAAAAAGATGACGGGTGAGAAGACGCTGCCAAAGGCGAGCCACGTAAATAAGACCGCCCACCAAACGGCGCATCCTGAAGCGACTGTCAGAAAGCGGCTTGAAAATGATCTGTAAAACATCATATATAAAACCACCATTACATGTGGTGACTTACCAGTTTTCGCATCTTGCGCGTAAGTTTTTGCTGTGTTCCAGCATTCCGTTTATTTTTGTAGCGTGTTTTAGTTTAGTTTTAAATAGTCATCCTCTGCTGTTGCCATTTTCTAATATAACGTAGTGTAAAGTTCTTACTTATATCCGTCAGTAAACTCCCCATGAAAGAGCTAAAACACACTGGTGTAGTGAGTTTACATTATTCACTCAAGGAACTTTAGTTATTAGAGATTTTTGATCGGACGTTGTTATTGCACTAGAGAGCCACGGATGAGGTGGTGCTGCTCCGTAATGGATTTAAGTAAAGTCTGATTGTCATTAAAACAGCACAGGCCACAAAACGGCGCACCCGGAAGCGACTGTCAGAAACCAACTTGACGATAATTTGTCAAACATAATCTACGCAACATTTTGACCAAAGAACCACCATTACATGTTGTTATTGAAAAAAATATATATAAAATATGACTACATTAATGCGTCCTATAATCTGGTGTGCCTTATATATGGAAAAAAAGAAGAAAAAAATAGACCATTCGTCGGCAGTGCGCCTTATAATCCGGTGCGCCCTATTGTCTGTAAAATATCTCATTAAAATTGAAATTCTATGGAATTCCAATTGATTATTTTGATTTATTCCAACATGTTGATTTTTATGTGCAAATGTACTCCTTGTAGACACTTCTCCAGCGCATATTGCGTGCAAGTTTTTGCTGTGTTCCAGAATTCCGTTATTTTTGTAGCGTGTTTTAGTTTTGTTTTGCATAGTCTCCCAATGCTTCAGCGCACTCCCAGGTGCCCTCGCCTTTCCTTTATTTTTAAATCTCTACATTAAATACTGTAACCTGCACACTGCCCCCTGTCAGATTCAAACACTGATGGCATCTATTAATCAGACAAGAAGCAAGGAAAGATGCAGAGACAGGGTTCCATTTAGCACATGAGGAGAATGCATGGAGCTGCACACTTAGTCACAGTCTCCCCCTACGCTCTAAGTTTCAGCTCCTGCGTCCCTTTATTTATTCAGGAGTTCCACAGTCAACATCACTGAGGCCGCCCCCAAAAGGAGTGGTCACATATATCATGCAAAGCAGGTCCAGGACGTACAATACGTGACGGAATGTGCTGGGGGCCTTGTGATTTCGCCTTGTCTCCATTTTGTCTGCGTGCTGTCGTCTTATCTACGTTGAAGTCTTTGGCTGTAAGCAGGCTAAAACAAAGATAATATCTGCAGCTGAGGCCACCCCACAGACAATAAAATTTTGTCCTTGCACAGATAGAAAAAAGTACAGCTGAAGCACAGTATCTAATAACTAAAGCGACGGAATTTAAGCATATTAAAGTTGTGTGATAATATATATACTTGATTATTCTAACACCCCTGGACTTTCTGCATCCTGGTAACACACCAGTTATCGCTGTCATGCGACCCGAGCGTAACAGAAAGCCCTGACAAAGAAAGAAAGCGCCCGCACAAATTAAATAGTGTTGATTACAAGCAGAAGACTTGTGTGGGGACTAGAAAAGGAAAACTACAAAATAAGAGTGCAGGAAATACAATAAGCATGGAGAAAAACGCAAACATACTCAAAGTAGGTAATCGTTTCTTATATAAACTGTCAACAAAGATTAAGTGCAAATAAAAATGCAGCTTCACTTCTTTAATCGGACGTTTTTTCACGGGATACATTTCCAGCGTTATTGCACGGGTGAGCCACAAATGAGGAGATGCTGCTCTGTTATTGATTGAGGTAAAGACTGAATGTCATTAAAACAGTACCGCCCACAGAA
>NC_084639.1:24923365-24934708 GCF_033978795.1 Nerophis ophidion | reverse complement strand
TGATTGATTGATAAAGATGATCTGTAAAATATAATCCATGCAACATTTTGACCGAAGAACCACCATTCATCGGTGGTCACTCGAACGAGTATGACGATCCTCCCTTTATGGATGATGCCTTTGCGTGACTTAATTTACTACTGGTGCAAAGACAGTCACCACACAATCCTTGACAGAATCGGGTCACGGGCCAGTGGAATGGAGTCCAAGACGACTTGGGACCCTTTTCTGCTGCAGCCTTCTTCTGCCGTTGTGGTAGTTCTTAAAATCTACCGTCTTCGGCTTGCTCCGCCGTTGAGGTCTTCACCGTATCCCTGGCTAGGGAGCAGTCAGGTACTTGGCCTTTGCCGAGGGCCACCTGGGGTAACAGTAGTACAGGGGTTAACCTCCTAGTGCCCCAAGAACCCATAGAGGAGCTTTCACTGCTGAATGCACTTTAAAGCCATGCCCAGGACGTATGAACCACCATTACATGTTATGTAGACCACAAAGAAGTATTTTACAACTAGAAAAAATATATATATATGACTCCTTTAATGAACCAGTGTCCGTACAATACGGTAGCATTTTTGAAAATAGAACTTTGCACATGTCTGGTATATACTACACCAGTGGTAGGGAACCTATGGCTCTAGAGCCAGATGTGGCTCTTTTGATGACTGCATCTGGCTCTCGGATAAATCTGAGCTGACATTGCTTAACATGATAAGTAATGAATAATTCCACTTGTACTAAGTGTTAAAAAATAATGTTCAAAACATAAAACATTCTCATGCATTTTTAGTCCAGCCATCCGTTTACTACCGCACCTGTTCAAGAAGTTGCGTTAAAAAGTAATTTATTTATTATTGGTTAGTGTGGGCTTGTCCTCTTGGGGGTTCTTCAGACCACCAAGCACCGACATGAGAGCCCGTTTCAGGGTTACAATATTGTTTTATTTTTCAATAAGTCTCTCAGTTGCTTTCTAGCAATTGTATTTTTCTCTTTCGTTCTCGCTCGCGCTCTGGCTCCAGCCCCAACCCCATCTTTCCTCCTGGCTGCTGCTTATACCAGAGCGACAGGTGAATAGATAACAAGGCTCAGGTGGGCCATCTACGCAGCTCTCGCTGATTTCGGGGCCGGTCCTGGCACACCTCAGTTCGCTGCAGGCCCGCAGGCCACGCCACCTCCACATTTAGCTTCATAATAACAATGTTATTACAAAGAATAAGAGACCTATTACACTCTAGAAATGTTGGTCTTACTTAAAAATGCACGCGTTTAGTTGTGTTCAGTGTTAAAAAAAATTATATGGCTCTTATGGAAATACATTTTAAAATATTTGGCTTTTTGGCTCTCTCAGCCAAAAAGGTTCCCGACCCCTGTACTACATGAACAAATCTTGGTCCAGTTGAGCTGAGCTTTTAGAAGTCATCTCCCTGCTGACCTAAGTTGTCACAGTACTCTGGAATTCCATTAAAAGAATGTCCCATGCTTTAAAATAATTACTTCTTGGGCCCAAACAAAGATCAAGATTAAGAAGACTCACCAGAAGAACCATCAAGATAGAGCCGGACCTCGCTCCCCTTTTCGGAAGAGCCTTATCACTTCCAGGAGGTGACAATTAAAGAACTGTCAGCTGTGGAAGTCGTCCGCGGGTTTCAGACTTCCTGCTGACGCTGACCTTGGCGGGAAGAAAGAGGTTCGCTCCTCGCGTTGCCTGAAAGGTTTTTTTTTTTTGAACGGGAGCTCGCCATCTGGCAGAGGGACATCCATCACACGGAAAGAGTGCACACACATTTTGCCACTGGGCACAGACGCCATCATGCTCACAATCATAGGCATGGTCGCCAGTTCTGGTCTAGTAGTGTCTCACCTGATAGTGAAATGTGTTCATACACAAAAGTCCATTTGTTTTCTTGTGCTGGGAAAAGTCTTAAACTGGAAACGAAACATTTAGGCCCCTTCTACACTAAGGTTACTCAGGTTAAATCCCACCTAACCTTGTCCGGTCGTTTAAAGGCCTACTGAAAGCCACTACTAGCGACCACGCAGTCTGATAGTTTATATATCAATGATGAAATATTAACATTGCAACACATGCCAATACGGCCTTTTTAGTTTACTAAATTGCAATTTTAAATTTCGCGCGAATTTCCTGTGAAAACGTCGCGGTATGATGACGTGCGCGTGACGTCACTGATTGTAGCGGACATTTTAGTAGTTAATCGCATAATTACACAGTATTCTGGACATCTGTGTTGCTGAATCTTTTGCAATTTGTTCAATTAATAATGGAGACGTCAAAGAAGAACGATGTAGGTGGGAAGCAGTGGTATCGCGGCTGCCTTTTGCAACACAAACACAGCAGGGTGTTTCTTTGTTTACATTCCCGAAGGTGAAGCTTTACTATGGAACAGAGCGGTCAAGCAAACATGGTTCCGGACCACATGTCAACCGCAGGTTTCGGTGAGAAAATTGTGGTAATAGGTCGGCTCAAACCGTAGACATGAGCGGAGCTTGCGTCGTTCCTCGCGCACCTGTCAAAGAGGCAGCTGCGACTCTCTTGCCTCCTCCGACCGGCCGCCCCCGAACGTGGGATGCTTCTACCGCGGCGGAGGGGGAAAAAAAGCTCAGCCCGGACCCAGCGGCTGCCTTCGCTTTGCCTCGTTGAGAAACGTGGCTTCCCTCATAGACACGGGCGGTCACAACACCCGTGGCCACACCCCTCCGACTATATAATCTCACTAAAACACTACTAACACAATAAGTAGATAAGGGATTTTCCAGAATTATCCTAGTAAATGTGTCTAATAACATCTGAATCGCTCCCACTGCCCTGTCTTTTTTTTTTCTTTTAGTCCTTCACTCTCACTTTCCTCATCCACGAATCTTTCATTCTCGCTCAATTAATGGGGAAATCGTCGCTTTCTCGGTCCGAATCGCTCTCGCTGCTGGTGGCCATGATTGTAAAATATGTTCAGATGTGAGGAGCTCCACAACCTGTGACGTCACGCGCACATCGTCTGCTACTTGCGGTACAGGCAAGGATTTTTTATTAGCGACCAAAAGTTGCGAACTTTGTCGTCGATGTTCTCTACTAAATCCTTTCAGCAAAAATATGGCAATATCGCGAAATGATCAAGTATGACACAGAGAATGGACCTGCTATCCCGTTTAAATAAGAACATCCATACGCACGTCCTAGTCACCTCCAGTGTTGCTTTGTGGGCAAGTTCTTAAATGTAACTTATCTGAACAATATCCAGTGTTGTGGTATTTCAATGAACTGGAATCCAGTGTGCTGTGTGGCCCCTCGTAGTGAATCACACCTGAGACATCATAAATTAATCAAATCTTTAATAAAGAACATATGCGCCAGCGCCCCCCGCGACCCCAAAAAAAGGGAATAAGCGGTAGAAATGGATGGATGGATGGATGACAACAATCAATCTAGGGATCTAGATATCAGGTCAGGGCACTCGTCACTCTCTTGCCTTCAATTTCATTGGCCTTTCCTTTTTGGTGACTTTATATACTCTGGACCAGGGGTCACCAACCTTTTTGAAACCAAGAGCTACTTCTTGGGTACTGATTAATGCAAAGGGCTACCAGTTTGATACACACTTAAAAAAAATTGCCAGAAATAGCCAATTTGCTCAATTTACTTTTAAAAAATGCATATATATACCGGTATATATATATAAAAAATGGGAATTTCTGTCGGTCATTCCGTTGTACATTTTTTTTTCATTTTATGGAAGGTTTTTTGTAGAGAATAAATGATGAAAAAAACACTTAATTGAACGGTTTAAAAGAGGAGAAAACAGGAAAAAAAAATAAAATACATTTTGAAGCATAGTTTATCTTCAATTTTGACTCTTTAAAATTCATAATTCAACCAAAAAAAAGAAGAGAAAAACTAGCTAATTCGAATCTTTTTGAAAAAAATAAAAAAAATAATTTATGGATAGTCATTAGTAGTTTTTCCTGATTAAGATTAATTTTAGAATGTTGATGTTTTAAATAGGTTGAAATCCAACCTGCATTTTGTTAGAATATACATCAAATTGGACGAAGCTATATTTCTAACAAAGAAAAATCATTATTTCTTCTAAATTTTCCAGAACAAAAATTTTAAAATAAATTCAAAAGACTTTGAAATAATATTTAAATTTGATTCTAAAGATTTTCTAGATTTGCCAGGATATTTTTTTTCAATTATAATCATAAGTTTGAAGAAATATTTCACAAATATTCTTCGTCGAAAAAACAGAAGCTAAAATGAAGGATTATTCTTTACTATAATAAAATAGATTTAATTGGACATTGATTAAAAATTGTCAGGAAAGAAGAGGAAGGAATTTAAAAGGTAAAAGGGGATATGTGTTTAAAAATCCTAAAATCATTTTCAAGGTTGTATTTTTTCTCTAAAATTGTCTTTCTGTAAGTTATAATAAGCAAAGTAAAAAAATAAATCAATTTATTTGAACAAGTGAAGACCAAGTCTTTGAAATATTTTCTTGGATTTTCAAATTCTATTTGAGTTTTGTCTCTCTTAGAATTTAAAATGTCGAGCAAAGCGAGACCAGCTCGCTAGTAAATAAATAAAATTTAAAAAATAGAGGCAGCTCACTGGTAAGTGCTGCTATTTGAGCTATTTTTAGAACAGGCCAGCGGGCTACTCGTCTGGTCCTTACGGGCTACTTGGTTACCTGCGGGCACCACGTTGGTGACCCCTGCTCTGGACCTAGACGTTGAGTCCGCGACATATATGGCAGAAAATAACTGATTCAGTCTGCTTTGCCAGTCCAAAAGCATTCAATGTTTTCCATAGTCTTCCCTTGACGACCAGGTAAAACAACGCACACGCTACCTTTTTTTAGCACATACAAGGGAGCCCGCATTCTCGTTGTCTCTCCTTCGACAAATGGACAAGAAGAATCGGAAAATAGAATCACAGCTGACCTGGAGATTGGAAAGTTCTCTTGCCGTCTGAGAAGTGTTGTATCCCAAATAGCTGCAATGGCTTTCTCTTAAGGCAGTGTTTTTCAACGTTTTTTGAGCCAAGGCTCATTTTTTGCGTTGAAAATAATGGGGAGTCACACCACCAGCAGAAATCATTAAAAAAGAAACTCAGTTGACGGTAAAAGTTGTTGTCGCAATTGTTGGATATGACTTTAAAGCATAATCAAGCATGCATCACTATATCTCTTGTCTCAAAGTTATTGTTGTCACACCGCGGTGAGGCAAGTTTGTCTTGTTTGTTTTCTGTCTTGTGTGTTGCATATTTTATTTTGAAAAACAACTTCGCTCGTTCCAGATCCCGGGTCCTTCCTTTTGTGTCACCAGTCTGACGTCATCCCTGACCCTTGATTGTTTCCACCTGTTTCCCATCACCATCATGTCCTATTTAAGCTCATGTCTCCTCTTCTCCTGTGCCAGATCGTCTCGTGCTTACGTGTCTTTCTAGTGTCCGTGCCCATATCCTCGTCTTGCTTTTTTCCTGCTTTTCTTCTTTGGATCGAGAAATAATTTGCTGTAATTTTGAGTTTACTTTTTCCTCCTTCGAGCGCCCTTTGTTATCCTAGCTTTCGTCCAACCTAATTGGTGAGTTTTTGGTGTTTTTCTAAATTCCTTTTCTTCCTCATTGATTGAGTAATTTTTGTTTATCCGTATTTAGTTGTGTATATATATATATATGTGTGTAAATGATGAAAAAAACACTTAATTGAACGGTTTAAAAGTGGAGAAACAGAAAAAAAAATTAAAATGCATTTTGAAACATAGTTTATCTTCAATTTCGACTCTTTAAAATTCAAAATTCCACCAAAAAAAAGAAGAGAAAAACTAGCTAATTCGAATAGTTTTGAACAATATAAAATAATAATTTATGGATAATCATTAGTAGTTTTTCCTGATTAAGATTCATTTTAGAATTTTGATGACATGTTTTAAATAGGTTAAAATCCAATCTGCATTTTGTTAGAATATATAACAAATTGGACCAAGCTATATTTCTAACAAAGAAAAATCATTATTTCTTCTAGATTTTCCAGAACAAAAATGTTTGAATAAATTCAAAATACTTTGAAATAAGATTTACATTTGATTCTAAAGATTTTCTAGATTTGCCAGAATAATTTTTGGGAATTTTAATCATAATAGGTTTGAAGATATATATATATATATATATACATATATATATAGCCCTTTTTTTTTTCTTCCTGTTGGAACGCTTTATGTTATTTTTGTATTAGATACAACTTTACTGTAGTTCCTTCTTTTGTTAGTTGCTTCCTCCTATTTTTTTGGAGTGATTTTTGGTTGACCTTTTTCTGGAATTATTTCCGCGGAATTTTTGTTAATTATTTAATGCGAAATACTTTTTGCTCTGGAGGTTAAAAGTCTTTTCAAAAATAAAAGCTTTTTTCGGAACTTCCTCTCTGCATCTGGGTCCACTCCTTATTCCAAGTCGTGACAATTGTACTGTCACCACCTGTCACATTAAATCCCAACTTTTTTGGAGTTTTTTGCTGTTTTCCTGTGTGTTGTGTCATGTCTAGCGATATTTTGGTGGCTTTTTGTCTTTTTTTGGTATTTTCCTGTAGCAGCTTCATTTGAGCGATATTTCCCACATCTACTTTGTTTTAGCAATCAAGAATATTTCAGTTGTTTTTTATCCCTCTTTGTTGGGACATTGTTGATTGTCTTTTCATGATCGGATGTACTTTGTGGACGCCGTCTTTGCTCTGCAGTAACTCTTTGCTGTCGTCCAGCATTCTGTTTTTGTTTACTTTGTAGCCAGTTCAGTTTTAGTTTCGTTCTGCATAGCCTTCCCTGAGCTTCAATGCTTTTTCTTTTCTTTTGTTTATTTTCGGTTTAAGCATTAGACACCTTTTTACCTGAACGCTGCCTCCTGCTATTTCCGACATCTACAAAGCAATTAGCTACCGGCTGCCACCTACTGATATGGAAGAGTATTACACGGTTACACCGACCACTAAACAACAACAAATAATTTGCATACTATAAATACTGGTTTGCAAAAAATATTTTTAACTCAAATAGATGAAATTAGATAATCTCCTACGGCACATCAGACTGTATCTCACGGCACACTAGTTGAAAAACACTGTTTTAAGGTATTTAAGTGTGATTTCCACATGTAGCAAAAGGAGAAACACGGGCATGTCTGGACGACTCGCCTCCATATTTTCAGTGGTTAGCTCCGAGCTACGGAACGGCTGTTTTTATGAATTTAGCTCTGACCAGTTATCAAACACTCATTCCGCACACGCTCAGTCTGCAGCCGAACAGAGAGGGTCGTGTGGCCTTAAGACTGGCACAACACATGCCGGCCTTGGCCCGTGCAAGTTGTGCAGTGATAGTTGAAAATAATTGTAAAGGTTTGCTGGCGGTATCTGCGTGGGCCGAGTCAGGGTCGCTGCGATGAAGCTCCATGTGATTTTGTTGCAGGATTGTAAGGGACTTAACCTGTGACTTTACAAAGCTTGTGCACTGGTATTTTTTTTCACAGTAGGAAATATAATAGCTATGTCTACGAGGCAATTGGACAAGTATTCCTATTATTCAAGATAATTAAAAAAGTTCGCCTCTCCTGAGGAAATGTGTACACACCGGTAGTGTGTGTGTGTTCTTGTATTTTAACCTTCTTGAGACATCAACAAGGAAAAGTACCTTCAATATGAGGGACATATATATATATATATATATATATATATATATATATATATATATATATATATATATATATATATATATAGTGGAGGAAGGCGCTGAAAAGTGACCCGACCTACACTGGGGTTTTTTGCAAAATAAACAAGAGTCAAACCTGCTCAGGCAAGATGTCCTTCCTTGGTGGTCCATTGAACCCGCACGACAGCAAGCAACTGTCACACCCTCCTTTTTTGGGACCACCCTCATTTTGATAGATTTCACTACCATGGGTGCAAATGAGACGTTCTCTTTTGGATGAAATGGTTTTCCGTATAGGGACAATGATTTAAGTCCTATACATATATATATATATATATATATATATATATATATATATATATATATATATATATATATATATATATATATATATATATATATATATATATATGTATGTCTTGATTGGATTATCCAGAGAATAGTACTCGATACCGTGATAGAGCGCAATATGTAGGTGTGAGCAAAATTACAAGACTACTTCATGAGGGGTTCCCTCAATCATCAGGAGAAAATCTCCTGATGTGTACGGAATCATCAGGAGAAAATCTCCTGATGATTGAGGGAACCCCTCATGAAACAGTTCTGTAGAGACGAAGTAGTGTTGTAATTTTTCCCACACCTACATATATATATATATATATATATATATATATATATATATATATATATATATATATATATGTATGTATGTGTATTTGTGTGTGTATTTGTGTGTGTATATATATATATATATATATATATATATATATATATATATAGGACTTAAATCATGGTCCCTATCCTCTTTTGGATGAAATGGTTTTCCGTATAGGTACCATGATTTAAGTCCTATATATATATATATATATATATATATATATATATATATATATATATATATATATATATATATATATATATATATGTATATATATATATATATGTATATGTGTGTATGTATATATATATATATGTGTGTATGTATATATATGTGTGTACGTATATATATATATATATATATACATATATATATATATATATAGGATTTAAATCATGGTCCCAATACGGAAAACCATTGCATCCAAAAGAGAATGTCTCATTTGCACCCCTGGTAGTGAAATCTATCAAAATGAGGGTGGTCCCAAAAAAGGAGGGTGTGACAGTTGCTCGCTGTCGTGCGGGTTCAATGGATCACCAAGGAAGGACATCTTGCCTGAGCAGGTTTGACTCTTGTTTATTTTGCAATAAACCCCAGTGTAGGTCGGGTCACTTTTCAGCGCCTTCCTCCACTGCTCGTTTGCCGGTCGCTTTTCAGCCGTTGTCGTCATCTGCACTCTGTCGCTCTTGGTTTTCACGCACTGCTGCGGGCTCTCCTCCTCCTTCTGCCTCGTTCTCTCCTCCTTCTCCCCTTTTATACGCGGAGAGGAGATACGTTAATTGTCTCCCGGTGCGCGATTCACGCACCTGATTTTGCTCGTAGCGTAGCTCCCGGCACGCCCTGCCTCTCCGCTCGGTCATCGTCTCCGCCTCCTCGCCGCCATCTTGGGCCTGACTGCAGCTTGCTCTGCCGCTCCTCGGACCGTCGGCTCTTTTCAAATCGACCGTGTGTCTGTTTTAAAAGTGCTCCCCTATGATCAAAATATGAAATAACAAGTGGGTGTAAACATTTTAAGTGCTGCCCCTCTGGTCAACATATGAAATAACAAGTGTGTGTACGGAATTGAAATGCACCCCTTTTGGCCAAAATGTACTAAAGAAATAAATATATATAAATATATAAAGACATACTGTAATAACTTGAGGTAAATAATTAAGATTAAAGCAATTTTAAATAAAAATAAAAAAAACTAAAAGCAGGCTTTCTCTCAGTGTCGACTTTTTTCTTTTAAAATTGGGAACAATTTCTCATATTCTTTCGGCTCCTGTAAAATTGCAATATTTTCTCATAAAATTATGACTTTTTATGTACAATTATGAATTTTTAATGTGAAATAGTGAAATGTGTCCTATAATTATGATACTGTGTTTGTCGTTCTTGTAAAAAAGTGATATATATTTTCTTAGTCAAACTAGGACTTTTGTCATAATTTTACCAAGTAGAATTCTGAATGCAATTATTATATTGCCAACATTATTACATTTTCTTATAAAATGTTAACTTTTGTCGAGTAAAATTACGGCTCTATTCATGAAATTGACAAAATGTAAAGTTTTTTCTTGTAAAATGGCTAGTTATTGAGAAAAATTCCAACTTTTATCATAACATTGCACAAATGTTCAGTTTTTCTAATAAAATGTTCACTTGTATTGAGTAATATTACAACTTTTAGTATAAAACTGCCAGAATTCAACGTTTTTCTTGTGGAATTGTGATCTTTTTCTTGTGAATTTCCCACTCATTTTTCACAACAAGATTTTTTATATCTGCATCATATGTATATATTATTAATGTTGTAAATACACATCTTTGTATATCGAGAAATGGTGGTCCTGAAGAGGAAGACATTTTTCGGAGTTCTCAAGAAGGTAACAAATACAAGAATGTGAGTGTGTGTGTTTGTGTGTGTGTGTGTGTGTGTGAGAGAGAGTGCACGTGTGTTAGAGAGAAGCCAGAGGCATCAACAAAGCAACAATAATCACACAAAAAAATTGTGACAGAACACAAAAACACAGAGCGAGAAAATTGACGACACAAAGCCTAACTGACATTAGAAATAAAACCCAACACAATACTCTATCCATTCATCCATTTTCTACCGCGTGTGCCCTTTTACACATAAAATGTGCAAATACTGTTGAAAGACTGGACGGCAGCAAGATTAGATTCCACTCTTAAAGCAGCATTAAGTAACTTTCAACCAATTATTTTCATAACTTTTTGGATGGTTCGACACCTCTGTCATGGCCTGAAGAGGTTCTGTAGCGCTTTTCCTGGCACTTAGCAACTTTAAGGACAGTAGCAGGAGACCAGGCAAAAAACTACAAAATGTGCTGGCTTAGCTTTACGACAAATGTCGATGAGAACGCCTACGTGCCGCAAGAAAACCACAAGAAGAAGAAAATAGAACGCCTACATGCCATTACTGCTGCCATGGCCAAAGCTGTTGAAAGACCAAAGAAAGGAAAAGTTTTGCCTGAGAAGTCAATTAATCAATCAATCAATGATTATTTATACAGCCCTAAATTACTAGTGTCTCAAAGGGCTGCACAAACCACAACGACATCCTCGGTAAAGCCCACATAAGGGCAAGGAAAACTCACACCGGGTGGGACGTCGGTGACAATGATGACTATGAGAAACCTTGGAGAGGACCCCCCCCCCCCCCTCTAGGGGAACCGAAAGCAATGGATGTCGTGCGTGTCTAACATGATACTGTGAAAGTTCAATCCATGGTGTCAAACATAAAATTGGAGGCTGTACCTGGAAAAAAAAGGTCAATAAAAAGCAACATTGCCCCAGATTTTACTTGCTGACATGAGCTCAAGGACGGGGGATTTTTTTTGGGCCGATGCTGCCTTAGCTCTGTTCCTGCTTCACGAGTAAGTGCCTTTCGATGCTCAAATCAAAATAATAATACTGATGTTAGCTATCGGGAATTTTCGTGGGAGCAATAAATAGCCATCAGCTTGATAGTTTGCAGTTCT
>NC_084639.1:24888365-24918365 GCF_033978795.1 Nerophis ophidion | reverse complement strand
TCGCAAGAAGGATCACAAGCGCCCTCTACCACCAGGAGGCGGGAGTCATTTAATGACTCATATTTGACACACGCAGCTACGGTATATTAATAAAACATAGCTGCTTACTGTTCTTGTCAGCATATTCAATAGCTTGGACCTTAAATCCTTCTGAATAGCTCTTAATCTTCTTCCCTTTATGCAATTTCAAATGATTGAAATCAGCCTCCTCCATTTTGAAAATGATGACAGGTGAAGTGCCACTCGTGACGTGACGAGTTTGACCCGGCGGAAATTCTAGGCATATGCTAATTATTTTGCGAAACGAGTTTGACGGTGGCAGAGGGGTTAGTGCGTCTGCCTCACAATACGAAGTTCCTGCAGTCCTAGGTTCAAATCCAGGCTCGGGATCTTTCTGTGTGGAGTTTGCATGTTCTCCCCGTGAATGCGTGGGTTTCCTCCGGGTACTCCGGCTTCCTCCCACTTCCAAAGACATGCACCTGGGGATAGGTTGATTGGCAACACTAAATTGGCCCTAGTGTGTGAATGTGAGTGTGAATGTTGTCTGTCTATCTGTGTTGGCCCTGTGATGAGGTGGCGACTTGTCCAGGGTGTACCCCGCCTTCCGCCCGATTGTAGCTGAGATAGGCGCCAGCCCGGTAGAAAGTGGATGGATGGATGGAGTTTGACTCGGCGGATTTTTTAGACATGCGCTAATGAAAATAATATTTTGCGAAACGAGTTTGACCCGGCGTTAATCCTGAGCCGGCGGTAATGCTAAGCATGCGCTAATAATTTTGCGAAGCGAGTTTGACCCGGCAGTAATTCTAGTCAGGCGCATACTGTATACCCGGCGGCAGTTCAAGGAAATACGGTAAGTCGAAATAATCAATTACGGTTTTGCAATAACTCGAATTTAAAACTGATACCATCGGGGATTTTTACCACAGTTTATTATCAGGCCGGTACTTGATACACCCCCAGGTCGTAGCGTCGGGGGGCTCGTCAACGCCGTCGTCCTTGTCGTTGACTTTGCTCGTCAGATTGCCTCCGAGGTGGAAGTTGACGGTGTGAAAATCACTTCAAGGGAGCGCACGACGACAGGAAGAATATTATCATTTGTGACATGTTTCCTTGGGAGCGAAGGGGGGGAAGGACGATGCAGCACACCTCAAAACACCCTCCTGATGTCGGAGAGATGTTGTACTTGATTGACCACGCGGGTGTTGCTCTCATAGCTGGCTGAACATCACCCCAACCCCCCCATGCTAGCGCCACCACCTTGTATCTCCACTTTTCTCACCCAATTCTCCTATTTCCTGTGTCACTGCTTCCACTCTACTTTTTTATCTCGCCACCTTTTTTCATCTGCTCACACTTTCCTCTTTGTCCACTTTTGAAAGCAATGTTTTTCCACAATTCAGCTTTGACTACTGGAGCAAAAGTAGGTTCATGGAAACGTTGTTTTGCTTGTGTCCCGGTGTCTAAATAGCCGTTATGGGGTTATAGCGGGGGTCAGCACCGCCCTAGTGGCTCTCGAGGCGCATGCGGCTCACTAGCACCGCCCTAGTGGGGTTTTCATTAATGAGGGATAACATATTTGTTGTTTTAATAATGTTTCTGTAGGACTACAAACGTGACACAAACCTTCCTAATTGTTAGAAAGCCCACTGTTTAATATGTTTGTGTTTATGCTTCACTGATGACAGTGCCGTTTTGTCCTACTAATTTCGGCGGTCCATGAACTCACCGTACTTTGTTTACGTGTACAACTGTCTCCGTTACTGCCACTGAAAAACGTGTTTTTCTATGCCACTCCTCCTTTGACTCATTTTGTCCACCAAACATTTTATGCTGTACGTGAATGCACAAAGGTGAGCTTTGTGTTGTGATCCGGTTTCCGGATCACACAGGTAGTTTGCTTAAGTCCTTTTGTATTGTCCTACTATGTTTTGATCATGTTTTGGACTCTACCGATCCCGTTTGTTAGCCCACTTCCTTGTTTACATTCATCACCACGACAACTTAATTTGCTCCTCCTGCACGCTCCGTCCACACACCGGTTTGTTATTACGTTCTCTGTATTTAATCCCACCTGTTACCTTAGTTCGGCCTGGCTGTTTCGTTTGCTCACGCAACAAGTTACGATTTGTTTTTCTTCATTGTTTTCACTCTGCTAAGTTTTATCTTAGCTTTCCGCGCGCTCGGCTCGCGCTGCTTACAGACTTTTGAACTTTACCCCTGCTACAAGTAGCATTTAGCTTTTCGTGCGGTGGCACGCCTTTTCTTTTCCTGTGTCAAGTGTTGTGTTGTATTTTATTATTAAATCTAGTTCCTACCTCCCTGCTTGCTCCCGTCTTTGGCATCTTGGGGCCGACACCCTCCGCCCATCGCAATGCGCCCACCAGATCGTAACACTTTGTTGATGTTACTGTGACTTGTGTGGAGTGATAATAATTAAGTTAAAGTACCAACGATTGTCTCACATATTAGGTATGGTGAATTTTGTCCTCTGTATTTGACCCAGCCCCTTGTTCACCCCCTGGGAGGTGAGGGGAGCAGTGAGCAGCAGCGGTGGCTGCGCCCAGGAATCATTTTGATTATTTAACCCCCCCATTCCAACCCTTGATGCTGAGTGCCAAGCAGGGAGGTAGTGGGTCCCATTTTTATAGACTTTAGTATAACTCGGCCGGGGTTTGAACTCATGACCTACCGATCTCAGGGCGGACACTCTAACCACAATCAATGCTAACATGCTATTTTTGTCAGGCTTTGGTAAAAGGATTGGACTCAGATGCAGAGTTGGGACTTTAGACAGGCTTTTATTTTGACAATTTCCTTTTACCTCCCAAGTCAAGAAAAAACACTATCTATAATCACAAAAATAAACTACTCGGCGAAAAGGTTCCAGAAAAAGAAGGAACAACCGAAAATCACTCCAAACGGAGTAAAGACGAACTATAAACAGTATTTAACAAAAAACGCTCCAACAGGAGGACCGAAACAACATCTATGAACATTTCTATACTACCTAATCTAATAAAGTATTTAACAAAAATAGTCACTCAAAAAGTTGAGGAATGAATGAAAAACGTTTAACTGAAACTTACCACTGCGGCTGAATAACTAAGTAATCAAAATCACTCTGCTGAGGAGGAAGAAAGGTAAACTCAAAATATTCATAAAGGGGTTCAGGATCAAGGGACTTAAGCACGAGACATGGCAAGGCATGGACAAAGACATGGACGCCAGAGAGCACGAATAAACGAGACAATCTGGCACAGGACAAAGGAAGGAGTGAGCTTATAAACACATGAAGGTAATAGGGAACAGCTGGAAACAATCAGAGAACAGGGATGACGTCAGACTGATGACACAAAAGGAAGAGACCTGAAACGAGAGGAGAGTTACTTTTCAAATTAAAACCATAAGACAAAAAAAAACAAAAAAAGACATCCTTCACCGCGGTGTGACAATTTTGACTAGCTGTGTGTTCATATTGCATCATTATGCCTCGTTTGTAGGTCTATTTGAGTTAATTTAACTTAATGTATTGTCTTTTTTGTATTTGTTTATTTGAAGGACAATGTGCAGTGACATTAAGATTCCTGCACCAGATTTTGCACCATGCTAATTTCCATCTGAAGTCCTTTTATGGTGCATCTAACGTCTACAATAAAGTTACACAAGATTGGAAAATACACAACAGTATTGAAATGACATAATGGTAAACAAGTACCATACATAGAGGGTAGGTGAGTTACAAATTAGTGGGCGGTCAAAGTTGCAGTATTTTAGCAGCTTCATTTAACGTGCAGAAGTGTATAAAGTGCAGCAGTTTTGATCAAAGTCCACATACCGAGCAGTAGCCATCAGACGATACTCATAAGGGTATCATTCAAAAGCTATACACCCCATCATCTGATGGTCAACTACCTGCCTGGTATTGCTAATGTGAGCAGGACTGCTGGTCTAAAAGCCAGTCTTGTGTCCTCTGTGTATTTAATTCATATCTGCATGTCTCATGACACATTATCTGTATGTAATATTGGCTGCATTTCCGATAGTGTGCCATGTTGTTCCAGACCACAGCAAACGTTACTATGTTGTTCCAGACCACAGCAATCGTTACCCAGCTTGCAAAGATTGTTATAAATCCATTAGAAGAATTGTTGCCTTCATTGTAAAACGTATATAAGACTTTTAACTATTTGCGGCTCCAGACAGATTAGTTTTTTAGTATTTTTGGTCCAATATTGCTCTTTCCATTGTAGCCAGACTGAGAGAAGGAGAACACAACGTTGATTAGATAAGTTGGTGCTGCAGGGAATTCTGTTATGTTGTGTTTATATTGTATTGCAGTGCAAATATTCATTCAAAATGTGTTTTTCATTGTTGTTTAGTGTGGTTTCACTATATGGCACATGTATATGACAGTGTTAATTAGTGTGGTTTCACTATATGGCACATGTTTATGACAGTGTTGTTTAGTGTGGTTTCACTATATGGCACATTTTTATGACAGTGTTGTTTAGTGTGGTTTCACTATATGGCACATGTATAAGACAGTGTTAATTAGTGTGGTTTCACTATATGGCACATGTTTATGACAGTGTTAATTAGTGTGTTTTCACTATACGGCACATGTTTATGACAGTGTTGTTTAGTGTGGTTTCACTATATGGCACATGTTTATGACAGTGTTGTTTCGTGTGGTTTCACTATATGGCACATGTTTATGACAGTGTTGTTTAGTGTGGTTTCACTATATGACACATGTTTATGACAGTGTTGCTTAGTGTGGTTTCACTATATGGCACATGTTTATGACAGTGTTGTTTCATGTGGTTTCACTATATGGCACATGTTTATGACAGTGTTGTTTAGTGTGGTTTCACTATATGGCAGATGTTTATGACAGTGTTGTTTAGTGTGGTTTCACTATATGGCACATGTTTATGACAGTGTTGTTTAGTGTGGTTTCACTATATGGCACATGTTTGATAGTGTTGTTTCGTGTGGTTTCACTATATGGCACATGTTTATGACAGTGTTGTTTAGTGTGGTTTCACTATATGGCACATGTTTATGACAGTGTTGTTTAGTGTGGTTTCACTATATGGCACATGTTTATGACGGTGTTGTTTAGTGTGGTTTCACTATATGGCACATGTTTATGACAGTGTTTAGTGTGGTTTCACTATTTGGCACATGTTTATGACAGTGTTGTTTAGTGTGGTTTCCCTATATGGCACATGTTTATGACAGTGTTGTTTAGTGTGGTTTCACTATATGGCACATGTTTATGAGAGTGATGTTTAGTGTGGTTTCACTATATGGCACATGTTTATGACAGTGTTGTTTAGTGTGGTTTCACTATATGGCACATGTTTATGACAGTGTTGTTTAGTGTGGTTTCACTATATGGCACATGTTTATGACAGTGTTGTTTAGTGTGGTTTCACTATGTGGCACATGTTTATGACAGTGTTGTTTAGTGTGGTTTCACTATGTGGCACATGTTTATGACAGTGTTGTTTAGTGTGGTTTCACTATATGGCACATGTTTATGACAGTGTTGTTTAGTGTGGTTTCACTATATGGCACATGTTTATGCCAGTGTTGTTTAGTGTGGTTTCACTATATGGCACATGTTTATGACAGTGTTGTTTAGTGTGGTTTCACTATATGGCACATGTTTATGACAGTGTTGTTTAGTGTGGTTTCACTATGTGGCACATGTTTATGACAGTGTTGTTTAGTGTGGTTTCACTATATGGCACATGTTTATGACAGTGTTGTTTAGTGTGGTTTCACTATATGGCACATGTTTATGACAGTGTTGTTTAGTGTGGTTTCACTATATGGCACATGTTTATGACAGTGTTAGCATTGTTCACACTGCCACCTTTAGTGTGACATGTATGGCTGGTGACTTAGTATGCTCTTCATTCACATGTTTAAAATTCGTATTATTTGTAAAAAAATGGCTGGACGAATTGAAATTGAATTTAATTATTGAGATATTTAACCAAAGACTATTATTAACCCATCAAACGTTGTAAAGCCATTTTCAAGAAGGATATTTAAAGACAAACTACATCTTCTAAGACGATGTTGACCAACCCCGGAGGCTAGCTCAGCTTTTCTGGCGATCAAATGGGGAAATGCTCGCCAATTCCACTCAAATCAGCTGACGACGATGACGAAGGGTACCGCTAACTTAAATGGAGTCGAATAGTAAGTTCAAATATATATTTTTTTCACTTTTTATATCCATCCATCCAATTTTTATCGCTTATTCACTTTTGGAGTCGCGGGGGCGCTGGTGCCTATCTCAGCTACGATCGGGCGGAAGGCGGAGTACACTCTGGACAAGTCACCACCTCATCGCAGCACTTTTAATATGTTTTTTTGCTATTTTAATTTTGACAGTGCCACATAAGATGTGTTGGAATTGCTGATGCGTCAGAAAATTACCCGTTTTGTACACTGTTGATGTGTTTCAATGCTCAGTAGTGCGTTAACGTGTTTTTGTATAGTATTTTTCCAGTAATGGTCATGTGCTGACATAAATGATGGTATTTTTATCATTGAAGTCGGATATCACTGAAGCCTAGGTGGGAAACGCACGGCCCACCACTGACTATGCATATTTTACTTACTTAGATTTAAACTTAGACACACTTTAATGATCCACAAGGGAAATTGCTCCACACAGTAGCTCAGTTACAATGATGGAAAGGACAATGCAGGTATAAATAGACTAAAATATAACATATATACGTAATATTTACATAATATATGTACAGTATATTATATATACAAATATATATATTATGTCAATATCATATACACAGTGTCACACCTATGGATCATGTTTTGTTTTGTCATGTCATGTTTTGATTTTGGACATTCAGTCACGTTTTGCACTTCCTGGTTTTGTTTGTTTCCATCCCAACCTATTAGTTTCCACCTGGTCCCCTTAAGTCGTGCCCCGATCCTCAGCCTCTCACACCTGTTTTCTATTACCACAACCAGTACTTGAGTCATTTGCTTTCTGTTCATCATTCTGGGAACTTTGCTATTTGCATTCTGCTTCATGCCTTCACGATTACCTGCTACGCACCCTGCTATCCATGCCCCTTGTTTCGGTCACAGTAAGTGTTTTTGTTTTAGTTGTTTGTAGTTCTTCCACAGTGCAAGTTTAAGTTTATAGTTTATCGTATTTCATGCCATCGAGCAGGTGTTTTGTTTTCCTGTTTGCATTTTTGTAGCCAAATTTTGTACCTCTTTGTGAGCGCCTTTAGTTCGATTTTTTTTGTATTTAATATTCAAATAAACCATGTACTTACACTCTCGTTTGGCTCGTCCCGTATCCTCTCTGCATCGAAGGAGTAAACCAAATCCAAGTCCAAGCCTGACACACAGTATATAACAATTACCATGTACAATATTACAGCATATGTGACAGCTGTATATGTGACAGGTGTCAGGTAATAGACAGATATCATCTTACTGCACACCATTTCGGCATTACAAAAATTTGAGATCTGGCACTTTCGTCAATTCAGAATAAGAATCATCTTTACAGGCCAGGTATGCAACACACAGGGAATTTGACTTGGCACTGAGCTCTCTTTGTTGAATGCAAGGAACAAGGAAAGACGCGACAATGACGAGAAAACGCAGTACGGCGGCGACCACCCGCGGCGCTGTCTCGGTATGAAACGAGGAGGAGACATTGGATAACACAAAGGGCATCAATACTTTTAGGAGTGTTGAGAGAGTGAGGGAGCTGAATAAGAATGTTTTGCATGGAGAATAGAGCAGAAGAAATGCAATTTTCTTCATCAAGACCTTTTCAGGGTTACTCCTCCATGTTTGTTCCTTGCAGCGAAGGTAGTTATTTGTCCTCAGCAAAAGGCCAAAGATCAAGGGGCTGAGTTGAAGTGATGGTCGAAGAGAGTTTGAGGACAACATACAGTTTGTTTACGGCAACATTTACGGACGGATCGAAAGATCCAATCACAGGAAGGACAGGCTTTGCTTTTGTACAAACCCTGTTTCCATATGAGTTGGGAAATTGTGTTGAACGTAAATATAAACAGAATACAATGACTTGCAAATCCTTTTCAACCCATATTCAATTGAATTCACTACAAAGACAAGATATTTGATGTTCAAACTCATAAACTTTTTTTTTTTTGCAAATAATAATTGACTTAGAATTTCATGGCTGCAACACGTGCCAAAGTAGTTGGGAAAGGGCATGTTCACCACTGTGTTACATCACCTTTTCTATTAACAATGCTCAATAAACGTTTGGGAACTGCAGAAACTAATTGTTGAAGTTTCTGAAGTGTTCCTGAGCCCATGTGGTGATATCCTTTAGAGATTGATGTCGCTTTTCGATACAGTCCCGTCTGACGGATCAAAGGTCGCAATCATTCAATGTTGGTTTCCAGCATGGAGTGATTTCTCCAGATTTCTCCAGATTCTCTGAACCTTTTGATGATATTATGGAGCGTAGATGTGGAAATCCCTAAATTTCTTGCAATTGCACTTTGAGAAACGTTGTTCTTAAACTGTTTGACTATTTGCTCACGCAGTTGTGGAGAACGGGGTGTACCTCGCCCCATCCTTTCTTGTGAAAGACCGAGCATTTTTTGGAAAGCTGTTTTTATACCCAATCATGGCACCCACCTGTTCCCAATTAGCCTGCACACCTGTGGGATGTTCCAAATAAGTGTTTGATGAGTATTCCTCAACTTGATCAGTATTTATTGCCACCTTTTCCAACTTCTTTGTCATGTCTTGCTGGCATCAAATTCTAAAGTTAATGATTATTTGCAAAAAAAAAAAAAGTTTATCAGTTTGAACATCAAATATGTTGTCTTTGTAGCATATTCAACTGAGTATGGGTTGAAAATGATTTGCAAATGTTTATATTCCGTTTATATTTAAATCTAACACAAGTTCCCAACTCATATGGAAACAGAGTTTTTAGTACCGATGCTCCTGGATTACAGTTAAAGAAAGAACAACAAACCATTTGAGGGTGTTTACAGTTATTATTGGCAGCAGTCCTACAGTGTTGAGTTGAGTTTATTTGGAACATGCATGCATACAACATGCCATCCATCCATCCATCCATCTTCTTTCGCTTATCCGAGGTCGGGTCGCGGGGGCAGCAGCCTAAGCAGGGAAGCCCAGACTTCCCTCTCCCCAGCCACTTCGTCTAGCTCTTCCCAGGGGATCCCGAGGCGTTCCCAGGCCAGCCGGGAGACATAGTCTTCCCAACGTGTCCTGGGTCTTCCCCGTGGCCTCCTACCGGCTGGACGTGCCCTAAAGACCTCCCTCGGGAGGCGTTCGGGTGGCATCCTGACCAGATGCCTGAACCACCTCATCTGGCTCCTCTCGATGTGAAGGAGCAGCGGCTTTACTTTGAGTTCCTCCCAGATGGCAGAGCTTCTCACCCTATCTCTAAGGGAGAGACCCGCCACACGGCGGAGGAAACTCATTTCGGCCGCTTGTACCCGTGATCTTATCCTTTCGGTCATGTCCCAAATTTCATGACCATAGGTGAGGATGGGAACGTAGATCGACCGGTAAATTGAGAGCTTTGCCTTCCGGCTCAGCTCCTTCTTCACCACAACGGATCGGTACAACGTCCGCATTACTGAAGACGCCGCACCGATCCGCCTGTCGATCTCACGATCCACTCATCCCTCACTCGTGAACAAGACTCCTAGGTACTTGAACTCCTCCACTTGGGGCAGGGTCTCCTCCCCTACCCGGAGATGGCACTCCACCCTTTTCCGGGCGAGAACCATGGACTAGGATTTGGAGGTGCTGATTCTCATTCCGGCCGCTTCACACTCGGCTGCGAACCGATCCAGCGAGAGCTGAAGATCCCGGCCAGATGAAGCCAACAGGACCACATCGTCTGCAAAAAGCAGAGACCCAATCCCGCGGCCACCAAACCGGAACCCCTCAACGCCTTGACTGCGCCTAGAAATTCTGTCCATAAAAGTTATGAACAGAATCGGTGACAAAGGACAGCCTTGGCGGAGTCCAACCCTCACTGGAAATGTGTCCGACTTACTGCCGGCAATGCGGACCAAGCTCTGACACTGATCATACAGGGATCGGACAGCCACAATAAGACAGTCCGATACCCCATACTCTCTGAGCACTCCCCACAGGACTTCCTGAGGGACACGGTCGAATGCCTTCTCCAAGTCCACAAAGCACATGTAGACTGGTTGGGCAAACTCCCATGCACCCTCAAGAACCCTGGCGAGAGTATAGAGCTGGTCCACAGTTCCACGACCAGGACGAAAACCACACTGTTCCTCCTGAATCCGAGGTTCGACTATCCGGCGTAGCCTCCTCTCCAGTACACCTGAATAAACCTTACCGGGAAGGCTGAGGAGTGTGATCCCACGATAGTTGGAACACACCCTCCGGTCCCCCTTCTTAAAGAGAGGGACCACCACCCCGGTCTCACAATTCCCAGTTTCTCATTTCATCATGTTCTTCAACAACTTTCTTGAAGTGGATCCTATTAGTACATTGTTTGATTTGCTTAATCCATTCCATCATTTAATTCCACATACTGATATACTGAAGGTCTTAAGTGTTGTACGTGCATACAAATATTTTAAATGACATTTGTCTCTAAGATTATATTTCTACTCTTTTGTTCAAAATAATTGTTGTATATTCTTGGGAGGCAGGTTATAGTTTGCTTTGTGTATAATTTTAGCAGTTTGCAAATTCACTATCTCGTGGAATTTCAGTATTTTTAATTCAATAAATACAGGATTTGTATGTTTTCTATATCCAACATTATGCATTATTCTAACTGATGTTTTTTGTAACACTGTTAGTGAATGAAGTGTACTTTTGTAATTATTTCTCCACATTTCTGCACAATAACTCAGAAATTTAACACTAAAGAGCAGTGATTTTTGGTCGAGAACATGTTTTGCTTTATTCAATATTGACGTCTTTCTTGCCACTTTATGTTGCATATTTTTTACATGAGATTTCCAGTTCAATTTATCATCAGTGATTATACTTAGAAATTTGGTTTAATTTACTCTTTCAATTTTTATTCCGTCTATTTGTATATGTGTTTGACGTTCTCTTCTACTATTACCAAATAGCAATATTTTAGTCCGTCTATCTGTGTTGGCCCTGCGATGAGGTGGCGACTTGTCCAGGGTGTACCCCGCCTTCCGCCCGATTGTAGCTGAGATAGGCGCCAGCGCCCCCCGTGACCCCAAAAGGGAATAAGCGGTAGAAAATGGATGGATGGATTATTTTAGTTTTACTGCGATTCAATGACTTATTAACTTTAAATCTTTTGTAACTTTACAAATATCATTTATATAGAGATTGAATAATTTGGGTCCTAGTATTGATCCCTGAGGTACACCACAGGATATATTTAGCGTTTTAGAAGTGTGTTCGCCTAGCTTCACGTATTTTTTCCTGTTCGTTAGATAACTTCTTATCCAGTTTAAGACTAACCCTCTAATGCCGTATTGTTCTATTTTTTTGATTAAAATATTGTAATTAATTGTGTCAAATACTTTGGTTAGATCCGTAAACACTGCTGCCGCACATTTTTTACTATCTATTGCAATGGTTACTTTTTTCTGTAATTTAAATTAAAGCCATTGAAGTTGAAACATTAGCTCTGTATCCATATTGGTTTCTTAACGAGTATTCTATTTTTGTTTGTGAAACTCTCTAATCTGTCATTTAAGACTTTTTTAATGAATGAAGTAAAGAAACAGTGGGTAGAAGAGTCACAGCAACAAAATAGTGGTTTGCTCCGACTTAAGGTCAGCGTAAAGAACATAATGTCATGGCTGTCTTGAGTTTCCAATAATATATACAACTCTTATTTTTTTGTGATAGAGTGATTGAAGCACCTACAAGTTGGTCACAAAAACACATTCAGGAAGGTTGGTTCTTTTATGAATTTATTATGGCTCTACTGACATCAAATGGACAAAGATAAGACCTTCTGGAGTAAAGTTCTGTGGTCAGATGAAACAAAAATTCAGCTGTTTGGCCACAATACCCAGCAATATTTTTGGAGGAGAAAAAGTGAGGCTTTTAATCCCAGGAACACCAGACCTACAGTAGTATTATGCTCTGGACCTGTTTTGCTGCCAATGGAACTGGTAATTAACAAAGAGTAAATGGGACAATAACAAAAAATTCTTCAGGACAAGCTAAACTCATCAGTCCAGATGTTGGGTTTTGGGGACAGTTTGTTGCGATCTGCTGATCAGATCTACACTATTTATTTTTCCATTTTGTATATTTCTCCGACTCTTTATTTCCTGTTTAGCCTGTCACCATGGTAACTCATCAGTCCACCTGCCAATCCCGGTCCACACACACCTGTTTTGTCTAATCACCCTCCTATTTAAGACAGCCTCTTTGTTCATTTCTTCCTGGGTTCATAAATTGCTCTCATGCAACAAGTGACGACTGCTACTTTTTCTACTTTTATTCTCGCTAGTTCTCACGCTATGCCCCTTGATTATTCCAGTTTTCATACTGATGATTTGTTTTCTCGTTTGTGCTTTCATGCCAAGTTTAGTTTTCTGTTTGTATTTCCTAGTTTTCATACTAGCGTTTTTGGTTTGCCATTTTATTAGCTCCAGCATTTCTCTTCAGAGCTCTCTTTTTGTTAAATAAATATTTTAAGATCCTACCTTTTGTTGTGTTCACGTCATCGCATCCACGGAGGGACAAACCCGGCATTACCATGCCCACCAGTCCTCACACAGTCGGGTGTTCCAACCGGACAATGACCCTAAACACACGTCAAAAGTGGTAAAGGAATGGCTAAATCAGGCTAGAATGAAGGTTTTAGAATGACCTTCCCAAAGTCCTGACTTAAACGTGTGGACAATGCTGAAGAAACAAGTCCATGTAAGCAAATATTAACATTGCTGTATGTATACTTTTGACGCGGCAGATTTGCTCCCATTTTCAGTAGAGCCATAATAAATTCATATTAAGAACCAAACTTCATGAATATTTTTTATGACCAACAAGTATGTGCTCCAATCACTCTATCACAAAAAAATAAGAGTTTTTTTGTAAACTCAAGACAGCCATGAGTTTATGTTCTTTACAAGTATATGTCAACTTTTGACCACAACTTTATATGAAATTATGCTCAGACTTGAGAGGGTAACATGGTTCCAACTCAAACAGGCAAATAGGGAAATTATTGGGCGATATCCTGGCAAAACAGACACTAGCAGCACAGAGAGGTTCCTCTCAATAAGGCAGACCCCAAATTATTAATGAAAGGAACTATTTTAAAAGTGTAGCATTTACTGAGACATGAGTACAACAGGAAGATACAAATACACATTAGAGAACACAGCAGGGGCGGGAAGAACTGTAAGGGGGAGGACCAAAGAGGAAGTAATCATATTACACATTTGATTAGGACACACCAGACTGAATACAACATTGCACCTTATAAATAGACACCCAATAGGATTTTGTGACAGCTGCAATTTGGTAATGAGCGCAACATGCAATAAATCAATGTGGAAAATACATGAGGAAGTTAGGAGGTTACTCTCTAAGGCAGGGGTCACCAACCTTTTTGAAACCAAGAGCTACTTCTTGGGTACTGATTAAGGCGAAGAGCTACCAGTTTAATACACACTTAAATAAATTGCTAGAAATAGCCGTGTTGCTCAATTTACCTTTAACTCTGTTATTATTAATAATTAATGATATTTATCTTTGTGGAAACACTGATCATCTTAATGAATTCTCACAATAAATATATATGAATATATAGAAACAGATAAATATCCATATGCAAGACTTTGTTTTTTACATGTTCTCTAAGTGCACATTTTTAAATCGAACATTTTCAAATGATCACTTCCAAAACCGTCTTGTGAAATCACAATATCCCATTTTAACTAGCTAGCCACTAACATTTTTTTAACAAATCATGAATTACTTTGCACTATGTTTGTACAAATGATATCCATCCATCCATTTTCTACCGCTTATTCCCTTTTGGGGTCGCGGGGGGCGCTGGCGCCTATCTCAGCTACAATCGGGTGGAAGGCGGGGTACACCCTGGACAAGTCGCCACCTCATCGCAGGGCCAACACAGATAGACAGACAACATTCACACTCACATTCACACACTAGGGCCAATTTAGTGTTGCCAATCAACCTATCCCCAGGTGCATGTCTTTGGAGGTGGGAGGGGTCTATCCCCAGGTGCATGTCTTCGGAGGTGGGAGGGGCCTAACACCAGGTGCATGTCTTTGGAGGTGGGAGGAAGCCGGAGTACCCGGAGGGAACCCACGCATTCACGGGGAGAACATGCAAACTCCACACAGAAAGATCCCGAGCCTGGATTTGAACCCAGGACTGCAGGAACTTCGTATTGTGAGGCAGACGCACTAACCCCTCTGCCACCGTGAAGCCCGACTGTACAAATAATAACTCATTTAAAATACAAAAGTCAACTCTCAAATATTTAAATACAGCATGTCACACTTTGAACTGGACATCATATCTGTTATCTGTTTCTTTGTCAGTTAGTGGGAAGCCTGGCATTGCATGCTGTTAAAGGGGAACATTATCACAATTTCAAAAGGGTTAAAAACAATAACAATCAGTTCCCAGTGGCTTGTTGTATTTTTTGAAGTTTTTTTCAAAATGTTACCGGTCTCGGTATATCCCTAAATAAAGCTTTAAAGTGCCTTATTTTCGGCTCTCTGTGAAGACACTGGCCATTTCTCTGTGACGTCATACAGTGCTGCCAATGTAAACAAACAATGGGAATACCACAGCAAGATATAGTGACATTAGCTCGGATTCAAACTCGGATTTCAGCGATTTAAGCGATTCAACAGATTACGCATGTATTGAAACAGATGGTTGGAGTATGAAAATATTGAAGAAGAAACTGAAGCTATTGAGCGAATAGCTATTGACGCTATTCATAGCCATAGCATGGCCGAATAGCTGCGTTAGCATCGCGGGTAAAATGTGCGGACCAAGCGATCAGGACTTTCGCATCTTTTGACACTGGAGCAACTTAAATCCGTCGATTGGTTTGATTAATTGATTGATTGATTGATTGATTGATTGACTGGTAGGTGTTTTTTTTCGCATTAAATGTGGGTGGCAGGAAACGTAATACAGTTGCAAATGCATCTGCAGGTTATCCATACATCTCTGTGCCATGTCTGCTTTAGCACCGCCGGTAAATAGCATTTTAGCATCGATTAGCATAGCATGTTAGCATCGATTAGCTGGCAGTCAACATCAACAAAACTCACCTTTGTGATTTCTGTGACTTTATCGTTACAAATATATCTGCAGGTTATCCATACATCTCCGTGCCATGTCTGCTTTAGCACCGCCGGTAAATAGCATGTTTGCGTTGATTAGCGTAGCATGTTAGCATCGATTAGCTGGCAGTCACGCCGCGACCAAATATGTCTGATTAGCACATAAGTCACCATCAACAAAACTCACCTTTGTGATTTTGTTGACTTTATCGTTGCAAATGCATCTGCAGGTTATCCATATATCTCTGTGCCATTTTCTGTCATCGCCGGTAAAATGTGGAGCCACTTTGGTAGATTCAATGAGGGTCTGGCGGCAGACACTTTGGCATCTTGGGGCCAGTGGTGCAACTTGAATCCCTCCCTGTTAGTGTTGTTACACCCTCCGACAACACACCGACGAGGCATGATGTCTCCAAGGTTCCAAAAAAATAGTCGAAAAAACGGAAAATAACAGAGCTGAGACCCGGTGTTTGTAATGTGTTGAAAATGAAAATGGCGGCTGTATTACCTCGGCGACGTCACATTCTGACGTCATCGCCTCCAGCACGATAAACAGAAAGGCGTTTAATTCGCCAAAATTCACCCATTTAGTGTTCGGAAATCGGTTAAAAAAATAGATGGTCTTTTTTCTGCACCATCAAGGTATATATTGACGCTTACATAGGTCTGCTGATAATGTTCCCTTTTAAGTAGTGCAACACTGTAAATGCGGCAATAAAAGAGCTAAGTAAATCGTTCTAAGTGAATTTTAATTTGAATTTACCCAATTTAGACTGTATCGCTTTCACATGTGGTACAACCCAGGAGACAAACGTGAATCATTTAGCACATAAAAAACATGGTTTTCGCAGCTCGGTGGTGGATAATGTTTCTTTTTTGGTTCAAGTGATGACTCCTGGGTGGCTTATTTAAGAATGCAAAACTCCCATTCATCCCGTCAACGTGCTCTGACACTTTTCTGAGGAGCCGAAGCCGATGGTGTGGTGGGAGGCATCTCTAGGTCTTCCAGAGCTGCTCTCCAGGGGTTGCCTAGCTACCAGGCGGCTCCATCACTGTTTCCCCGTCTCGCTCAGCGGGGAGTCCAGTGGTTGCGTAGCTGCGGCGTGTGAAGGGCGAGCTGCCAGACCCATGTTGACGACGCTCGATAAAGTCCCAACTTCTTAGCATGCGGAAGGTTTTCTTTCGCTACGTGGCGAGATGCCGACAGATTGATGAGTCGGTGTTATGGTTGTGTGTGCCGTTGAACTCCAGGATGTAGAGACGGCAGGCAAAAATATTGTTTTCATTTCAAACTCAGGAATAGTGCACCAAGAGCAAAGCAAACATGGCAAACGGTCCACCGGCATTAACCATCCTGATTGGCAACCAGGAACAGGTGTGTCCTAGTTCGGGATAGCTTTCACATTTGAACCGATACCTGAGATTCGATACCTGTAACAATTTTCGGTACTGTTGTGTGTTCATAAAAAATGTTTTTTTTATTATAAAATCACATTGTTTGATAAAACATTTAAAAATGATCTGATTATGGTAACTGCAGTTCAATCTTGTTTTGTCATCATTGGCAAGTACTACTTTATGTTGCAGTTGCAGTTGCAAGTCCAGGACGTTTAGATGTCGTTTAGTGAGTGTTTTGTTTGTTTTTTGTTGCGCCCTAAAATGTGTTAATACCGTAAGTATTGTACTTATCAAGCATCAACTGTTGGATTGTAACATGCATCTTAGTTTGCGGTTTAATTAGCTAATATGGTAGTGTTGAAATTGACATGTACATTTTGTAATGCTAATCAGCAGCATGCCACTAGCAAAGCCTTTGTATCTTAGCATTAAGCTAACACATTTTTGGAAAAGTGGAGCCCAACTTGTGTTGGAGAATTTTTGAGTCAATTTCTTTATTGACTGTGATGGAGTCATGCCGTCGTGCGGGTTCCACGGACCACCAAGGAAGGACATTGCTGGCGTAGACTTCTTCATTTTTCCAAATAAGAACAGTCTTTTGAGGGTTGCTTTTCAGCCGTCCGTGCTCTTACTGCTTGCTCCTCCGTGTCGCTTTTTAGCCATCCTCGTCGCTTGCGTCTGCCTCTCGCTGTCGCTCTCTTTCTTCTTGCATGCGCTGCAACTTGTGGTGTCTCTCGTCTCTCTCCTCCTTCTGCCCTTTTATACATCGAGAGGAGATACATTAATTGTGTCCAGGTGCGCGATCCACGCACCTGATCTCGCTTGTGGCGCCGCTCCCGGCACGCCACGCCTTGCCACTCGCTCGCATTCTCTGCCTCCTCGCCGCCATCTGTCGGACCGTCGGTTCCGCCTCTCCATATTGACATAAAACATTTTACATTACCTAGACCATGGGTGTCAAACTCTGGCCCGTGGACCAAATTTGGCCCGCCGTGTAATTTCATTTGGCCCTTTAGGCAATATCAAATTAACATTAGAGTTGGCCCGCCGCTGTAACACCACATTCACCGCTGATACTCATACTCGTCAACCCTCCCAATTTTCCCGGGAGACTCCCGAAGTTCAGTGCCCCACCCGAATTACCACCCGGACAATAATATTGGGGGCCGGCCGTAAAAGCCCTGCTTTTGGCGTTCTCTACATGTCGCCACGTCCGCTTTTCTTCCATAAAAACAGCGTGCCGGCCCACTCACATAATATATGCAGCTCATACACACACACAAATGTATGCAATGCATACTTGGTCAACAGCCATACAGGTCACACTGAGGGTGGCCGAATAAACAAGGTTAACACTGTTACAAATATGCGCCACACTGTGAACCCACAGCAAACAAGAAAGACAAACACATTTCGGGAGAACATCCGCACCGTAACACAACATAAACACAACCGGACAAATACCCAGAACCCCTTGCATCACTAACTCTTCCGGGACGCTACAATATACACCCCCGCTACCATCAAACCCCGCCCCAACTCAAACCCGCCGCCGAAAAAAGGCATTAAATTTGTGTTTTTATTCTATTTGATATGCCATTGGTATTTTTTTATTATTAGTTTTTTAAACTGGATTTTGTATGTCACTATAAAGTTATATAGCGTGCGATGAGGTGGCGACTTGTCCAAGGGTGTACCCCGCCTTCCGCCCGATTGTAGCTGAGATAGGCGCCAGCGCCCCCCGCGACCCCGAACGGGAATAAGCGGTAGAAAATGGATGGAAAAATGGATATAAAGTTATATAAGCCTTGCTTGGTCAATATTCAATGCAAAACTTGTTTGGGTCCCTATTAAAGGGTTAATTTGTTCAACCCTCGGCCCGCGGCTTTGTTCAGTTTTACATTTTGGCCCACTCTGTATTTGAGTTTGACACCACTGACCTAGACTCTAGGTAATGTTGAAATGCAGCTAGCAGCTAGCGTGATAGCAACCCTATGTAGCGAATGTCTGCGGTGTAGTAGTTTTATTTACTCAAGTGCAAGTTATATTTGAGCTGTGAATACATGCTTTTTATGGCCGCTTTGAGAATGATTTTGCGTTACTTTTAGGTATTTAATCTTGATTGATCACACTTTTTCCTTAGTTAACTTGAAATCAATGCACATTAAATGTCATAAATTGGCTTGGACATTAATGGTGTGTGCTCCTTCGATGCAGCGGGATTACAGGACGAGCCAGGCGTGAATTCAGGTACATGATTTATTAAATAAACAAATTACAAAAAGGCAAACCAAGGACGCGCTCTGTGGCGGATAAAAATCTATACTATACTTAAAACAAAACAGCACAATGGCATGACTATATACAAACAAAACAAAACTTGCACAATGGCATAAATACAAAAAAAAAAAACTTACACGTCATGAAACTGTGGACGAGGATGGGTAGGGTGCGTGCGAGTGTGAAGATCCCAGGACGAAGACAAGAAAAAGAGTGACTTAAATAGTTGTGATCATTAGTGGAAACAGGTGAGGCTGAAAACAGGGACGTGACATGACAGGTGAAAAGTAATGAGTTGACATGGTAACAAAAACAAACCAGGAAGTGAAAAAACAGAACAAGAGTCCAGAGAACAAAACCAATCAATCAATCAATGTTTATTTATATAGCCCCAAATCACAAATGTCTCAAAGGACTGCACAAATCATTACGACTACAACATCCTCGGAAGAACCCACAAAAGGGCAAGGAAAACTCACACCCAGTGGGCAGGGAGAATTCACATCCAGTGGGACGCCAGTGACAATGCTGACTATGAGAAACCTTGGAGAGGACCTCAGATGTGGGCAACCCCCCCCCCCCCCCCCCTCTAGGGGACCGAAAGCAATGGATGTCGAGCAGGTCTAACATGATACAAAGCCGCGAGAGTTCAGTTCAAAGCGGATCCAAGACAGCAGCGAGAGTCCCGTCCACAGGAAACCATCTCAAGCGGAGGCGGATCAGCAGCGTAGAGATGTCCCCAACCGATACAGGCGAGCGGTCCATCCTGGGTCCCGACGAGCGGTCCATCCTGGGTCTCGACTCTGGACAGCCAGTACTTCATCCATGGTCATCGGACCGGACCCCCTCCACAAGGGAGGGGGGGACATAGGAGAAAGAAAAGAAGCGGCAGATCAACTGGTCTAAAAAGGAGGTCTATTTAAAGGCTAGAGTATACAGATGAGTTTTAAGGTGAGACTTAAATGTTTCTACTGAGGTAGCATCTCGAACTGTTACCGGGAGGGCATTCCAGAGTACTGGAGCCCGAACGGAAAACGCTCTATAGCCCGCAGACTTTTTTTGGGCTTTGGGAATCACTAATAAGTCGGAGTCTTTTGAACGCAGATTTCTTGCCGGGACATATGGTACAATACAATCGGCAAGATAGGCTGGAGCTAGACCGTGTAGTATTTTATACGTAAGTAGTAAAACCTTAAAGTCACATCTTAAGTGCACAGGAAGCCAGTGCAGGTGAGCCAGTACAGGCGTAATGTGATCAAACTTTCTTGTTCTTGTCAAAAGTCTAGCAGCCGCATTTTCTACCAACTATAATCTTTTAATGCTAGACATGGGGAGACCCGAAAATAATACGTTACAGTAATCGAGACGAGACGTAAAACAAAACATGATCAAATCAGACTAACAGCATTAAATGCAGATAGAAGTTTGTTTATATTTATTATTTTTTCATCTTTAGTGTGCCCTATCACGTTTCTAACACTACCAACGTGGGACTGGCGGTGCGTTTGCGTGATGCAAATGTTTGCTTATTTACCTTCCCGCTTTTTTAAACAGCTCAACACAAAAATTAACACTCTTTTCCGCACCCGCACTCAGGCACACACATTATCTCTCACGCAAACATACTATCTCACACGTACTTGTTACGTCTGACATCGCCTCACTTTGAAGTACCATTAAAGGACAATCAAGAAAACACCTGTGGTGCTGCAGCTCAGCTGAGTGTGCATGTCAGGGAAGTGCCTCCTCACTCAAAAAAACCCCAAAACAGTCAAAACAATGTGCAACTTGTTATAAGTAACATGATTATAAGTTTGGCCGTACAGTACTTTCTACACAACTTTGTCTATTAGAGGAGTGGGTAAAAAACGGTAGCAAAACCAGCCCTGCGAAATAAATCCCAGCTATCTAAAGGTCGGAGCAATCTATAAAACGGTCGCCCGTCTCTCATTCTTTTGTCCAGCTAAGTGGCTTTGTGTGGGAGAGTGCATAGATAACGAAACAGGGTGAGCTCATCGTATGTGCGAAGGCCCATTCCAAGGGGTTCCTATTCTGCTTGAAGGCGGAAAATATTCCTCTAACCCACGAATGGACCAACGGGTCACTTTTTGACGTGATGAAAACAAGACAAGGCCAAAGGGTTGATGATCAGTACATGGACTTAGTCAGATACAGGTTGTGCTCAGAGGCAAGTGGCCACACAAATTAGTGCATCAGAGTCATCAACAGGCCTGGGCATTTATTTTTACTCGGGGGGCCACATTTGGAGTAAAAATGTGTCTGGGGGCCGGTATATCCATCGTTCTATGTTTACACACATTCATGTATTTATGACCTTCTTGAGACCTCCAAAAACTGCCTACCTCTTCAGGTAGGCAGTTTAGTATATATATATATATATATATATATACATATATATATATATATATATATATATATATATATATGTACATAATATATATATATATATGTACATATATATATATATATATATATATATATATATATATATATATATATGTACATATATATATATATATATATATATATATATATATGTATGTGTGTGTAAGCTGTGAAAATCTGCTGTACAGTATGTGTTTGGGTCCTATTTTTAGGAACACTAATACAAAACCTCACAATATTGTCTGATTGAATGCTAAAAACGTTATGGAGCGCCCGCATTAAAAAACTGAATCAAATTTTAAATGTTTTTACTGAATGAGACACTCAGAATGTACATGAAAGTGAACAATGTGGGATTTACTATATTAACTATGAAGGGTAAAACACTGAATATTGACAGCAATATTCGCCATATTTTACAATCAAGCGAAACGCAAGAAAAATGCAACAAACTCAGCAAAATATGGACGCAAAGGGTAAATAATTAAACCCACCTACAATCCGATATATGTGATATATCACTAAGCTTTAGAACTTTCTTGTAAAAATCTCCAGGCTGGCCACTCTGGAAACACTCCGTGGAAACGCTCCCCACCCACACTGCTTTGTGCCTCGTCTGACCTGCTGTGACTTAGAATACCATAGTAACTAATTTGATTACCATAGTAACTAATATGTCATGCAAAAGTGCAGATTCCAACCATTGCTCGAGCCTTTATTTGCCCAGGTTTGGGCCACAGCGACAAATCACATTGGTGCCTTCACAAACTATCAGACACCACAAAAATTCTTAACTTTACCATAATGCTACAATAATAAACATTTTAAAAAGCACAATCCACCGCGCATGTGTGTGCGCCTTGCATGGGTTACTTTCCTCCGCTGTGAAATAAGTCTGCTCTGAGTTGAATTTGACTCATGAGGATAGATAGATAGATAGATAGATAGATAGATAGATAGATGGATAGATGGATAAGACTTTATGGATTCCTGGAGGTTCCTTCAGGAAAATTGAAACAGAGACGTATTGGGCTGTACAATGAAGTTACAGTTTCCCCCTATGCTCTAAGGTACAGTCCCGCGTGTTCCTCTATTTATTCGGGAGGTCCCTAGTTAACATCACCGAGGCTGCTTTTGGAAGAAGGGGTAATGCAAGCAGCCCCAAAAGACACAGTACATGATTATTCAGAATGGAAATGTGCTGACACCCGTGATTTCGCCCTGTCTCTGTTTTGTCCGAGTTGAGGTAGTTGATTCCCGTCCTTGGTTGTCAGCTGGCAGGGTCTGTAAACAAACTGCTGAAACAAGACAACTTGTAAAGCAAGATTACAAGTTGTGCCTTTTCACAGATGGAAAAGTACAACTTCAGCACAATTGATTATAAATATAGCAACAGCCTTTAAGCATAAAAGTTGTGTGATAACTGATAACATAATTATTCTAACTGTACAGGACAGGTCTCTACGTTCTAGCACGGGATAGCAGATTGTGTAGGCTTATGAAGGCAGAGCTCTCATCAGCGGCAAGTGCGTTGATTGCAGATGATTGTTTGCAGCTGCTTGCTGCAGCCGGACTGGCGCACACCTGAATTTTTGTCTCGATCTGAAAATTCATCAATCGAAAAGTTTGCAAATAGAAGGGTACTTAACCCTTGTGTAATGTTTCTATTGTTGTTACCCAGCCAGCGTTTGTAATTAAACACTTTTATGTTAAAATAATGAACAGATGTTTACTTTATCCCAATAAACATCTGTTTAATATTTTGCCATAACAGTGTTTGATTGTGAGGCATTAAAAGACACAAAATAAAAAACAAAACAAAACGGGTCCCACGGACTCGAACACCACACAAGGGTTAAATGGAGGTCGTATCCTAAAGGTCGCAGCAGTACTTACACCCGCTTGTCAGAAGTGGTGAATACATGAACAAAGACTTTTGAGCGTGTCCCTGTCAACAGGTGAGTTTTTACCCAGCTCTGACTCTTCAGTGACGCAGGTTGAAAATCATAAACCATGAATGTCGTGAAAACACTGCAAAAAAAAAGTTTCTGGGCTGCCAAACACTCATTGCTGCAAACCGAATTCTTTGGTCAGGTTGTCATCGTGTGATTTAACGAGAAACGAGGGAAGGTTCTTTTGGTAGTCCAAGAAAACATCACTTTTTTTTCCCCGGGACCAGGTCAAATAAAAGCAGACTTAAAACGGTCCTTTTTGATGAAGCTTACGGTTGAATCATGCCTCGGTTAAGCTGGCATAGACCCAGATTATGATGCTCCCCTCTCCTCGACGTCTGACTCGCCTGTCATTGGCCAGGTTCTTAGGGTGACATGTTGCATGGAAACACAATTCTTCCTGATGGTGGGGTACCCATCAGGATTTTTAGAAGTGTTGTTTTTCAATTATAGCTCGTAAAAAAACAGGACACATCGGCAGAATGTTGCTGTGTTTATTCAGGATGCAGCAAAATAAACATCCATCCATCCATCCGTCCATCCTCTTCCGCTTGTCCGAGGTCGGGTCGTGAAAAATAAAATAAAATTAAATTAAATTAAATCAAATAAAATGTAACTAAATTAAATTACATTTTATTAAATGTTATTAAATTTTATTAAATTTTATTAAATTTTATTAAATTTAATACATCAATTTAATAATATCGCCCGGAAAAGGGTGGAGTGCCATCTCCGGGTTGGGGAGGAGACCCTGCCCCAAGTGGAGGAGTTCAAGTACCTAGGAGTCTTGTTCACGAGTGAGGGAAGAGTGGATCGTGAGATCGACAGGCGGATCGGTGCGGCGTCTTCGGTAATGCGGACGTTGTATCGATCCGTTTTGGTGAAGAAGGAGCTGAGCCGGAAGGCAAAGCTCTCAATTTACCGGTCGATCTACGTTCCCATCCTCACCTATGGTCATGAGCTTTGGGTCAGGACCGAAAGGATAAGATCACGGGTACAAGCGGCCCAAATGAGTTTCCTCCGCCATGTGGCGGGTCTCTCCCTTAGAGATAGGGTGAGAAGCTCTGCCATCCGGGAGGAACTCGAAGTAAATCCGCTGCTCCTCCACATGGAGAGGAGCCAGATGAGGTGGTTCGGGCATCTGGTCAGGATGCCACCCGAACGCCTCCCTAGGGAGGTGTTTAGGGCACGTCCAGCTGGTAGGAGGCCATGGGGAAGACCCAGGACACGTTAGGAAGACTATGTCTCCCGGCTGGCCTGGGAACGCCTCGGGATCCCCCGGGAAGAGCTAGACGAAGTGGCTGGAGATAGGGAAGTCTGGGCTTCCCTGCTTAGGCTGCTGCCCCCGCGACCCGACCGCGGATAAGCGGAAGATGATGGATGGATGGATGGAATTTAATACAATTTAATTAAACAAATTTAGCCAAACAAATTTAGTATACAGAAAAAAACATTTTGACAATATTACCATCGCACTTATGGTTTAGGCAGGAGTATCCAAAGTGCGGGCCGGGGGCCATTTGCGGCCCGCAGCTAATCGTTTACCGGCTCGCCATACATTTTACAAAAATTGCAAAATTGATAGTATTGAAAAAAATTAAAAAAAACATTTTAAAAAAGTGGAATGAGGTGAAATGTAATGAGAAAAATTGGCAATGTTGACACAAAGCTGCCATGCAGGTAGTTTTTTTTTTCCTTTTGTCTTTATTTTCCTTTTTTTCCATTGCTCCAAAAAAAAAAAAAGTACAAAAAATCTATGTTATAATGAATTATTACTTAAAAATTATAACTTTAAAATGTTATATGTGGAAAAAATATTGCATATGTTGTGTGGTTGTCATATAAAAACATCAAAGTTTTGACAAAAGAGCATAAAATAAAAAAAAAAATTGTTCAAATGTAAAATCGACAGATATATTGGAAGTTAATCTTGAAATTCAAACGTTAAAAGTAAAAAAAACTAATAAAAATGTATCACTTTATGAGTGGGGAAACTTTCGGATCTCAAATATATTTAGTAGGATTTTATTTAACTTTTCACTGTGATTACTCAAAAATATTAAATAATTAAAATCAATGGTGTCCTGCATTATTAAACTTTGAGGGCATTAATTGCTAAATAAAGGAACTCTCCTGAAGGAATCAATAAAGTACTATCGATCTATCCATCTATCTATCTATCTATCTATCCATCTATCTATCTATCTATCTATCTATCTATCTATCTATCTATCTATCTATCTATCTATCTATCTATCTATCTATCTATCTATCTATCTATCTAAATACTGCATATTTCAGTTTTACTACAAAAAAAACAAAGTGGTCTTTGACAGAAAAGGCATAAAACCGTATTTGTTTTACTTTATATCAACCTCAAATTTGTTATAGAGATTTACTGTAAGCATTAAATAACAAATAATAGTAATAATTTGACTTAGTTTTAAAATTTTAGTGACTGAGACCCTCTATGCTCCACAGGAGCCCTAAAGATAAAAAAAAAAAATCCATATAATTTTTTTGGTTTGAAAATGAAAAATATCATGCTTAAATTTTTCCGTGTGCGGCCCTCTGTGGAAAAAGTTTGGACACCCCTGGCCTAGGCTGTGGACTACAGTGGGTCTGGGTTAGTTTTCGTCCCTCACTTAAAACAAGAATGCACTCCTGACCTGCTAAAATCGAAAAGAAAAGAGATGAGACTGTTTTATCTGCACACAGATGGTACTCTCTGGTTCACATACATACATATATATATATATATATATATATATTCAGTACACGCCAAAAGTTTGAACACACCTCCTTATTCAATGCATTTTCAATATTTTCATGACTATTTACATTGTAGATTGTCACTGAAGGCATCAAAACTGTGAATGAACACATGTGGAGTTATGTACTTAATAAAAATAAAGGCGAAATAACTAAAAAAAACATAATTTGTATTCGATTTTTTTCAAAATAGCCACCCTTTGCTCTGATTACTGCTTTGCACACTCTTGGTAATCTCTCGATGAGCTTCAAGCACACCTGTGAAGTGAAAACCATTTCAGGTGAGTACTTCTTGAAGCTCACTGAGAGAATGCCAAAAATGTGCAAAGCAGTAATCAGAGCAAAGGGTGGCTTTTGTTGAAAAACAATCGAATACAAAACATGTTTTCAGTTATTTCACCTTTTTTTTTGTCGAGTACATAACTCCACATGTGTTCATTCATAGTTTTGATGCCTTCAGTGACAACCTACAATGTAAATAGTCACGAAAATATTGAAAACACATTGAATGAGAAGGTATTCTATGTGTATATATATATGACTGAATTTGACGGATTTTTTTTTTCATTTTCAAGAATGTTTCTTTTTTTTTTTTTCAGTGGTCAGCTTGAAGCGTCCCTCTGTCTCCGACTCCCTCTTAGTCATGTGACATGAGGAGTGCGTGTCCGTTATCATTTTGCTTTTTTCAAATAAAGTAGTGGCTGGGAAATGTAGTTAAGCTTGTTATTGCCCATCACTGCTCATTTCACACCCCAAATGAGAATATGAACACCAGAAACACACACGCGCACACACACACACACACACACACACACAGCGAGTATCAGAGGCTTTGAAAGGCACATCACAAACCAATATTCCTACAACACAACATCGGTGCGGCTCATTTTCAGGTGGCTTTGATGTGACATTTCAGGATGTTCTTTCATATTTGGCTCTAATAATCCCAAATACATGAACAAAAGGACACGTTGAGGAATGATAGGATGTGCCTTTGCTTTTGAAAGCCTGTAATGTTGCAAAACTTTTTTTTTTCTTTTAACCTCGTGGCCTTTGGGGCTTTATTTGGGATATGATCATTAGTCATTAAAGAACAGCTCAATAGACTCTTACTAAATTCATTTTTCTCTCGGCATCAAGGCTGGGTTTTAAGGGTGTCCAAATTTAAATGTTTCACTTCCAGTATTGAAGCCTCCTGTATTGGCTAAAACAGATGATACGATATCAGCACAACTCGTACATACTTTTATATTTTTGTCGTGTGGAATGTTAGAAAAAGGTTTGAGCAAGTGAAATGACCGACGGAATAATGTCAGGTATGGAAAACTCTAACCTACAGTCGTGGTCAAAAGTTTACGTACACTTGTAAAGAACATAATCTCATGATTTTCCAATCATTTCTACAACTGTTATTTTTTTGTGATGTAGTGATTGGAGCACATATTTGTTGGTCACAAAAAACATCCATGAAGTTTGTTTCTTTTATGAATTTATTATGGCTCTACTGAAAATGTGAGCAAATCTGCTGGGTCAAAAGTATACGTACATCCATTCGTCCATCCATTTCTACCGCTTATTCCCTTTTGGGGTGTTAATATTTGCTTACATGTCCCTTGTTAAGTTTCACTGCATTAAGGCACTTTTGGTAGTTGAATTTTTGACCACTCCTTGAAAAAATTGGACCAGTTCACACTGCAAAAAGTCAGTTTTAAAAAAAGAGAAAAACATTAAATAAAATGAGGGGTATTTTACTTGATCTAAGGAAAATTATCTGCCAATAGAACAAGAAAATGTGGCCTGTCAAGACTTTCCAAAACAAGTAAAATCAGCTAACCTCAATGAAGCCAAAAATACCTTAAAATAAGTATTTTCTCACTAATAACAAGTGTACTTTTCTTGGTAGGAAAAAAAATATGAGACCTTTTTTCCTTAATATGTTGAAAAATATTATTAAATTAAGTAAATTCTAGTGCCATTATTTTGACATAATGATATGCGTACGGCATTACATTTCTTGAAACCAGCAAACTTGTACTGAAAGCTAATTTATTTTTCTTAATGAAAAGGAAACCGTTTGTTACTATAAGCGTCTCTTAAACGCTCAGGCAAAAAAATATTGTCTTAAAACGCATTTTCCCGTCGATAACATGACATCACTGCACCAAGTGCATGCTCTTTCAGTCAATTAGTGCGCGAGGAATTTATATATATGTGTATATATATGTATATATATATATGTGTATATATATATATGTATATTTATATATGTATATATATATATATATATATATATATATATATATATATATATATATATATATATATATATATATATATATATATGTATAAATGTATATATATATGTGTATATATATGTATATGTATATATGTATATATATATATGTATATGTATGTATATATATATATATATATATATATATATATATATATGTGTATATGTATATATATATATCTATATATATATATATATATATATATATGTATATATGTATATGTATATATATATGTGTGTATATGTATGTATATATATATATATATAGATATATATATATATGTATGTATATATATGTATATATGTATATATATAAATATATATATATGTATATATGTATATATATGTATATATATTTTTTTTAAATACTTGAGTGTTGATGACAGCTTTGCAACAGTTGATATTGTAGTTTCTAGCAAGAATATCATTTCAGTCAATTAGTGCGCGAGGAATATGTGTATATATATATATATATATATATATATATATATTATATAGGAGAAATCTCCTGATGATTGAGGGAACCCCTCATGAAACAGTTCTGTAGAGATGAAGTAGTCTTGTGATTTTTCCCACACCTACCACGGTATCGAGCACCATTCTCTGGATAATCCAATGAAGACATATATATATATATAGATATAGATATATATATATATATATATATATATATATATATATGTATATATATATATATATATATATATATATATATATATGTGTTTTAAATACTTGTAAGTGTTGAGGACACAGCTTTGTAACAGATTGGAAACACTAAAACACTTTTTTTTAATCATTTTTGAACAGGGGGAGATGGTTCCGTTCTTTTTTATTTTTGTTGCCTCCTCCAGGACTCAAAGGATTATTTTTTACACAAAATAAACCACTCATGCATTCACAGTTGATATTCTAGTTTTAAGCATATTTTACTCAAAATAGGTCATAAACTGTCGGAAACAAGCTGTGGTATCTTACTGAGATCATTTAGGACCAAAACCCTTAAAACAAGTGAAAAACTCTAACATAAAATCTGCTTAGTAAGAAGAAGTATCTTATCGGACAGAAAATAAGCAAATGTCACCCTTATTTGAGATATTTCATCTTACTTAGGTTTCAGTTTTTGCAGTGCAGCTAAATGTGTTTTCTGACATGGACTTGTTTCTTCAGCATTGTCCACGTGTTAAGTCAGGACTTTGGGAAGGCCATTCTAAAACCTTCATTCAAGTAGATAATTATTAAACGTCCGGAATGGACGTGTATCAATCTGCCTGAAATTAAGACAACAAATTCAATCGTTAGTTTAACTACAAATAATTTTTTCACCGGCTTAAACCATTCCGGGATATAGAGCGCACCGTTATTTAAGCCGCACTCACTATTTTTTTAAATGAACAGATATTTTTACATACATGAGCATGCACAACATATTTTGTAAATATTTATTTACATACCTTAATTGTTTCCAAACGGTGCCTGTAAAACGGCAGTAAAATGGCTGATCAAACAAAACAGAAGTCATTGTTTTGGACCCACTGGCTGGGGAAGC
>NC_084639.1:24713365-24883365 GCF_033978795.1 Nerophis ophidion | reverse complement strand
CCTGGGGTCACACTGGTGCTTCTGTCTTTCACCCATAAATGCTGGTGCTTCCTTACATCACCCAGACAACATATCTTTACCTCTACTTTACATACCTTCCCTGCATCCTGGGGTCACACTGGTGCTTTTTTCTTTCACCCATACACGCTGGTGCTTCCCTAACATCACCCAGACAACATATCTTTACCTGCACATTACCTACCTTACCTGCATCCCGGGGTCACACTGGTTCTTCTTTCTTTCACCCATACATGCTGGTGCTTCCTTACATCACCCAGACAACATATCTTTACCTGCACATTGCCTACCTTCCCTGCATCCTGGGGTCACACTGGTGCTTCTTTCTTTCACCCATACATGCTGGTGCTTCCTAACATCACACCCAGACAACATATCTTTACCTGCACATTACCTACCTTCCCTGCATCCTGGGGTCACACTGGTGCTTCTTTCTTTCACCCATACATGCTGGTGCTTCCTAACATCACCCAGACAACATATCTTTACCTGCACATTACCTACCTTACCTGCATCCCGGGGTCACACTGGTGCTTGTTTCTTTCACCCATACATGCTGGTGCTTCCTTACATCACCCAGACAACATATCTTTACCTGCACATTACCTACCTTACCTGCATCACGGGGTCACACTGGTGCTTCTGTCTTTCACCCATAAATGCTGGTGCTTCCTTACATCACCCAGACAACATATCTTTACCTGCACATTACCTACCTTCCCTGCATCCCGGGGTCACACTGGTGCTTCTGTCTTTCACCCATACATGCTGGTGCTCCCTAACATCACCCAGACAACATATCTGTACCTGGACATTACCTACCCTACCTGCATCCCGGGGTCACACTGGTGCTTCTTTCTTTCACCCATACATGCTGGTGTTTCCTAACATCACACCCAGACAACATATCTTTACCTGCACATTACCTACCTTCTCTGCATCCTGGGGTCACACTGGTGCTTCTTTCTTTCACCCATACATGCTGGTGCTTCCTTACATCACCCAGACAACATATCTTTACCTGCACATTACCTACCTTACCTGCATCCCGGGGTCACACTGGTGCTTTTTTCTTTCACCCATACACGCTGGTGCTTCCTACCATCCCCCAGACAACATATCTTTACCTGCAGTTTACCTACCTTCTCTGTATCCTGGTGTCAAACTGGTGCCTCCTTCTGTCACCAAGTCAACATATCTTTACCCGCACATTACCTACCTTCTCTGCATTGTGTGATCACGCTGGTGCTTCCTGCTTTTAAGCGGCCATCTTAAGATGGCAGCAGCATCAGCGCAGAGGTTCTTTGAAGGCTCGTAAAATCAAAACCGGAGCATTTAGAAAAACTCTTTCATCAACTTTTAATCAGAAGGGTTCAATCTCTCTCCTGTGGTAGTTTGAAGCCGACACAACAAACGTGTTTGGAGAAGATAATGTTTGAAAACATGTGACGGGTTTTTACAAAACTTTTGTTTTGAAGGGGTAATTGCCAACTTCCGGTTGATTTTTGCTGAAGGCTGTCAATGAATGAAATGTAGGTCTAAGTGAGACCTACATAGAAGTTTTCGTTTCCTGTCTCTACAACATTCTATAAAATAATCACCCTTAAGATATGTTTTAAAAAAAATAAAAAATAAAACTACGCTGTAAAAAAAGAAACAAAAAGTTATGTATTTATTTATTTGAATTAGGACAATGCATATTCATCAACATAGAGCAACAATGTAAATATGCCGGCGTTAGCACAATAGCTTATTTTCATCTATTTTCCTAAATTAAATTAAATAAAAAGATACAAACAAAATAATGTGTCTAAAAAGGAACAGGAAGAAGCACAAGTTAATGTCGTCCTGGGCCATCACTTTACTTTTTTCTTAAGCCCAAACCTATTAAATTAATAACCATGTTCATAATGAACTACTAAATACAAAACCTTATCACCTGTTACCCCAACAATATGCAATGTATTAAACTTAAATATACATACCGTATTTTCCGGACTATAAGGCACACTAAAAATATAATATTTTTTCTTGAAACTCGACAGTACGCCTTATAACCAGGTGTGCCTAATGTACGGATTAATTCCGGTTTTGCTTCAAAGCAGTTTCATTTGGTACATGTTGTAATGATAAGTGTGAGCAGTAGATGGCATTCAAACATAATAAATAAGTGTAGGCTGCAATATAATGGCAATATCCATCCATCCATTTCCTACCGCTTATTCCCTGTTGGGGTTGCTGGGGGTGCTGGTGCCTATCTCAGCTACAATCAGGCGGAAGGCGAGGTACACCCTGGACAAGTCGCTACCCCATCGCAGGGCCAATAATGGCACTATGGCTCAAGTAAACAACATTAACATTTTATATGTTCCATTGAAAATATAGAACATTACACAATATGACTCAAGTAAACAACATCAACATTTTGTATGTTCCATTGAAAATATAGAATATTACACAATATGACTCGAGTAAACAACACCATCATTTTATATGTTCAATTGAAAATATAGAACATTACACACGGTGCTCAGAAATCTATCAAAATGTCTTTACTGAAATGGATAAACGATCAAAATCACCAGTCAATGTCAAATCTGCTATGCAATGTCACCTTTGAGCAGAACTTTATTTGCTTATTGTTTGAGTGCTGCTTGAACATGGTTAATACTTAGGAGACTGACACAGGCATTTAGCTTTTCCACACACCATCCTGACTCACGGTTTCAACATTTGCTTCTTCTTAAAAGCGGATGAAATTACTTTGTACTTTCTGCAACCATTGGTCTTCCCAATGTAAAGCGAGTGGAGACAATTTGGAGATAGCAGCATAGAAATATCAGAGAGCTCTTGAAGTTAAACTTGCACCTCAATTTCTTTTTGGACAATTTTGCAGCCGAATACCTGAAATCCATATAACATGACATAGACCAACGCATTCGGCTGTATGATTCAGAGCCCGTGTGTTCTCTCCTGAACAGAAAGCAGTTGTGTCGTCTGTGAATAAAACTAACTTTAAGTCCTTTGTATCTTTAGAAATGTCTTTTATATAAAGATTAAACGAGCTTGGACCCAGTATTGATCCCTGGGGTACACCACGAGACATATATAGCAGTGTTGACATATTTTCACCCATCTTCAGATATTACTTCCTGTTGGTTAACTAGCTTCTTACCCAGTTCAAGACTAAACCACTGATGCTATTTTGTTTACATTTTTTATTGAAATATTGTGATTAATTGTGTCAAATGCTTTTGTTTTAGTCCATAAATACTGCGGCCGCACATTCTTTACCATCTATGGTGTTGCTCATTTCCTCTGTTATTTTGATTAATGCTATCCATGTTGAGATATTTGCTCGGAATCCATATTGGTTCTCCACGAGCATCCCACTTTTTTGATAAATATATCTAATCGGGTATTGAATAGTTTTTCCATGATTTTGGAGAATAGTGGAATTAATGAAACTGGTCTGTAGTTGGTATACTGGTGTATGTCTCCATTCCTGTAAATTGGTACGACTTTCGAAATTTTCATTTTTTCAGGGAATTTGCCGGTTAAAAATTATACATTGCTGATATATGTCAGAGGTTCTGAAATATTTTCTGTAACCTTTTTTATCGTTACCATTTCTATTCCATGACAGTCGGTTGAGCTATTGAATTAACAATATTTTACAATTTTGATTATTTCTTCTTTTTTCACATTCTTAAGAAACTCTAATTTACTAGAGGCTGTATACCCAGAATAATAGCTTTTTTGGGGGTGAACAAACTGTCGTCACCGCGAAATCTTTTCCAGGAATTCCATAATACCATTTCTCAAAGTGATGGCTGAACAGCTATTAAGGCACGATGCAATCGCCGCCCAAGTTAACTACCGAACTGTAACTTCAACGGGTTGGCTGAACAGCTATTAAGGCATGACGGAATCGCCGCCCATGTTAACTACCGAACTGTAACTTAAAAGGGTTAGCTGAAAAGCCAATAAGGTATAATACAATCGCCACCCATGTTAACTACCGAACCGCAACCTCAAAAGGGTTGGCTGAAAAATTAATAGGATTTGGTGGCCAGGCAGGCGTTGGACTGCCCGGCGGCTGGCAGTCCAAATATATATGTATATATGTATATACATATATTTGATTTGTACTTTGTCAACACTTTTAATTTGAACAATTTCTTAAACTGGATCATAATGGTTATCTATAATATTTGTTATTAAATATGTCAATAATGTAGATAGATAGATATATAAACAGATAGCTGGATAGATCGATAGATAGATAGATAGTTAGTAAATTATTGATGTACACCTACTTTAAATGATTTAATAATTTTCCTTATATTGATGTTTTCATTTCATGTTTTCATTTTATGATTTCATTTTTTTTCAATGATGCAATTAAATAATGGCACATTTAAGTAATTATTCAAATACGATTTATTTGTTAAATTAAAACGTTCCCATTTGATCCCTTGTCACGATTGAATTTTACCCGTCAAAGTCAACCTTCAAAGTCAATTGGCGGATCCAAGCCCTGACACCCATCAAGGTTAAACTTGCCATTTCTGTGCTTGAACATATTTTGGGAGGTTTCTTGGTAGCAAATGATATCCAGCCTTCAATATTACTTTTCTGGCCCTGCAATCCTGCGCTTTCCTATTAAATGCGATTTCTCAAACCAGACCTTTAACCACCTAAGACAACCTCGGAGGGATTCCTCGTTTACGACCGTGTGGATTTTGTGATGACAAAGACGCTTCCGAGAAAACCGTCCGTCCATGAAAGTCCACCTGAGACACTATGATGGAAAACAATGATTTTTATAAGTCCTTCTTTTACTGGCAACACTCTTTCTTTATGTTGTGTTGCAGAGGTGTAGCTTTACAGCTCCAGAAAACGCAATCAAGCGTCCAATCCAATTACTGTCATCATCGTGATGTATTAAAGTCAATTCTGTGGAGCTGGGCTTATTAAAGTGGATTCCAGGGGTCATTTGCTGCCTAATTGACTCGCCGAGGAACAGCGGAGCACACAGCCGTGGGCTTTTTTCTCGCCGCGGAGGTGTGCCGTGTGGCCGCAGGTGCACGTTGCACGGTCACTTGCAGGTGACACACGGAGGGCCAATTTAGTGTTGCCAATCAACCTATCCCCAGGTGCATGTCTGTGGAGGCCATACAGGTCACACTGAGGGTGGCCGTATAAACAACTTTAACACTGTTACAAATATGCGCCACACTGTGAACCCACACCAAACAAGAATGACAAACACATTTTGGGAGAACATCAGCACCGTAACTTAACATAAACACAACAGAACAGATACGCAAAACCCCGTGCAGCACTAACTCTTCCGGGACGCTACAATACAAACCCCCCGCCCCCCCTACCCTCCCGCCCACCTCAACCTCCTCATGCACTCTCAAGAGAGCATGTCCCAAATTCGAAGCTGCTGTTTTGAGGCATGTTAAAAAAATGTAATGAACTTTGTGACTTCAATGATAAATATGGCAGTGCCATGTTGGCATTTTTTTTCCCAGAACTTGAGTTGATTTATTTTTGGAAAAATTGTTACATTGTTTAATGCATCCAGCGGGGCATCACAACAAAATTAGGCATACTAATGTGTTCATTCCACGACTGTATACATCGGTGTGACAGTCTCTTGCTGTCGTGCGGGTTCTCAGGACCTCCAAGGAAGGACATAGTGGCACAGGCTCGACTTTCTTTTATTTTTCAGTAATAATATTCTCTACGGGTTGATTTTCAGCCTTTCCGTGTGCTGCTTCCTCTGTCGCTACACCTTTTCAGTCGAGTGCGTCTTCGTCTTCCTGTGGCTCTCTCTCGCTCTCGTTCAGCATCCTCTTGCTTCTGGTTCCTTCCCACTCCGTCTCATCCCCCAGTGTTTATGGCCACCGCCCTTTTGTATAGTGCGAGAAAAGATTTAAATTATGCCCAGCTGGGCAACCCACGCACCTGATAATTTTTGCGGGGTTGATTCTGGCGCGCGCGCCCCGCCTCGCTGCTTGCTCGCAGTCCACGCCTCCTCGCCGCCATCTTGGGCTGGGCTACGGTGTGCCTTGCCTCGCTGTCGGACTGCCGGCTCTGCCTCTCCGTAATCGTTATCGGTTGATATCGGAATCGGTAATTAAGAGTTGGACAATATCAGAATATCAGATATGGGCAAATAAGCCAGTATCGGACATCTCTAGTTATGATATATGTTGTTCACATTGTAAATATGATATTAAACAGTTGCAAACTGAATGGGACTTATTCTTCCAACTGGATAATTAAAAAAATACATGACAATTATCAACAGAGGTGGGTTGAGTACCCAAACCTTGTAAGAATAGTGTTACTTTAGAACAGGGGTCACCAACCTTTTTGAAACCAAGAGCTACTTCTTGGATACTGATTAATGCGAGGGGCTACCAGTTTGATACACATTTGAATAAATTGCCAGAAATAGCCAATTTGCTCAATTTACCTTTAACTCTACGTTATTATTATAATTAATGATATTTATATTTGTGGAAACACTGAGCATCTTAATGGTTTCTCACAATAAATATACATTTTTGATGACATGTTTTAAATAGGTTAAAATCCAATCTGCACATTTTTTTTAATAATATATAACAAAGCTATATTTCTAAGAAAGACAAATCATTATTTCTTCTAGAAATAATGAAAGAAATTCAAAATACTTAGAAATAGGATTTAAATTAGATTTTACAGACTTTCTAGATTTGCCAGAATAATTTTTTGAATTTTAATCTAAATAAGTTTGAGGAAATATTTCACAAATAATCTTTGTCGAAAAAACAGTAGCTAAAATGAAGAATTAAATAAAAATGTATTTATTATTCTTTACAATAAAAAAAATAATTTACTTGAACATTGATGCGCAGTGGGAGGGTGGCCGTGCGCAACCCGAGCGTCCCTGGTTCAATCCCCACCTAGTACCAACCTCGTCACGTCCGTGGTGTCCTGAGCAAGACACTTCACCCTTGCTCCTGATGGGTGCTGGTTGGCGCCTTGCATGGCAGCTCCCTCCATCAGTGTGTGAATGTGTGTGTGAATGGATAAATGTGGAAGTAGTGTCAAAGCGCTTTGAGGACCTTGAAGGTAGAAAAGCGCTATACAAGTACAACCCATTTATCATTTATTTAAATTGTCAGGAAAGAAGAGTAAATAATTTAAAAGGTAAAAAGGCGTATGTGTTTAAAAATCCTAAAATCATTTGTTAGGTTTTATTTTTTTCTCAAAAATTGTCTTTCTGAAAGTTATAAGAAGCAAAGTAAAAAAATAGATTATTCAAACAAGTGAAGACCAAGTCTTTAAAATATTTTCTCGGATTTTCAAATTCTATTTGAGTTTTGTCTCTCTTAGAATTAAAAAATGTCGAGCAAAGCGAGACCAGCTTGATTATATTTGAAAAATAGAGGCAGCTCACTGGTAAGTGCTGCTATTTGAGCTATTTTTGGAACAGGCCAGCGAGCGACTCATCTGGTCCTTACGGGCGACGCGTTGGTGACCCCTGATTTAGAACAATAGGACTTAATGGGACGGCGTGGCGCAGTGGGAGAGCGGCCGTGCGCAACCCGAGGGTCACTGGTTCAAATCCCACCTAGAACCAACCTCGTCACGTCCGTTGTGTCCTGAGCAAGACACTTCACCCTTGCTCCTGATGGGTGCTGGTTGGCGCCTTGCATGGCAGCTCCCTCCATCAGTGTGTGAATGTGTGTGTGAATGGGTAAATGTGGAAGTAGTGTCAAAGCGCTTTGAGTACCTTGAAGGTAGAAAAGCGCTATACAAGTACAACCCATTTATCATTTATCATTTATTTAAGTACGAAACCCAAAACATTTTGGCTTAGTGGTGAAACATAATTTTCCATCAATCCCACATGGGTGCTCGGCATTGCCCGTGGTTGCACCCAAGGGATTGCCGCCTATGTCACACCTGCTTTCATACCTCTGCAAAACGAGCCAACAACAAAGTTTGCCACAAAATATTCAAGCAGAGAGAGAAGCAGCTCCCCGTCGCCGGCGTCCTCCTACTTCTGACCCAGAAATGAATCCGGGCGCGCCATCTGGACGGATCTCTCAATTCCCAAAATGCGTTTAGCGAAAGGAGAGGGGCGGCGTCTGAGGCGCCACCGGCGAGGATGGCACAGATGTTTCCATCGTGCAAGTCATTTTGGCACCGGCGGGGTGTAACGAGGCCCGCCGCACAGCTGGAATGTAGACTGGGCGGGTGGTGGGGGAGAAGGTCACTGGCAAAACCAATGAGGGTAGCGCGAGAAGAAGGACGTGACTCAATGCCGTGATGTATCTTGATGGATGCAAGATGGCGGCGCCTGGACGGGCTGCGACACTGCGGTGCTCTTGCTAAAGATGGAACATTTGGCGGAAATGCCGGACAGTTCTGCAGACTTCATGGCTGGCTCGCATCGTGGTCACTCCGTGATCACGTACGACCGCCAGACACTTCTGGTTTACCATGACCTCATGGTAAACTACCGACCGGTGTCTCACCTTCCCTTTATTTCAAAAATCCTCGAAAAAATTGTTGCGGAGCAGTTAAATGAACACTTAGCGTCTAACAATCTATGTGAAACCTTTTTCTTCTATGTCCCACTCTCCTTTGTGGAGGGAGTCCGGTCCGATCCGGTGGCCATGTACTGCTCGCCTGTGTATCGGCTGGGGACATCTCTGCGCTGCTGATCAGCCTCCGCTTGGGATGGTTTCCTGCTGGCTCCGCTGTGAACGGGACTCTCGCTGCTGTGTTGGATCGGCTTTGGACTGGACTCTCGCGACTGTGTTGGATCCATTATGGATTGATCTTTCACAGTATCATGTTCTCATATGTTCTCATAGTCATCAGTATCATCAGTATCACAGTATCATGTTCTCATAGTCATCATTGTCACCGACGTCCCACTGGGTCATTATCGTCACCGGTGTCCCACTGGGTGTGAGTTTTCCTTGCCCTTATGTGGGCCTACCGAGGATGTCGTAGTGGTTTGTGCAGCCCTTTGAGACACTAGTGATTTAGGGCTATATAAGTAAACATTGATTGATTGATTGATGTACAAAGACTAACAAGTGCAAAAAGCACACAGGAGGAGAGGCCTTGTCTCTGTTTGCTTTTAACACATCCTTTTTCACCAAAAGGAGCACTCAAAAACTTAGCCCCGGGTTTAGTAAATCAAATCTACAAACACTCCTGTCTTTTTTTTTTTTTTTTACCATCAACTAAAAGTGCATTATTTCTATTGTGCTTTTGCAGTTGTCATTACCTTCCAAAGAAAGGTAATGACAGGAGCAAAGGTTTTACTTATGTGTGTCGCCTGACCGTGTTCAACGTTTTCCCGCAAAGTCGGATTACTATTAAATATTTTCATAGCAAGAGCACCGTTAATCACCGTTTAGCAGGCTGTACTTCCTCAGGAGACTGCACTCCTTCAACATCTGCAAAAAACTCCTGTGGATGTACTACCAGTCTGTGGTTGCCAGTGTTCTGTTCTACATGGTAGTGTGCTGGGGGGGCAGTACATCTAAGAAGGACAGCTCCAGACTTGAGAAACTGATCAGGCGGGCCGGTTCTACAATGGGAATGAAACTGGACTCACTGGTGACGGTGGCAGAGAAGAGGACTGTGGACAAACTAGTGAGCATCCTGGATGATGCCAGTCACCCTCTGCATAGTGTTATCAGTAGCCAGAGGAGCCTGTTCAGTTCTAGACTGCTTCATCCCAAGTGCAGGACTAATAGACTCAAGAACTCCTTTGTCCCACACGCCATTAGACTGTACAACTCCTCTCTGGGACGGGGGACGGGGGGTATTAGGATGACAGGGGGTGCAAAACAGGGGATGCAAAACATTAACAGTCCAATACGTTTTCATAACATGGTCACTACTGGAGGAAGAAGGATGTGTACTATGGCTATGAGTTGTTGTTTTTTTTTTTTTTTTCTTCCCTTGGCTTCAGTCTGCACCCCCACTCCAGGGCCTAGGCTAAGACCGATTTTTTAATTTTATTTTAATCTTCTATTTTTTTCATCCCCCCCCCCCCCCCCTGTTTACCTGTATGTCACCTTTTTTGTAAGGGGCGCTGGAAGCCGGCAGACCCGTCAGCGATCCTGTTCTGTCTCCCTGTAATGTTTGTCTGATCTTGAATGGGATTGTGCTGAAAATGGTAATTTTCCTGAAGGAACTCTCCTGACGGAATAAATAAAGTACTATCTATCTATCTATCTACTGCCTACTTTGTCTTGTTGTATTCTTATTTTACTGTTATATTGTCATTCCCATTGTTTTATTCTTTTTGGAATATTTCTCTATTTTGTTTCCTTTTAATCCCCCATTATTTACTTTTTACTTTTTTTTTTTTAATTGATCTCAACTCTGTACACTGCTGCTGGAATTTTAATTTTCCTGAAGGAACTCACCTGAAGGAATCAATAAAGTACTATCTATCTATCTATGACTCTCTAAGTCAGTGTTTTTCAACCTTTTTTGAGCCAAAGCACAATTTTTGCGTTGACAAAAATCCCGAGGCCCACCACCAGCAGAAGTCATTAAAAAATAAAACTCATCACATTCATGCTCTGCACTCTTGACACTCTTGAGTACTTTGTCCAGGTCATAGTTCATGCTGCTCTTTTCTTGCCATGTAAGTTTTTGTTTTTGTTTATTCAAGCCACAGTTTAGTGAGTTTTTTAGTCCTTGTTTTTATGTCCGTAGTTTACGTTATAGTAAAAGTTTTAGTTTTCTTAGCCAAGTTTTGTACCTCCGCTGTGAGCGCCTTTTGTTTTCACCTTTTGAAAGATTAATTAAAATATGTCATTACCTTCACGTCGTGTCCAGATTGATTGATTGATTGATTGATTGATTGATACTTTTATTAGTAGATTGCACAGTACAGTACATATTCCGTACAATTGACCACTAAATGGTAACACCCCGAATAAGTTTTTCAACTTGTTTAAGTCCACGTTAATCAATTCATGGTAAGATCAGTCGCTTTGCACCATGGGAAAACAAACCGCACCAAAATCCACGTCGTGACCAAAATGCGTCCGTTCTCCCTTTTCTGTCGACACACATTTTCAGCTTGTAAAGTACTCCATGATTGTGCGCTGCCGAACATGCTCATCTGCTCGTAAACCAGCAATGTCACGACGTAATGACGACGAGGAGGTGCAGGGGTTAGTGGACCGGTACTTTTCAAAGGCGGTCTAGTACCGAATATGATTCATTAGTATCGCAGTGTTATACTAATACTGGTATACCGTACAAATCAAGTAGGGACGCATCATCCTTTGGTTGTGCAAATCCCCGCCTGTTAAAGGGGAACATTATCACACTTTCAAAAGGGTTAAAAACAATAAAAATCAGTTCCCAGTGGCTTGTTGTATTTTTTTAAGTTTTTTTTCAAAATTTTACTGGTCTCGGAATATCCCTAAATAAAGCTTTAAAGTGCCTTATTTTCGCTCTCTGCGAAGACACTGGCCATTTCCCTGTGACGTCACACAGTGCTGCCAATGTAAACAAACAATGGGAATACCACAGCAAGATATAGTGACATTAGCTCGGATTCAAACTCGGATTTCAGTGACTTAAGCGATTCAACAGATTACGCATGTATTGAAACAGATGGTTGGAGTATGAAAGTATTGAAAAAGAAACTGAAGCTATTGAGCGAATAGCTATTGACGCTATTCATAGCCATAGCATGGCGGAAATAGCTGTGTTAGCATCGCCGGTAAAATGTGCGGACCAAACGATCAGGACTTTCGCATCTTTTGACACTGGAGCAACTTAAATCCGTCGATTGGTAAGTGTTTGTTTCGCATTAAATGTGGGTGGAAGGAAATGTAATATCGTTGCAAATGCATCTGCAGGTTATCCATGCATCTCTGTTCCATGTCTGCTTTAGCACCGCCGGTAAATAGCATGTTAGCATCGATTAGCGTAGCATGTTAGCATCGATCAGCTGCCAGTCAACATCAACAAAACTCATCTTTGTGATTTCGTTGACTATCGTTGCAAATGCATTTGCAGGTTATCCATACATCTCTGTGCCATGTCTGCCTTAGCATCGCCGGTCAAATGTGGAGACACTCTGGCACATTCAATGGGGGTCTGGCGGAAGACACTTTGGCATCTTGGGGCCAGTGGTGCAACTTGAATCCCTCCCTGTTAGTGTTGTTACACCCTCCGACAACACACCGTCGAGGCATGATGTCTCCAAGGTTCCAAAAAATAGTCAAAAAAACGGAAAATAACAGAGCTTAGACCCGGTGTTTGTAATGTGTTGAAAATGAAAATGGTGGGTGTGTTACCACGGCGACGTCACATTCTGACGTCATCGCCTCCAGCACGTTAAACAGAAAGGCGTTTAATTCGCCAAAATTCACCCATTTAGAGTTCGGAAATCGGTTAAAAAATAGATGGTCTTTTTTCTGCACCATCAAGGTATATATTGACGCTTACATAGGTCTGCTGATAATGTTCCCCTTTAAGCAAGACACAAATCAAGCTGCAGTGTTCTTGGCAAGTATTGGTCATCAGGCGACCAACGCACTCGCACTGTAGTACATCCTGGCAGCTGACAACGGTTTCAGGCGAAAGGAGAAGTAGAAACCCTTCGACAAGATGTACAACTGTTGAGGGCGGTGGGATAAGACGAGCTCTATGAATTATAAAGACGGAGCTACAACTGTTTTCAATTAGTGACTGATTACGTTAGAAGTGGGAGTAAAATACATGCAGTGACTTAGCTGAGATGTGTACATACAACCACGTACTGTACCTTCATTTGCTCAACACAGCCCAGACACGTTCTAGGGCAGGGGTAGGGTAGTTTAACAAAGCATGGACAGGTTCTAGGGCAGGGGTAGGGTAGTTTAACAAAGCATGGACAGGTTCTAGGGAAAACAGAGCCGGAGCAGCACAGCCAGGAGAAAAAAAAAAAAAGATGCAAATTGGGAGGAAAGTGCCCTGTGGGAGGCAGGATGGATCGCAGCTGACTGTGCATTTGTTTGTCCCCGGGGACAAACTCCCGCATCCTCAGACCGGCCGCGGCTAAATGATCTCATCGCAGACTGTAAGAAAACCACCTCTTTAATTGTATTCAAATATTAAACATTACCGCTTTGAAAAGTTCTAACAAGCGCGGCGTGGCGGATGCTGATGCAAAACACAGAAGAGAGAAAGAGAGAGAGAGAGAGCCAAAGGACCGGCTTTAATAATGAATGTCCACAGCGGGGGGAAAAGGGGGGTAAAAACGGAGGGGGAACCGGGTAGGTCCGCATCAGCAGATCTGGGACAAACAACTAGGACAGCGGAGCACCGCGCAGCCTGCAAATTTTGACTCGTCACCCACTTCTCCTTAAGGCAACGTGAGCAACTGGGAAACAAAGAGCTGTGCGCTCACTTCCTGTCCCTTCTTCTGTGGTGTTCCAGTCTTAATCATCTTCGTCAATACCAACACGTATTGATTGCTCTTACCTTGATTGTGCGGTTTCCTGTCCAGTTGTTTATGTTAAAGCAAACCTGGGTAAATTAAGTCCCGGGGGCCGCATGCGGCCCGTTGAGCTTTTCAATCTGGCCCACCAGACATTCAAAAATAATTGTTCTAGATTTCTAAGAAAGAAAGGTAAGATGGATGGTTTGGGCAAGGCTGTGAGAACACAGACTGCGGCGATTTCTGAACTAAGTCGCAAGATGGATCACATCTTGGAGAATATTGCTGAAAAGGAAAATTGAGTTGAATTTGAGAGCACCCAGCATGGACGAATAGAACAGACGAGTCATTGTTTTTGTCTGCTCGCGGAAAACAAACATCCTAATCCATGATTTGACTCCCTCGAACGGCCTTGACGCTGCGGAAACAGGACCAGGCTGTTTTGAAAACACCCCCGAGGACACCTCAATGATTGACGCTTTTGACCTCCCTCCCTCCTCAACGACACCTGGAGTCAAACTTTTGCAGATCGGCCTCAGTCTAAAAACATTACATCATCACACCCAAGACAATTGAGCACACACGCACACACCCCCCACCCCGACCCCACGCCTTCACCACCGCTTTTTTCCCCTCAGGGTGACAGTCGGATGGCGGCGCTTCAAAACAGCAGTCCCCTTCCAGGGCCCCAACTCCATGCCCTTTGTTGTGAGTTTGTCGTGATTAAATGTAATGTGTTTATGTGTGCATTGCAGTGAGGTTTTTTCCACTCCAGACTGGGCCCCTTTAGGAGCCCAGTCTAGAATGTATTTTTTTACTCATCTTCTTCCCCAGTGTTTTACCTGTTCCCATCTGTTACGGGGTGCGTCGTGGCGACCCATCAGCGTTCCTGTTCTGCAACCCTGTACACTGTTTGTTTGTCTAATCTTGAAAGGGTTTGTGCTGTAAACAAAAAAATGTGTTGTACTTGTTCCAATGACAATAAAGAACTACCCTACCAAAAATGTAGCTGCCATTATGATGTGCAGTCATGTTTTCTAATGTCTTCAACTATACTTCAACTATAAGTCATTCAATGCTTGGAATCTGCATGATATACTAGTTACTATGGTCATTTAATTAGTTACTAAGTTCGTCTAATTAGTTAATATCGTCATCTAGTTGGTTACTATGATCAGCCAATTAATTTTTTTATTTATTTATTTATTTTTTTTAACCTTTGTATTCATATTTCACTATGTTTGTTGGATTGGAGTTGTGTATCGGTTGATTGTAAAATATGCTGTCAATATTCAGTGTTTTATCCATCATAGATAATATTGTAAATCCCACATTCTTTATTTTCATGTACATTCTGGGTGTTTCATTCAGTAAAAAAAAAAAAAGGTCAAATTCCAAGGTCTGTCATAATGTTTTTAGCTTTCAATCATTATTGTGAGGTTTTGTGTTAGTGTTCCTAAAAATAAATATACCGGCCCCCGGACGCACATTTTCATCTAAATCTGGCCCCCCGAGTAAAATAATTGCCCAGGCATGTGTTAAAGCTTTCATCAGATGTCATCCTCAATGAATTGCCGGGTAAAAATAAATGTTGCGTGCATTAGTGCCTTCAAAATCAGCAGCGCCCCAATACATGTTGGTCTTTTTTGGAGATGATCTAATTTCACCTATTTGGGTTATAAATATTTTTTGCAAACCAGTAATTATAGTCTGCAAATGATGTGTTGTTGTTGAGTGTCGGTGCTGTCTAGAGGTTGGCAGAGTAACCGTGTAATACTCTTCCATATCAGTAGGTGGCAGCTGGTAGCTGATTGCTTCGTCAATGTCGGAAACAGCCGGAGAAAGGGTGCAGGTAAAAAGGTGTCTAATGCTTGAACCCAAAATAAACAAAAGGTTAATGCCACTCAAAAAAGGCAATGAAGTTTAGGGAAGGCTATGCAGAATGAAACTAAAACTGAACTGGCTACAAAGTAGACAAAATCAGAATGCTGGACGACAGCAAAAACTTACTGTGGAGCAAAGACGGCGTCCACAATGTACATCCGAACATGACATGACAATCAGCAAAGTCTCCACAAAGAATACAAATAACTGAAATATTCTTGATTGCTAAAACAAAGCAGGTCAAGGAAGACATGAAACCGCCACAGGAAAATACAAAATAAAGAGAAAAAGCCACCAAAATAGGAGTGCAAGACAAGAAGTAAAACACTACACACAGGAAAACCGCAAAAAAGTCCAAATAAGTCAGGGTGTGATGTGGCAGGTGGTGACAGTACACCTACTTTGAGACAAGAGCTATATTGTCATATCCAACAATTGCAACAATGACTTTTTATCGTCAATATCGACTGCAGAGTTTCATTTTTTAATTATTTCTGCTGGTGCTGTGCCTCTGCATTTCTTCAAAGAAAAAAATGCGTCTCGGCTCACAAAAGGTTGAAAAACACTGGTCTAATAGACACGTCATATTAGTTGGTGGTATCAGCTACAGTTTTAGTGGTTTATTTAAACAGAAAGAAATTAACGCACATCATGAGGTAAATAAACAAAGAAAATGGGTATTTAAAAAAAAAAAGTTTGTATGTATTAGTGTTAGGACTGTCAAACCAGTGAAATATGTCATCACATTGTGCCCATCGTAAAATTATAATCAATCGAGATTAATAGCGCAGATGAGTTTTTTTTTTTTTTTAATAAATGTACCTTATTAACTTTGCACATAAAATGGGACTGGACAATTGGATTAATGCAAATTTATGCAAATAATGCTTTTCTCCATTTTAGGTCTAATCCAGTCCTTTGATGATAGCCCATTATGGAACACACATATATATATATGTATATATATATATAAATGGTAAATGGGTTGTACTTGTATAGCGCTTTTCTAACTTCAAGGTACTCAAAACGCTTTGACACTACTTCCACATTTACCCATTCACACACACACATTCACAAACTGATGGAGGGAGCTGCCATGCAAGGCGCCAACCAGCACCCATCAGGAGCAAGGGTGAAGTGTCTTGCTCAGGACACAACGGACGTGACGAGGTTGGTACTAGGTGGGATTTGAACCAGGGTCCCTCGGGTTGCGCACGGCCACTCTCCCACTGTGCCACGCATACATATATATATGTAGGTGTGGGAAAAATCACAAGACTACTTCATCTCTACAGAACTGTTTCATGAGGGGTTCCCTCAATCATCAGGATATTTTTCTCCTGATGATTGAGGGAACCCCTCATGAAACAGTTCTGTAGAGATGACACCTACATATTGCGCTCTACCACGGTATCGAGCACTATTCTCTGGATAATCCAATTAAGACATATATGTATATATATATATATATATATATATATATATATATATATATATATATATATATCCATCCATCCATCCATCCAATAACCATCCATCCATCCATTTACTACCGCTTATTCCCTTTTGGGGTCGCGGGGGGCGCTGGCGCCTATCTCAGCTACAATCGGGCAGAAGGCGGGGTACACCCTGGACAAGTCGCCCCCCAGGTGCATGTCTTTGGAGGTGGGAGGAAGCCGGAGTACCCGGAGGGAACCCACGCATTCACGGGGAGAACATGCAAACTCCACACAGAAAGATCCCGAGCCTGGATTTGAACCCAGGACTGCAGGAACTTCGTATTGTGAGGCAGACGCACTAACCCCTCTGCCACCGTGAAGCCATATATATATATATATATATACATATATATATATATATATATATATATATATATATATATATATATATATATATATATATATATATATATATATATATATATATATATATATATATATACATACAGTTGTGGTCAAAAGTTTACATACATTTCTCCGTCACATGGTGTCTATTTCGGAAGGCTTTCTGATGGGACTAAAAAGTACAAAACATACATACATACATACAGTCGCGGTCAAAAGTGTAAAGAACATAATGTCATGGCTGTCTTGAGTTTCCAATAATTTCTACAACTCTTATTTTTTGTGATGTAGTGATTGGAGCACATACTTGTTGGTCACAAAAAACATTCATGAAGTTTGCTTCTTTTATGAAGTTTTTACGGCTCTACTGAAAATGTGAGCAAATGTGCTGGGTCAAAAGTATACATACAGCAATGTTAATATTTGCTTACATGTCCCTTGGCAAGTTTCACTGCAATAAGGCGCTTGTGGTAGCCATCCACAAGATCTGGTTGGATTTTTGACCACTCCTCTTGACAAAATTGGTGCAGTTCAGCTAAATTTGTTGGTTTTCTGACATGGACTTTTTTCTTCAGCATTGTCCACACGTTAAAGTCAGGACTTCAGGAAGGCCATTTTAAAACCTTCAATCCAGCATAATTTAGCCATTCCTTTACCACTTTTGACTTGTGTTTTGGGTCATTTTCCTGTTGGAACACCCAACTGCGCCCAAGACCCAACCTCCGGGCTGATGATTTTAGCTTGTCCTGAAGAATTTGGAGGTAATCCTCCTTTTTCACTGTCCCATTTACTCTCTGTAAAGCACCAGTTCCATTGGCAGAAAAACAGGCCCAGATCATAATACTACCACCACCATGCTTGACAGTAGGAATTGTGTTCCTGGGATTAAAGGTCTCACCTTTTTTTCCTCCAAACATATTGCTGGGTATTGTATTCAAACAGCTAAAATTTTTTTTTAATCTGACCACAGAACTTTCCCCCAGAAGGTCTTATCTTTGTCCATGTCATGTCAAATGATCGGTATTGGAATCGTCAACAAACAACCCTGATCGGAACATCCCTAATATAAACCTCATGATTTGTGTATCGATAATTGTCAGTAGAATTTATGAACTTTTTTTTTTCCATTTAGCTTTTCTCTCTCTAATGACATTTTTAATCCAATTTATGTTATATAAGTTGTTGAAAACCTTCATAGCATTGGTGTCCTGATGAGAGTATCAAGAGTCGGAGCATCCAAACATTGATAAACGACATAGTGCCGTATAATAACCACAGAATCCTTCAGTATGCAGCGTCTCTTTTTGCTTCCGCTTGTGTTCAAGCTGCACTTAAGATACTTCCCAAGCAGCACCGTTTGTCTCAACGAGAGCTGCTTGTAAGATGAATCTCCATCCGTTCAAAGACGTCCTTGCCAGTGGGAGGGATTTGTTTTTGTTTTTTATCCTGCTTTTGATTTGTAGCTTGAAATGTGGTGCCTTATTACTTTTTTTTTCTCCCCCATGTTTCACAAAATAAGTGATTTACATAGTCTCAAGCAGCTGCTCATAATCAACATGTTGACGATAGTAACATTTTAAATGTGTTTATAGTGCCATGTGACTGCCTGTTGACGCAGTGGTGCAGTGGTGTAATTCTCGCTGAGTTGAAAGCACCTTTCTGTTATCTTTCTGATGGGACTAAAAAATAGGATACATACAGTCGTGGTCAAAAGTTTACATACACTTGTAAAGAACATAATGTCATGGCTGTCTTGAGTTTCCGATCATTTCTATAACTCTTATTTTTTTTGTGATTGGAGCACAAAACACATTCATGAAGTTTGGTTATTTTATGAATTTATTATGGCTCTGCTGGGTCAAAAGTGTACATACAGCAATGTTAATATTTGCTTCCATGTCCCTTGGCAAGTTTCACTGCAATAAGGTGCTTTTGTTAGCAACCCACAAGCTTCTGCTTGATTTTTCACCACAATATCGGTGCAGTTCAGCTGAATGTGATGCTTTTCTGACATGGAGTTGTTTCTTCAGCATGGTCCACACTTTTAAGTCAGGACTTTAGGAAAGCCATTCTAAAACCTTAATTATTGTCAGGCTTGCTCCTGACAGTTTGTTTGTGTTTTAGTTTTTCCTCTGTGTGTGTGTAGTATTCCCTGTCTTTAGTTTCTGTCAGCGTTCTTTTTTAGTCTGTTTCCTGTTTTTTTCCCGTTTCCCCACATATGCGGCTGATTGGCACCTGGCCACACCTGGTGTCAATCAGCCTAGTCCTATTTAGACCTGTCTTCCCAGCCAGTCAATGCTGGATTTTTGTCGATGTCACTTCCGTATTGTCACTCCTGTCGTGTCGTTTTGTGCCGTGTCATTTTAGCGTAGCGGTAAGCTATATGTCGGTATCTGTTTGTAGCTTTCTGTCTTTTGTTCCCTGCTTCCGTTTTGTTTTCACTCTACAAATAAAGACTTCTGTTTTCCTGTTCGCTACCCGCTAGCTTCCATGCTAAGCTCTTTTTGTTTTCTAGCTCCCATGCTAGCTCTTTTAGTTTTGTTATCCGCCTCGTGCACGCTTTTTGTTGTACCCCTTTTGTACTTGTTCTAGTATTTTAATTAAAACATGTTTTTCTATCCAATGCCTGCCTCCATCACTGCACCTTGGGGTTCGTCAACAACTAACTCTGACAATTATAGCCTGATTTAGCCATTCCTTTACCACTTTTGACCACATAACTTTCCTCCAGAAAGTCTTATCTTCGTCCATGTTGTCATGTCCTGGTGATCATGTTTAGTTTGGCTATGTTCGGTTTGGTTTTTGTATTTGGTCATTTCCTGTTTTTACACTCCCTGCTTTGTTTCCATGACAACCCATTATTTTTCACCTTTCCTCATATCGTGCACCTGATTCATTTGGACTCATGGACCTGTTGTCAATCACCACATCACTAGATAGATAGTATTTTATTGATTCCTTCAGGAGAGTTCCTTCAGGAAAATAAAAATAAAATAATTCACTATTCAAGCCTGCAGTTGCCAGGCGGTCAGCCTGGCGACATCACCCTCTATACACCCTTGTTTTTCATGCTGATGACCCATGCTGCTCTTTTCCATGCTTGTTTCTCGTTCCAAGTACGTTTTCTTTAATCATGCCATGGTTTGCAAGTTTGTTTTTATGTCCATAGTTCTGCGGTTGTGTTAGTTTTTGTTTATACCCTTTGTTTTTGTAGTACTTTTGAGTGTTAAAATCAAAAGATGTCATTACGTTCACGCCATGTCCGATCCAGTCGCTTCACACCTCGGGAGAACAATCCACACCGTAGTCCTAGTCTTGACACATGTGATGTCAGATGGGACAAAAATGGAGCTGTTTGGCCACAATACCCAGCAATATGTTTGGAGGAGAAAAGGTGAGGCCTTTAATCCCAGGAACACCATTCCCACCGTCAAGCATGGTGGTGGTAGTATTATTCTCTGGGCCTGTTTTGCTGCCAATGGAACTGGTGCTTTACAGAGAGTAAACGGGACAATGAAAAAGGAGGATTACCTCCAAATTCTTCAGCCCAGAGGTTGGGTCTTGGGCGCAGTTGGGTGTTCCAACAGGACAATGACCCTCACACACATGTCAAAAGTGGCAAAGGAATGGCTAAATCAGGTTAGAATTAAGGTTTTGGAATGGCCTTCCCAAAGTCCTGACTTAAACGTGTGGACAATGCTGAAGAAACAAGTCCATGTCAGAAAACCAACCCATTTAGCTGAACTGCACCAATTTTGTCAAAAGGAGTGGTTAACATTTCAACCAGAAGCTTGTGGAAGGCTACTTGCCAAGGGACATGTAAGCAAGTATTAACATTGCTGTATGTATACTTTTGACCCAGCTTATTTGCTCACATTTTCAGTAGAGCCATAATAAATTCATAAAAGGACCAAACTTCATGAATATTTTTTATGACCAACAAATATATGCTCCAATCACAAAAAATAAGAGCTGTAGAAATGATTGCAAACTCAAGACAGCCATGACATTATGTTCTTTACACTTTTGACCGCGACTGTACGTATGTATGTATGTATGTATGTTTTGTACTTTTTAGTCCCATCAGAAAGCCTTCCGAAATAGACACCATGTGACGGAGAAATGGAACACGAACAAATGTGATGCTTTGCTCAAAGCAGCAACATAAAATTGAGCTAAATGTTTTTCCAGTGGTGCAGGAAAGACAATATTAATGATGCCTAGCCAATGACTGAATGATGGGTTTTAATGTGTTCACGCTGTCCAACAATTAGAAGCAGGTCCTAGAACAGGAAGGACGAATGGTGATTTAATTGAAAACGATTATTACTGTCGAGGCCATTATTTATTTAATTATGTTTTAGTATCTAATGGTCTTGTGTAGAGTAGTTTGCCAATGAAGCGACTTGTACTACACAAAAAGTGGATTTCGAACAGCGCTGAAGGGCGAACATGCTCAAAATTTGTGTCCGTCAGAGCCGAAATAAACTAAAAATGATCAGCTCCAAGGTGTAATCACTTGCTACTCATCCCATTTTTGACATTTTCTTCATCAAACTCCATTCATGATGTTTGGGCTATCAATCTGTAAGGAAATAAAAACAGAGTCAACCCTTTTTTCAGTCATCCATCCATTTTTGTCTCTGTGGGTGGAGGCGAGGCCGCTAGCTTACAGACCAGACCTGGCCACATGCGGCCCGTTGAGCTTTTCAACCTGGCCCACCGGACATTCCCAAATATATTTTTTTACATCTTTAAATGGAAAGTGGAGCTGCCATTATGATGTGCAGTCATGTTTTCTAATGACCGTAAGTCTTCAACTATAATAAGTCTTTCAATGGTTGGACTCTGCACTTAGGGATGATATACCAGTTACTATGGTAATCTAATTTGTTACTATGGTCATCTAAGTAGTTACTATGGTAATGTAAGTCACAGGAGCTCAGACGAGGCAGCAAGCAATGTGGGCGGGGAGATTTTCACAACAAAGTTCTAAAGCTAAGTGATGTATCTGAAATTTCAGATTATAGGTGGGTTTATTTTGTACCCTCCGCGTTCATATTTCAGTTTGTTGCATTTTTTTTGCGTTTCACTTGATTGTAAAATGTGTCAATCGAAAGGGGGTGTGACGTTTATATTTTGTCAATATTCAGTGTTTTATCCTTCAAAGAAAAATGTTAAATTCCATTATGTTTTTTTAAGGCGGTCTGTCATAATTTTTTTTAGCATTTGATCAGACATTATTTTGAGGTTTTGTATTAGTGTTCATAAAAATAGATATACCGGCCCCCAGACACATTTTTTTCTCTAAATGTGGCCCCCGAGTCAAATAATTGCCCAGGCCTGGTATAGGCACACACAGAAGCTGTGGCTCGTAACGTAAACCAAAGGTGACAAGGTAGACCTGATCCAGATCGTGCCCAGAATCCAAAACTTTTCATGTCAGTTTCATCAAAATCTGCCCATAACTAAGTGGTTATATATATATTTTTAAATGACTTTCTTTGTAACATAAACATGACGTTAAAGGTGTGTAATTACCAGATTAAGGGCTTGAACTACTACAAATTTAAAGTGTGTCAAACTCTAGGCCCGGGGGGCCAAATGTGGCCCACCACATCATTTCTGTTGTGGATTGCCAGTTAATTTTAACGTGTACCGCCCCATATGTTACGCCTGTTCGGCATTTTGATGCCGGGTTCGATTCCCTCGAGGATGCGTCGAAAATTGAACACAGCAAAAAGGTATGAACTAATGATTTATTTAACAAAAGGTGCTAGAGAACAAAAATACTGGAGCTAAGAAAAGGCAAACAAAAGACGCTAGCATGAAAGCTAGGATAAACAAATAGTAAACTAAACTGGCACATAGGCACACAAAGGGGAAAACACAACATTTAGCATGAGAGCTAAGATTGAATAAAAGTGCGCAGCTTGAGAGCTCGCGAGAATTATACTGCAATTTGCATGTAAGCAAAAGCGCAAAGCAGACGTACCGTTGTGCATGAACACATTTGGATCCCAGACTAAACAACAAAAGATGCAGGCTTATATAAGGCAGGTGATTAGTGAGGACAGGTGTGCAGGGCCGTGAGAAACAAGTGAAACTAATAAGCTACCATGGTGACCGACTTAAACAGGAAATAATAGGATCAGACGGAGAGTGAAAATAAAAATGGAACCACAAACAATAATATGTGGAGGATCCAAAAAGCGGATCTCAACACCATAATTCTAATGTGCTTCGCTACTTCATCTATGTAGCCTGCAAAAGCACTTTCTTTGGGCTAAATTGCTCAATTATTGACGGAAAAACCTTGCACTTGCAATTGCATATGTTCGACACTTTAATATTATCTGATGTTCCAAGATTTTTTACGGGTAATACAAACTCAACATCTGCTTGTCTTCTTGACTTCCGATGTCAAAGTTAGTTATCTATCAATCGGTAAACAAAATATTATGATCAAAATGTGCCTTTGCAAATTGTGTAATGAGGCTCCAATACGGTTATATCCGTATATATTGACTTGTGGATGTGGCCCTCTGATGGCAGCCATTATTGCCATGTGGCCCTCAATAAAAAGTAGTTTGTCACCCCTGATTTAAAGGTTATTAAAACATGTGCAAACTTGATAGCACACGCAAACTACTAAACTTGAGCGCAGAGTAAAAATGAGCAAAATAAGGAGTGCAATCCAATTAATGTGTTTGTATTCTTTAATATACAATTATGCTAATTGTCAAAACGCCTGCAATAGTCAGAGGGGAAAAAACAACAATAATTAACACACATAGTATGATCTATCAATGCCAAAACTGCACTGCGGCTGCTGTTTTGTGGCTATATTTAGTACGTTTATAAAGTATGTGCAAACTGACTTTGTCTTATGTAAGCTTGTCAACATGTAAAGGACTGTCAAAAATACAAATATTAGATGTATTGTCTCTTCAGCAATATAATTTTATAATTTTAGACTTACAAGCGGACTTATGGAACTGATTGAGTCAAATTCAATTGATGTATTTTTATGTATGATGGCCTTTTTAAAGCCTTATTTTTATCAGTGAGGAAATATCTTGCAATGTGCATTTTGTTGCATTTGGATAATTTCAGATGCGTGACTGCGCTGTGGCATTGTGATTCTCCTCCGCCCCCTGCAGAAAGCGCCTAAAATAGTTTCTGTCGTCTGTAGATTGCGATTCTTTACTGCAGAAAAGGTGTTAAGGATAATAGATGTGTTGCGGTCTGCACCGCTTTTGCACTCGTTATTAATTGTACATGCAACACGCCAACATAAAAGTACACGCACTTTTATAGTTTGCACAAGCTGTTTAGCACATGGTATTTGGAGGATTGGATCTCCTAAATGAGCAAAAATAAGAAGTGCACTCCATTTAGAATGTTTGTCTTTGTAAATATACAAATATGCTGACTGTCAGAACGCCCGCAAGGGTGGGAAGAGAAAAACAAAAAATAATTAACAAACGCAGTGTGATCTATCAAGGCCAAAACTGCTCTGCGGCCGCTGTTTTGCGTCGATATTTAGTATGTTTATAAAGAACGTGCAACCTGGCTCTGTCGTATGTAGTTTTGTCAACATGTAAAGGACTGTCAAAAATTAAAATATTAGACGTATTGTCTATTCAGCAATATCATTTTATAGTTTTAGATCTGCAGGCTGACTTATGGAACTGATTGAGTCAAATTCAATTGATGTATTTTGGTGTCTGCTGGCTTTAAAAAAAAAAAAAAAGCCTTAGTTTTATCATCGAGGAAATATCTTGTAATATGCATTTTGTTGCGGTTGGATCATTTCAGATGCGTGATTGCGCTGTGGCATTGTGATTCACCACCACCCCCTGCAGAAAGCGCCTAAAATAGTTTCTGTCGTCTGTAGATTGCGATTCTTTACTGCAGAAAAGGTGTCAAGGATAATAGATGTGTTGCGGTCTGCACCGCTTTTGCACTCGTTATTAATTGTACATGCAACACGGCAACATAAAAGTACACACACTTTTATAGTTTGCACAAGCTGTTTAGCACATGGTATTTGGAGGATTGAGTCTCTTAAATGAGCAAAAATAAGAAGTGCACTCCATTTAGTGTGTTTGTCTTTGTCAATATACCAATATGCTGACTGTCAGAACGCCCGCAAGGGTGGGAGGAGAAAAACAAAAAATAATAATAAAGGCAGTGTGATCTATCGAGGCCAAAACTGCTCTGTGTCCGCTATTTTGCGTCTATATTTAGTATGTTTATAAAGAACGTGCAACCTGGCTCTGTCGTATGTAGTTTTGTCAACATGTAAAGGACTGTCAAAAATAAAAATATTAGACGTATTGTCTATTCAGCAATATCATTTTATAATTTTGGATCTACAGGCTGACTTATGGAACTGATTGAATCAAATTAAATTGATGTCTTTTGGTGTCTGCTGGCCTTTTTTAAAAAATAAAAAAAAAGCCTTAGTTTCATCATCGAGGAAATATCTTGTAATATGCATTTTGTTGCGGTTGGATAATTTCAGATGCATGACTACGCTGCGGCATTGTGATTTTCCACCGCCCCCTGCAGAGAGCGCCTAAAATAGTTTCTGTCGTCTGTAGATTGCGATTCTTTACTCCGGAAAATGTGTTAAGGATTACAAATGTGTTGCGGTCTGCACCGCTTTTGCACTCGTTATCAATTGTACACGCGTATACAAATATGGTGATTGTTAAAACGCCCGCAATGGTGGGAGGAGAAAAAGCAAAAATAATTATCAAACGCAGTGTGACCTATCAAGGCCAAAACTGCTCTGTGCCGATGTTTTGCGTCCATATTTAATATGTTTATAGAGAATGTGCAATCTGTCGTATTTAGGCTTGTTAACATGGATAATATTAGATGCATTGTCTTTTGAGCAATATCATTTTATAATTTTACATATGCAGGCTGACTTATTGACGTGATTGAATTAAGATAAAGTTATGTATTTTGGTGTCTGCTGGCCTTTTTTTTTTTTTTTAAAGAGTTTTATCATCGAGGAAATATATTGCAATATGCATTTTCTTGCATTTGGATCATTTCAGATGCATGACTGTGCTACAGCTTTGTGATTCTCCACCGTCCCCCTCGTTAGTTTCTGTTTTTCTGCAGATTGTGATTCTTTATTGTAGAAAAGGTGTTAAAGATTATAGATGTGTTGCGGTCTGCACCGCTTTTGCACTCGTTATCAATTGTACACGCAACACGACAACAAAATGTACGCACAATTTTATACTTTGCATAAGCTGTTTAGCGCGTGGTATTTGGATCCCATCAGAAAAGGCCCAATGACTAAAACTGTGATGGCTGCCAAAATGATCAGTGGTACTCCTCCCTAATTTGGGGAATGTCACTATCACTGTAAGGAAATGTCTATATTATTGGTGTTTTGTGTAGCATAATAGTGGTGATGTAAGTCGGTGGCTGAAAGTGTGTGTACAACTTGTTTACTGACAGAGCTTTACCATCCACTTACAATGGGACACACAGCCATTATTGTCAGAATGACTGGCAACACAATTGAGTAGTGATTCTAAGAATTCATGCAGCAAAAACTAAATTGTCTCTCATTGAAGACATTTTTGTCAAATGCAGAGAAAACCGCTGAATCACTCTCGTTTATAAAATGATTATTTTTCTTAAAGCTCTACGGCATTGGAGCGAATACTTCTACTTGCATCCTTAGGTCACCTTCGCTAAATGCTGTGCTTACAGTGAAGGGCATAAAAAGACTGGAAAAAAACTACATCTGCTTTATTTTTTGTTTGATATAGAAAGCTGCACGGTTTTCTTTCAATCAATGTTTACTCATATAGCCCTAGATCACAAGTGTCTCAAAGGGCTGCACAAGCCACAACGACATCCTCGGTTCAGATCCCAGTGTAGCGTGCAAGGACGGGAGTGGAAGAAGTGTGAAAAGATGGCGCTAACTGTTTTAATGACATTCAGACTTTACTTCAATCAATAATTGAGCAGCATCTCCTCATCTGGAAACAACAACAAGGCCATTAGCACATCCGACACGTACGTAGGATTAACTGAAGGAGCGTTCAAAACAAAATGGAATAATCATAAGGCCTCCTTTAGAAACCAGACTTTGCGGAATTCTACAGAACTCAGCAAACACATTTGGAACCTCAAAGACAATAATGTTGAATATTCAATAACATGGCAAATTCTTGCATCCAGCTCACCTTACAACAGTGGTAATAAAAGATGCAACCTATGCTTAAAAGAGAAACTGTTTATTATATATCATCCAGATCTGTCATCCCTCAAAAAGCGCAGTGAAATCATTTCAACATGCCGCCACAGACGGAAACACCTCCTGGGTAACACATGAGCCAATCACCACGCCCCTACGCCTGCCTGTACCCACCCACTCTGTGCTCTATATAAACCATTGTATGTGAATGCTTCCATTAAAATCTCCTGATGATTGAGGGAACCCCTCATGAAACACTTCTGTAGAGATGAAGTAGTCTTGTGATTTTTCCCACACCTACGTATTGCGCTCTACCACGGTATCGAGCACTATTCTCTGGCTAATCCAATCAAGACATATTATATATTTTATATATTGGACTGAAAAGTCTTCATCAGTCACTTTGCTATGTGTCCTATCCCGTTGACAAATCTCAATAATCAGTATATTTTAGCTGTGTTTTTAAATAATAATAATAATGGTGTGCACACATACAGTAAGAACCAACGCCGCAAACGAAACCCGAGCAGGTCCCACGTAGGACGTCATGCGTCACTCATCGTCACCATGACACTTTGGCCCGGAAAAGGAGTGGAAGACGTCACCACACGTGTGCCACAACAGGTCGGGGGCGAGTTAGTCAGAGTCGGAAGGGAGGAAGATTGTTCGGCGATGTGTGAAAAGTGACATTTTGAAAAGGCCTATTTAAAGAAGCCATCTGCAGTGTCTTGATGGCGGGGTCACCTGCTCGCCGCTTACCGCTGTGGACTTGGCGGCGTGTCACTGCGCCGGTCACACGCCGCGATCGGCTGCTTTCAAGCTCGCATGATGAGGCAAAGAGTAGTGCGCCGGAACAATGTGAACTCTGAACTTGAAACTACAAGACGACCCGACTCGCCGGGACTTGGCAAAATTGGACAGGAGTACAATTATTTGTCATCCAAAAACACATCGGTGGCTTTTCAAATCTGCCATAATGCGGTTCATACGTCTGCAATAGTTTGTTCCGATTGGTTTTACTGGAACAAATCATATTTTAATGTGGATTTATTATGCAAAAGCAACTTTTCTTACCAATCGGTACCTTTTTTGTGTATTTTGGATCGGCATAAGCTCCGAAAAATATGAAATCATACCATAGAGCAGGGGTCGGGAGCCTTTTTGGCTGAGAGAGCCATGGAAGCCAAATATTTTAAAATATATTTCCGTGAGAACCATATAATATTTTTTTAACACTGAATAGAACTAAATGTGTGCATTTTTATGTAAAACCAACATTAGGGTGTAACACGTCTGTTATTATTTTTAATAACATTTTTATTCTGAAGCTAACTAATAATGAAAAACATATTTCTTACCATTCTTGACTTCTTGAACAGGTGCGGTAGAAAAGGGATGGATGGATAAAAATGCATGAGAATGTTTTATATTTTGAACGTTATTTTACCACTGATTGCCAGTGAAATTATTCATTAGTTCTCGTGTTAAGCAATGTCATCTAAGAGCCAGATGCAGTCATCAAAAGAGCCACATCTGGCTCTAGAGCCATAGGTTCCCTACCCCTGCCATAGAGGCATTGCGGGGATATTTATAAAATAATCTTGCCTTCCTTCGTACTTCTTCCAAACGAGCTGTTTGGAAATGACACAACCTGTGAAGTTTTTTCCCAAGTGTGACATCAAGGGATATCTTCAGATATGGTCAAACATAACCTGACCTGCTCTGTGCCAGTAGTCCGACGCCATAGTCCAGTGTTTTTCAACCTTTTTTGAGCCAAGGCACATTTTTTTGCGTTGAAAAAATCCGGAGGCACACAACCAGCAGAAAAAATTTAAAAAAGAAACTCGGTTGACAGTAAAAAGTTGTTGCATTTGTTGAATTGGAATTTAAACCATAACCGATCAATAGAGGTCTTGTCTGAAAGAACTGTCACCCCGTGACTTATTTTGAGTTTATTGGTGTTTTCCTGTGTGTAGTGTTTTAATTATTCCCTTGCACTCCTATTTTGTTGGCTTTTTCTCTTTTTTTGGTATTTTCTTGTGGGAGTTTCATGTCTTCCTTTGAGCGAAATTTCTCGCATCTACTTTGTTTTAGCAATCAAGAATATTTCAGTTGTTTTTATCCGTCTTTGCGAGGACATTGTTGATTGTCATGTCATGTTTGGATGTACATTGCGGACGCCGTCTTTGCTACTCAGTAAGTCTTTGCTGTCGTCCAGCATTCTGTTTTTGTTTACTTTGTAGCCAGTTCAGTTCGAGTTTCGTTCTGCATAGCGCTTCCCTAAGCTTCAATGCCTTTTCTTAGCAGAACTCACCTTTTGTTTATTTTTGGTTTAAGCATTAGATACCTTTTACCTGCACCCTGCCTCCCGCTGTTCCCGACATCTACCAAGCAATTAGCTACGGGCTGCCACCTACTGATATGGAAGAGTATTACACGGTTACTCTGCCGAGCTCCAGACAGCACCGACACTCAACAACAACACAACATTTGCAGATTAAAATTACCGGTTCGCAAACAATATTTTTTACCCAAATAGGTGAAACTAGATAATGTCCCGCGGAACAGTGGTTGAAAAGTCAATACACTCCCTTTTTTTCTCTACCCTCTTGTTATGGGGCATTCATCCTCAGCTGTTGCCATTTTTAATGCAAAGTAGTGCATAGTTGTAACTTATACATGGGCCTGGGCTGATAACATATTGACTTACGAATTATTGCAGATAAACATTATTATTGCCATTATTTTTTTTAGACCAAATTAACCACAGATGTAATGACAATACATATGATGAATGGAAGTATACCCTTTCAAATGCAACTAACTTGGATTTCTCGTATATTTTAACATTGCACTTGAGAGGAATGGGGTTTGGGGAGGGGGGTGGTAATCAATTCTGCAATGCTGTGAGATGAAAACGATGGCAAGTGCCACTCTGCATAGCAACTGACCCGGTGGTCGAAATTGAGATTGCCACAAAACACATTTTAAGATATTCAACACACACCAAAGTGGACAGTGCTCCCCCCGCCCACCCTGCGGTCACGTTTCATGTGTAGGTAGGTAGGTAGGTAGGTAGGTAGGTAGGTCTTTATTGTCATTGCAACAAGTACAACAAAACTTTGTTTATAGCACAAACCTGTTCAAGATTAGACAAACAAACAGTGTACAGGGTTACAGAACAAGAACGCTGATGGGTCGCCATAAGGCGCCCCGTAAAAGATGGGAAAAAGGTCAACGCTGGAGAAGGGTGAGTAAAAAAATACAATCCAGACTGGGCTCCTAAGGGGGCCCAGTTTGGAGTGAGAAAAAACCTCCATAGCAAAGCACATATACATGTTACAACATACATATCCAGATGTCTAGCAATCAATCAATCAATCAATCAATGTTTATTTATATAGCCCTAAATCACAAATGTCTCAAAGGACTGCACAAACCATTATGACTACGACATCCTCGGAAGAACCCACAAAAGGGCAAGGAAAACTCACACCCAGTGGGCAGGGAGAATTCACATCCAGTGGGACGCCAGTGACAATGCTGACTATGAGAAACCTTGGAGAGGACCTCAGAAGTGGGCACCCCCCCCCCCCCTCTAGGGGACCGAAAGCAATGGATGTCGAGCGGGTCTAACATGATACTGTGAAAGTTCAATCCTTAGTGGCTCCAACACAGCCGCGAGAGTTCAGTTCAAAGCGGATCCAAGACAGCAGCGAGAGTCCCGTCCAGAGGAAACCATCCCAAGCGGAGGCAGATCAGATACAACCGATACACAGGCGAGCGGTCCATCCTGGGTCCCGACGAGCGGTCCATCCTGGGTCTAGACTCTGGACAGCCAGTACCTCATCCATGGTCATCGGACCGGAACCCGCTCCACAGGGGAGGGGGGGACATAGGAGAAAAAAATAAAAGAAGCGGCAGATCAACTGGTCTAAAAAGGAGGTCTATTTAAAGGCTAGAGTATACAAATGAGCTTTAAAGTGGGACTTAAATGCTTCTACTGAGGTAGCATCTCGAACTGTTACCGGGAGGGCATTCCAGAGTACTGGAGCCCGAACGGAAAACGCTCTATATCCCGCAGACTTTTTTTGGGCTTTAGGAATCACTAATAAGACAAAGTCTTTTGAACGCAGATTTCTTGCCGGGACATATGGTACAATACAATCTGCAAGATAGGATGGAGCTAGACCGTGTAGTATTTTATACTTCACGGTCTGTTGCTACCACTATAGCAACAGAGCGAAGGTAGTTCAAGGTCAAGGTGGTAGGTCGCAGCTCTCAGGCGCTGACCATCCATTCATCACCCCTACGGGATTAGCGTCGAGGGCATCGGATTGGGGGACCGGAGGGTGTATGTGTGGCGTATAGTTTTTTCGTGGCTGTGTGTGTGTGTGTGTATTAGCCCATAATGTGTCTCTGCTCCGCGGCCTTGATGTATTATTCCGGCGCTAGTCCAAAGTTCACAACAACAGGTGTGTGTCCATGAGAGACAAGAAGGGAGTTTGTTGTGTCTTCCTGCAGTGATCTTCGGGAGAGTCTCGAAGCCAGGGAAAAAAACCAAGTTAAAATTATTTGTATGCCAGTGAAAATAAAATGTGTTTTTCACTCTAAAATTGTCTATGACTGGTCCTAAAAAACTGCGGGGTAGACAGTCCGATGTAATCCACAGTTCTTCCCGCATCCTCCAATCATTTGTGGCAGCTTTGGGGTACTTTGAAGACTGCCAGCAACTTCCAATTTGTCGACGAACCAGAGCAACGCTTACTCCAATCGGCAGATGTCCTGTTGTCATAATTCCGAATAGGTGGATATCTTCACGTCCTCGACAGAAAAGGGTCGCCAGGCACACAGCCCTCCTTCTTCTCCCAAGAGTCCGTCGTGTGTCCAGCAACAACCGCTTCGTCACGACAGCAGGTTCCCCCGAACCCAAGTTCTTGTCAATTTTGTTGAGGCCAGTTAAATAGTTCCAATGTTTACATTTGGAGAGCAGTGCAAAAAGAGGCAACAATAAAGTTAAGACAAGACAAAACAAAGAAGCAAGCAGGAGAGGTAAGGGAGAGGAAAGGGGAGCGTCCACCCTCGTTGAGCGCCGGAGAGACAAGACCGGGACGAATGTGGCCATATGGACCCCTTATGGCAGGGGTCGGGAACCTTTTTGGCTGAGAGAGCCAAATATTTCAAAATCTATTTCCGTGAGAGCCATATAAAATTTTTTAACACTGAATACAACTAAATGCGGTGACGTTCCACGTCCCAAGAGCTAGCTTCTGTAGCCGAGGATCGGACCGCCAAGTGCCCTGCCTTCGCCTGCCGCCCAGCTCACAATGCACCCGACCTCTATGGCCCCTCCTATGAGTGGTGAGCCCATTGGAGGGATGACCCACGTTGCCTCTTCGGGCTGTGCCCGGCCGGGCCCCATGGGGACAGGCCCGACCACCAGGCGCTCGCCATCGTGCCCCAACTCCGGGCCTGGCTCCAGAGCGGGGCCCCGGTGACCCACGTCCGGGCGAGGGAAATCTGGGTTCATTTTGTTGTAATTCCATAGAAGTCTTTGAGCTGCTCTTTGTCTGATCACTCACCTAGTGTGGTTTTCGTCCTGGTCGTGGAACTGTGGACCAGCTCTATACTCTCGGCAGGGTTCTTGAGGGTGCATGGGAGTTTGCCCAACCAGTCTACATGTGCTTTGTGGACTTGGAGAAGGCATTCGACCGTGTCCCTCGGGAAGTCCTGTGGGGAGTGCTCAGAGAGTATGGGGTATCGGACTGTCTTATTGTGGCAGTCCGCTCCCTGTATGATCAGTGTCAGAACTTGGTCCGCATTGCTGGCAGTAAGTCGGACACGTTTCCAGTGAGGGTTGGACTCCGCCAAGGCTGTCCTTTGTCACCCAGTCTGTTCATAACTTTTATGGACAGAATTTCTAGGCGCAGTCAAGGCGTTGAGGGGTTCTGGTTTGGTGGCCACGGGATTAGGTCTCTGCTTTTTGCAGATGATGTAGTCCTGATGGCTTCATCTGGCCGGGATCTTCAGCTCTCACTGGATCGGTTCGCAGCCGAGTGTGAAGCGACCGGAATGAGAATCAGCACCTCCAAGTCCGAGTCCATGGTTCTTGCCCGGAAAAGGGTGGAGTGCCATCTCCGGGTTGGGGAGGAGACCCTGCCCCAAGTGGAGGAGTTCAAGTACCTAGGAGTCTTGTTCACGAGTGGGGGATGAGTGGATCGTGAGATCGACAGGCGGATCGGTGCAGCGTCTTCAGTAATGCGGACGTTGTATCGAGCCGTTGTGGTGAAGAAGGAGCTGAGCCGGAAGGCAAAGCTCTCAATTTACCGGTCGATCTACGTTCCCATCCTCACCTATGGTCATGAGCTTTGGGTCATGACCGAAAGGATAAGATCACGGGTACAAGCGGCCGAAATGAGTTTCCTCCGCCGGGTGGCGGGGCTCTCCCTTAGAGATAGGGTGAGAAGCTCTGCCATCCGGGAGGAACTCAACGTAAAGCCGCTGCTCCTCCACATCGAGAGGAGCCAGATGAGATGGTTCGGGCATCTGGTCAGGATGCCACTCGAACGCCTCCCTAGGGATGTGTTTAGGGCACGTCCAGCTGGTAGGAGTCCACGGGGAAGACCCAGGACACGTTGGGAAGACTATGTCTCCCAGCTGGCCTGGGAACGCCTCGGGATCCCCCGGGAAGAGCTAGACGAAGTGGCTGGAGATAGGGAAGTCTGGGCTTCCCTGCTTAGGCTGCTGCCCCCGCGACCCGACCTCGGATAAGCGGAAGATGATGGATGGATGGATGGACAACTAAATGCGTGCATTTTTAAGTAAGACCAACATTTTTAGAGTATAATACGTCTCTTATTCTTTTTAATAACATTGTTATTCTGAACCTAACCAATAATAGATCAAATGTCATGTCTCTTGATCATGTTTTTGTTTGGCCAAGTGCTGTTTGTCCTTTGGACTCTTTAAGTTCCTGTTTTTTTTCCACTCCCTTGTCTGGTTTCCTTGGTTACTCATTTTGTCCACCTGTCTCTGGTGGACAAAATGCCCGCTCACCTGCTTCCCGAGCACTAATCAGAGGCAGTATTTAAGCTCGTCTTTGCCAGTCAGTCGCCCTGCGCTGACTTGTTTCATGCCTTGCCATAGTTTCGTGCTTCATGCCATGCTAAGTAAGTTTTGTTTGATTTATGTTCTTAGTCTGTTTATGCGTTAGTTTTGTTTTTGAGCTCAAGTTGTGCCTCCGCTGTGAGCGATTTTTGTTTGTATATTTTTTTAGTTAAAATTAAATCATGTTTTTACCTAAATGCCATGTCCAGAGTAGTCCGTCTGCCTTCCTGGGAGAACGACCCCGCAGCAAGCGTTAAGCAATGTCAGCTAAGATTTATCTGAGAGCCAGATGCAGTCATCAAAAGAGCCACATCTGGCTCTAGAGCAGGGGTAGGGGACCTATGGCTCTAGAGCCAGATGTGGCTCTTTTGATGACTGCATCTGGCTCTCGGATAAATCTGAGCTGGCATTGCTTAACATGATAAGTAATGAATAATTCCATTTGTAATCACAGTGTTAAAAATAACGTTCAAAATGTTAAACATTCTCATGCCTTTTTATTCCATCCATCCGTTTTCTACCGCACCTGTTCAAGAAGTTGCATAATGGTAAGAAGTTATTTATTTATGATTGGTTAGTGTGGGGCTTGACCTCCTGGGGGTTCTTCAGACCCCCAAGCACCGACATGAGAGCCTATTTCGGGGTTACAATATTGTTTTATTTTTTAATAAGTCTCTCGGTTACTTTCCAGCAATAGTATTTCCAGCCCCAACCAAGTCTCTCCTCCTGGCTGCTGCTTGTAAAAGAGCCACAGGTGATTAGATAACAAGGCCCAGGTGGGCCTTCTACGCACCTTTCGCTGCAGGCCCGCAGGTCACGCCCCCTCCACAGTTAGCTTCAGAATAACAATGGTATTACAAAGAATAAGAGACCTTTTATACTCTAGAAATGTTGGTCTTACTTAAAAATGCATGTGTTTAGTTGTGTTCAGTGTTAAAAAAAATATTATATGGCTCTTATGGGAATATATTTTAAAATATTTGGCTCTTTTGCTCTCTCAGCCAAAAAGGTTCCTGACCCCTGCTCTAGAGCCATCGGTTCCCTACCCCTGCCTTATGGCATAAACGAAACAATGTCTGCCAACTTGCATACAATTGTTGCTGCTGCTGGCCACTATGGGAGAGCTGGGCAAATATTTTGACTTAGGGGCCACAATGAGAGAAAAAATGGGTCTCGGGGGCCAATGTGTATGTGTGTATAAATGATATATACTATACTATATTATATATGCTGTACAAAATACTACACGGTCTAGCTCCATCCTACCTTGCCGATTGTATTGTACCATATGTCCCGGCAAGAAATCTGCGTTCAAAGGACTCCGGCTTGTTAGTGATTCCCAAAGCCCAAAAAAAGTCTGCGGGCTATAGAGCGTTTTCCGTTCGGGCTCCAGTACTCTGGAATGCCCTCCCGGTAACAGTTCGAGATGCCACCTCAGTAGAAGCATTTAAGTCTCACCTTGAAACTCATTTGTATACTCTAGCCTTTAAATAGACTCCCTTTTTAGACCAGTTGATCTGCTGTTTCTTTTCTTTTTCTTCTATGTCCCACTCTCCCCTGTGGAGGGGGTCCAGTCCGATCCGGTGGCCATGTACTGCTTGCCTGTGTATCGGCTGGGGACATCTCTGCGCTGCTGATCTGCCTCCGCTTGGGATGGTTTCCTGCTGGCTCCGCTGTGAACGGGACTCTCGCTGCTGTGTTGGATCCGCTTTGGACTGGACTCTCGCGACTGTGTTGGATCCATTGTGGATTGAACTTTCACAGTATCATGTTAGACCCGCTCGACATCCATTGCTTTCCTCCTCTCTAAGGTTCTCATAGTCATTATTGTCACAGACGTCCCACTGGATCAGTATTGTCACCGATGTCCCACTGGGTGTGAGTTTTCCTTGCCCTTATGTGGGCCTACCGAGGATGTCATGGTGGTTTGTGCAGCCCTTTGAGACACTAGTGATTTAGGGCTATATAAGTAAACATTGATTGATTGATTGATATGTGTGTTTGGGTCCCTTTTAAAATGTTGGGTTGCCGACCCCTGTGCTAGGGTGTGGTGCAGCGCTACAGGGGTATGTTCCAGTCGACCATGCTGCTAATTGTGCCTTAAGTTCGCAAGTAAGAACATTTCCCGACTTCCCGGTCCCTCCGATTGCAGGAAATCCAAGCAATAAGCAATGCAGGTTAATTAGGAGGCAGCGGCTGGGCTGGCTGCTTCCCCCTCGTCCCTCCTAATGAGCAGCTTCATCCTCATCCCCGCTCTGCCTGTCAGTCAGTGTTCCGCTTGTAGGAGTGGGTTCAGGTGCGCAGGTGTCGGGCCGCCAGCTGCCAGTCATCTTCAATCTTTTCTGCATTAAGCACAGGAAGTCACCAGAGAACACCCTCCCTGCTGCACACTTCACTTTGTTGCTACGTGCAGATGTTCTCCTTGCCAACTTCCCTTTTCTGACCTCAAAAGAACAACAAAAACCTTTTTTAAAAAGTCGCTCCCAGACTTGAGTTAGAGCCTGGATTGATCACCTGTCAATCACAACCATACGTTGTACGATATATGGGTAATAATACACAATATTAAAAATTGGTACTATACTACCTTTGAAAAATAACAGTATTTTTTTGTTTTGTTTTGTTTTTTACAGACATAACATAGCTTCATCCTGACGTAAAACGAGCAGAGGGGTATGTTTTTTTTTTATTTTTTATCCTGTCCAGCTTCTCAGGCAAATCATATAGTTGATGTAGATGCCCATACCGGCTGTTCAGATTTACTTTACAAAAGAGAAGTGTGGGATACTTCTCTTTTTGTCTTATTTGAATGTGACTTTATTAAATGTATTTATATTATCATTTGGTGCAGCCGGGCCGGAGCAGGAGGGGATGGAAAGAGAAAAAAAGGAAGACAGAGGGGGAAATTGTGGGGATAAGAGGGGGATTAGACAGAGAGACAAAAACAACGACAGCAAATACAACAATAACAACAACAACAATAGAACAACACCAGCACATACATAATATCTACAAATATGATGGTAAAAGTGATAACAAATAAGCAGTTAGTGAAATAAATAATATAGTAATGACAATGAGCATTTTTATACTAAAACTGAAGCAATACAAATACCAATAGAAAAAGCGCTATTGATCATGAACAAAACCAATAGTTTACCTCTATTATCAACAATAAAGTTGTTCAAATGCAACGATACGTATACATAATGATAGCGAGAAAGATAATAAAAAAATGAATAAACAAATGAAAAAAAAAGAAAAAAAAAGAAGAAGAAATACCAAAAGATGAAAGGGAAGAGAGAGAGGCAACCTATATTAATCTTGTAGATTGTTATAGTAACATTGGTTTAAGCTCTGTCAATATGCCTTGTGTTACCCAGTTTACCTTAGGGCAACACGTTGATATATGTTTGATGAAACATGATTATGTGCATGAGTGTATGTATGTATATGTACTTGTATATGAACATAATGTGTATATGAATGTTTGTACAGTAAATGTATATGTACATGTATGTGTATATGTATGTTTGTACAGTGAATGTATATGTACATGTATGTGTATGTTTGTTTGTAAAGTGAATGTATATGTACATGTATGTGTATATGTATGTTTGTACAGTGAATGTATATGTAGAGTATATGTATGTTTTTTTGTACAGTAAATGTATATGTACATGTATGTGTATATGTATGTTTGTACAGTGAATGTATATGTACATGTATGTGTATATGTATGTTTGTACAGTGAATGTATATGTACATGTATGTGTATATGTATGTTTGTACAGTGAATGTATATGTACATGTATGTGTATATGTATGTTTGTACAGTGAATGTATATGTACATGTATGTGTATATGTATGTTTGTACAGTGAATGTATATGTACATGTATGTTTGTACAGTGAATGTATATGTACATGTATGTGTATACGTATGTTTGTACAGTGATTGTATATGTACACGTATGTGTATATGTATGTTTGTACAGTGATTGTATATGTACAGTATATGTATGTTTGTTTGTACAGTGAATGTATATGTACATGTATGTGTATGTTTGTACCGTGAATGTGCGCATGGATGGACGGACTTGGAGTATGTAGGTATGTACTGTATTTGTGTATGTATGTGGGAGCGTAGGTACATATGTATGTATGTTTGTATGTTTGAATAACGATGTGTGTGAGTATATGTGTGTTTGTATGTACAATATATTTGAGAGGGGCATGTTAGGCAACGCACACGCACAGTACTTACAAACAGAAACAGTGTGAAGACACAAAAGGGAGAATGGACGCATTTTGGCCAATAAAGGTGAAGCTTTGAACACTGAAGCGCTCCTCCGCCAGCGGTGCTTTTAGACATGGCTTGCTAGCTAATCTGCTGTCAGCGGGTTTGCCGCCTCCATGGTATCGCCACCAAGTATCGTCCCTGCTAAACATGCTTCGCCACACACCGAAGGAGGGTACAATAGTTCACCGCTAACAACAGGCTAGCATTTCTGAATGTAAACAAATGCCATGGGTGGATATACACCTGCCATCCACTGTAATGATACAAAGTACAAGAGCGTATCTAGCGATACTACAATGATTAATTCGATATCTTTTTAAAATGACAAAGTATTTTGTCTATTTTATTGTTTATGAACCCGAAATACGCCCCTGGACACAGGAGAACTTTTTTAACGTGTGATAATGCCACAAGAGGGCAGCAAAGCATGCCTGATGGGTTCTCTACTGTACTATTTTAGTGGATTCCTAATAAAATCACCATGATAATAGTTACCAAAGCATTAAATGTAATTTTTTGGGACATTTTTCTATGACCCCGGAACCACTTGGTATTGTATTGGTATCCAATGTGTGCAGTATCACCTAAAACAGATGTAAAATATCAAACAACATAATAATAAGTGATTACCGTACCATAGAGCGCACCTGATTATAAGGCGCTCTGCCGACGATTGGTCTATTTTTCTATCGTTTTTCATATATTAGGCGCACCCGATTATAGAGCGCATTAAATAATTATATTGTTATTATTTTTGACATAACATGATTGTGGTTCTTTGGTCAAAATGTTGCCTAGATGATGTTTTACACATCATCTTCAAGCCACGTTCTGACAGTCGCTTCCGGATGCGCCGTTTTGTGGGCGGTCTTATTTACGTGGCTCACCTTCGGCAGCGTCTTCTCCCCGTCATCTTTGTTGTAGCGGTGTAGCGTGCAAGGATGGGAGTGGAAGAAATGTGAAAAGATGGCGCTAACTGTTTTAATGACATTCAAACTTTACTTCAATCAATAACGGAGCAGCATCTCCTCATCCAGAAACAACAACACCGGAAATGTGTCCCGTGAAAAACATTCCGACCGAAACTCTCTAGTAACTAAAGTTCATTGGGTGAATAATGTAAAGTCACTACACCGGTATGTTTTAGCACTTTCATGGTAATTTTACTGGCAGATATAAGTAAGAACGTTACACTCTTTTATAATAGAAATGGCAATGTCCCATAACTAGTAGATAGAGAAAAAGAAGAAGCTTATCAACTACGATGTTGACACAAACACTTTCAGGATTTATGCAGATCCCAAATACAGATCAGCAGGTACCAGAAGGTAAGACTAGTTGTTTTTCCATTATATTGCAATACAAAATGCTAGATAATGTCTTACCTTATACACACACCATAATAATACTCCTATGTTTAATGCGCCAATAATCCTTCAAGCGGTGCGGCTTCATAGCTTACCAAAGTCATACTAAAACATTTTGATAGATATTTGAGCACCGTGTGTAATGTTCTCTATTTTCAATGAAACATATAACATGTTGCTGCTGTTTACTTGAGTCATATTACCATCATAGTGCAGTTTCCACATATCTCGTATTTCTATACCGCGGTATAGCTCGGTTGGTAGAGCGGCTGTGCCGGCAACTTGAGGGTTGCAGGTTCGATCCCTGCTTCTGCAATCCTAGTCACTGCCGTTGTGTCCTTGGGCAAGACACTTTACCAACCTGCTCCCAGTGCCACCCACACTGGTTTAAATGTAACTTAGATATTGGGTTTCACTATGTAAAGCGCTTTGAGTCACTAGAGAAAAAGCGCTCTATAAATATAATTCACTTCACTTCACTTAACTCTTATGTTTGACTGCCATCTACTGGTCACACTTATCATTACACCATGTACCAAATAAAATTGCTTCGAGGTCGGTAAGCAAAACCAGAATTATTCCGTACATTAAGCGCACCTGGTTATACGGAATTAAAAATATATATATATATATAGATTTTAAGTGTGCCTTATAGTCCGGAAAATACGGTATTACATTTCAACAGAAGTGTATATGGAACATGTTGAGACAGAAAGTAAGCAGATGTTAACATTAAATGAACAAGAATATTAATAATCCATTTTCGACCGCTTGTCCCTCATAATTTTGACAAAATAATACGGTAAAAATGACAACATGTCTGCATATGTCAGCAGCTAATTAAGAGCGGCTGTTTGTTTACTTATTACTGACTATTTTATTTCATGCCAAAATTGTTTGATTGCAACAAGAAGTTTAATGCATAATTTCTGGTCAAAATAAAGGCAATAATGACATTTATTATTTAGAAAAATATCAAAATACAATTTCGTACCTGTACCAGTACCAACATATTTGAATCGGGACAACCCTAATACCTACAATATAAGATATCATAACTTATATTAGATATGTAACGATGTCAACATTTCTTATGGCGGTGACCGTGACCAAAATGAACACGGTTATCATTAATATTTTGGTATTGTTCAATGTGCTAAACAACTACTTATACACACACTGAACTATTTTGACCAAGTTGTTCTTTTTTAAATAACAAAAATAAATAGACACTTTTAGAAAAGCCACCATGTGTTTATTATGCTTCACTGATGTTTTAGTCTTAGTATTTTATTCGTTTTAATGGCTTCGCTTTTATTGTTTTGTTTGTAATGTAGCATTTTATGATGTATTTAAAATCAAAGTGTGTAACAAATGAAACCTATTCAGGGTTTCTCATAGCTTGCCAATATAAATGTGGCGGTGGGGGCGTGGTCAATATGACATTATCATATTTATGATGTCATCATGATTGTGATTTGCAATGAAGGACTTTTCTTTAACAAAGGCTAAACAAAATGTTTTATGTATATTTAAAAAACAAAATGTATTATTAGTTGTTTATAATAACATATGTGTTTTCCTACATTAGCAGAATCAGCATTAATTCCTAAGTACGTTTAACTTGGTGGACTGCTCTGCTCTCTTTGTTCAATACAATTTCAAATGTTGCTGCTTTTTGTAAAAAGTAACACAAGCTACTTTATATTTTGCAAAAAAAACATGATTTTGCTAAGTATATAAACAGTCCTTTAAACGGGAGATGAAAAAAATAACTCGAGGTGTTTTGTTGATATTTGTCACGTTTAGGGATCATGTTTTTGTTTTGGTCATGTTCGGTTTTGTTTTTTGGACAATCGGTTAATATGTTTGCACTTCCTGGTTTGTTTTCATACCATGCCAACTCATTAGTTTTCGCCTTGTCCTCATGTCTCACACCTGTTTGCAATTATCATGTCTATTATTTAAACTGGAAGTTGCCAGGAAGTTAGCCTGGCAACGTTACCCCTACTCCCTTCATGCCATGCCATGCCTGTTAATCACTCTGCACATAGTTTCTCTCCTGCTCATGCCATGTAAGTTTTTGATTTTTTTATTTCTCAGTTGTTGAGTTTGGTTTTTTTGTCTATTGTCATGCCATAGTGCTAGTTTTGTTTTTTAGTCAAGTTTGTTCTCCGCCCTCGTGCGCGCCTTTTGTTTGCCTTTTTGAGTTATAGTGTCAGGGCTTCACGGTTGCAGAGGGGTTGGTGCGTCTGCCTCACAATACAAAGGTCCTGCAGTCCTGGGTTCAAATCCAAGCTCGGGATCTTTTTGTGTGGAGTTTGCATGTTCTCCCCATGAATGCCTGGGTTCCCTCCGGGTACTCCGGCTTCCTCCCACTTCCAAAGACATGCACCTGGGGATAGGTTGATTGGCAACACTAAATGTTCCCTAGTGTGTGAATGTTGTCTGTCTATCTGTGTTGGCCCTGTGATGAGGTAGCGACTTGTTCAGGGTGTACCCCGCCTTCCGCCCGACTGTCGCTGAGATAGGCGCCAGCGCCCCCCGCGACCCCAAAAAGGGAATAAGCGGTGGAAAATTGATGGATGGAGTGTTAAGAAATGAATATGTACTTACATTCACGTCTTGCTCTTGCCAACTTTCCTTTGCCTCGGAAAAAACAAACCACCCCATAGTCCAAGTCTTGACAATATTCTCCACAATGAAGTCAATGAAGAACAGTCAGAAAAGTACATCATACATGTAGACATAAAGTGCATGTACATGTATTAATAATAGTAAATTACTGTATGAATTTAGTTTGGAAAAAAAAACAATAGTTATGCAGGATGAAGGTTGAGCTCTAATGCAGCTAGCTTAATGCTAACGTACGATGGATAAAAGCCTAACCAAAAATAGCATGGACTATCACAGGGCGAATATGTAGACAAACAATTATGTTTTCATGTAAAAAAAAAACTTGTTTTGAACGTGTGGCGGCATTTATCTTGCAGTGGCGGTGTGCCACCGACATTTACATTTAGGGAAAACCCTGCTATTTTCGGCGGGCCTGCGATGAGCTGGCGACTTGTCCATGGTGTATGCCTTCCGCCCGATTGTAGCTGAAATAGGCACCAGCGCCCCTGCGACCCCAATAAGCGGTAGAAAATGGATGGATGGATTTCTGCCGGGCGTTGTGGCGTCGTACTCTGTTCAGCAGTCCTTGACCGCACGGTAATAAATATGTCAAACTTGGTATATAATGATCACTCTTTTTTTAACAGAGCAAATTTTGTAGGTTCAATGTACAAAACCCACAAGCAGTGAAGTTGGCACATTGTGTAAATTGTAAATAAAAACAAAATAAAATGATTTTCAACCTATATTCAATTAAATAGACTGCAAATGCAAGATATTTAATGTTCGTGCTGAAAAACGTTATTTCTTTGCAAATATTAGCTCATTTAGAATTTGATGCTTGCAGCATGTTTCAAAAAAAGCTGGCACTAGTGGCAAGAAAGGCTGACAAAGTTGAGGAACGCTCATCAAAACACTTATTTGGAACATCCCATAGGTCAGGGGTGTCAAACTCAAATACAGAGTGGCCCAAAATTCTAAACTGAACAAAGCCGGGGGCCAAAGTTAAACAACTTAACCTTTTAATAGGGACCCAAACAAGTTTTGCATTGAATATCGAACAAGCAAGGCTTATATAACTTTATAGTGACATGCAAAATCGAGTTTTGTTGGTAGCGGGGGTGTATATTGTAGCGTCCCGGAAGAGTTAGTGCTGCAAAGGGTTCTGGGTATTTGTTCTGTTGTGTTTATGTTGTGTTACGGTGCGGATGTTTTCCCGAAATGTGTTTGTCATTCTTGTTTGGTGTGGGTTCACAGTGTGGTGTAACAGTGTTAAAGTTGTTTATACGGCAACCCTCAGTGTGACCTGTATGGCTGTTGACCTATTCACTTGTGTGTGTGTAGAAGCCGCATATATTACGTGACTGGGCCGGCAGGCTGTTTGTATGGAGGAAAAGCGGACGTGACGACAGGTTGTAGAGGATGCTAAAAGCAGTACCTTTAAGACACGCCCCCAATTTTGTTGTCCGGGTGGAAATTCAGGAGAATGGTTGCCCCGGAAGGTTTTCGGGGGGGCGTTGAAATTCAGGATTCTCCTGGAAAAATCGGGAAGGTTGGCAAGTATGAGGATTAGCGTTGAATGTGGTGATACAGCGGCACCGCCACTGTATATTACCGGCGGGCCAGCTCTAATTTTAATTTATTATTGCCTCAAGGGCCAAATGAAATTACATGGCGGGGCAAATTTGGCCCGCGGGCCAGAGTTTGACACCCATGCCCTAGGTGAACAGGCTAGTTGGGAACAGGTGGGTGCCATTCCAAGAAATGCTGAGTCGTTTACAAACAAGTGCGGGGCGACGGTCACCATTTCGTGAACAAATGCATGAGCAAATTGCCGAACATTTTAAGAACAACATTTGTCAACGAGCTATTGCAAGGAATTTAGGGATTTCACCATCTGTGGTCTGTAATATCATCATTTCAGAGAATCTGGAGAATTCACTGCACATAAGCGATGACATCACGGACATTTGACCCCTCAGGCGGTACTGCATCAAAAAGTGACATCAGTGTGTAAAGGATATCACCACATGAGTTCAGGAACAATTCAGAAAACCACTGTCAGTAAGTAGTTTGTCACTTCACCTGTAAGTGCAAGTAAATATTCCACTATGCAAAGCCAAAGCCATTTACCAACAACATCCAGAAACGCTGCCGGCTTCGCTGGGCCCAAGCTCATCTAAGATGGACTGATGCAAAGTGGAAAAGTGGTCTTTGGTCTGATGAGTCCACATTTCAAATTGTTTTTGGAAACTGTGGATGTCGTGTCCTCCGGAACAAAGAGGAAAAGAACCGTCCGGATTGATATAGGCACAAAGTTCAAAAGTCAGCATGTGTGATGGTATGGGGGTGTATTAGTGGGCAAGGCATGGGTAACTTACACATCTGTGAAGGCACCATTAATGCTGAAAGGTACATCCAGGTTTTGGAGCAACATATGTTGCCATCCCTGCAACGTTACTATGGACGCCCCTGCTTATTTCAGCAATCCAATGCCAAGCTACATGTTACAACAGCGTGGCTTCATAGTAAAAGAGCGCAGGTACTAGACTGGCCTGCCTGTGGTCTAGACCTGTCTCCCATTGAAAATGTGTGGCGCATTATGAAGGCTAAAATACCACAACGTAGACTCCGCACTGTTGAACAACTTAAGCTGTACATCAAGCAAGAATGGGAAACAATTCCACCTAAAAAACTTCAAAAATGTGTCTCCTCAGTTCCCAAATGTTTACTGAGTGTTGTTAAAAGGAAAGGTCATGTAACACAGTGGTAAAAAATCCCCTGTGCCATTTTTTTTGCAATGTGTATCTGTTTAATATTTTTGCAAATAATCATTAATTTAGGATTTACTAAGTTAATGATTATTTGCAAAAACAATTAAAAATGTTTCTCTGTTCAAAAATTAAATATCTCGTCTTTGCAGCCCATTCAATTCAATATAAGTTAAAATGGATTTGCAAATCATTGTATTCTCTTTTTATTTACAAATTACACAATGTGCCAACTTTACTGGTTTTGGGTTTTGGATTGGGGTATGTCCTTTCTTAATGGGGAAATATGTTAATGTCTCTTGTTTTCACGCTTGCATTTAAGCTAGCGAGTTGGCGACGGGCAATCCCTGAGTTTATCAAAGTGCTGTTATTTTTATTTTGCAGCATTTTCCCGGATGTAGGGGCAGCAAACGGTCTGCAGGCACAAACGTATAATCAAATGTAGCAAACACAAATAGAGTGCAGCAGGGTAGTGCACAGGAAGCATAAGCCCCAGGAAAGGCAAGGCATGACAAATCCATAACTAATACAACATTTATGAAAAAGCAGCCCTGAGGCTGTCATGTAAACCCTTCTGATTAGTGACCAGAGGCAGGTAAACGCCACGCAACAGAGGCAGCAAGAAGTGGCAACAAAAGGAGGGAAGGAGCGCTGAAATAGAAATCAAATACAAAGTTTGACCTGGTTGACAGGTTATGACATTTACCATTCACATTTTTTTTGTCATTTATCGTCAAACAGTAATACTAACCGTCGGGAGTTTTACCACGGTTTGCGTGAATAACGCTTATTGTTAAATCCCTAACTTATATACATCACCCATTTTGCACATTAACCGGAGGTGTCTCATTGTTTTTGTGAAGTTGCAAAGCATTTACATCAGGGGTCACCAACCTTTTTGAAACCAAGAGCTATTCTTGGGTACTGATTAATGCGAAGGGCTACCAGTTTGATACACACTTAAATACATTGCCAGAAATAGCCAATTTGCTCAATTTACCTTTAATAAATAAATATATATATATATATATATATATATATATATATATATATATATATATATATATATATATACATATATAAATGGGTATTTCTGTCCGTCATTCCATCGTACATTTTGTTTTCCTTTTACGTAAGGTTTTTTTGTAGAGAATAAATGATGAAAAAACCTTTAATTGAACGGTTTAAAAGAGAAGAAAACACGAAAAAAATGAAAATTTAATTTTGAAACATAGTTTATCTTCAATTTCGACTCTTTAAAATTCAAAATCCTACCAAAAAGAAGAGAAAAACTAACTAATTTGAATCTTTTTTTAAAAAAATACAAAAATAATTTATGAAACATCATTAGTATTTTTTCCTGATTAAGATTAATTTTATAATTTTGATGAAATGTTTTAAATAGGTTAAAATCCAATCTGCACTTTGTTAGCATATATAACAAATTGGACCAAGCTATATTACTAACAAAGACAAATCATTATTTCTTCTAGATTTTCCAGAACAAAAAATTTAAAAGAAATTCAAAAGACTTTGAAATAAGATTTAAATTAAATTCTACAGATTTTCCAGATTTGCCAGAATATTTTTTTTTAGTTTCAATCTTACGTTTGAAGAAATATTTCACAAATATTATTCGTCAAAAAAACCAGAAGCTAAAATGAAGAATTAAATTAAAATTAATTGACTATTCTTTACAATAAAAAAATAAATACACTTGAACATTAATTTAAATTGTCAGGAAAAAATAGGAAGGAATTTAAAAGGTAAAAAGATTTATGTGTTTAAAAATCCTAAAATAATTTTTAAGGTTGTATTTTTTCTCTAAAATTGTCTTTCTGAAAGTTATAAGAAGCAAAGTAAAAAAAAAATACATGAATTTATTTAAACAAGTGAAGACCAAGTCTTTAAAATATTTTCTTGGGATTTCAAATTCTATTTGAGTTTTATCCCTCTTAGAATTAAAAATGTCGAGCAAAGCGAGACCAGCTTGCTAGTAAAAAAAAACAATTTAAAAAATAGAGGCAGCTCACTGGTAAGTGCTGCTATTTGAGCTATTTTTAGAACAGGCCAGCGGGCGACTCATCTGGTCCTTACGGGCGACCTGCTGCCCGCGGGCACCGTGTTGGTGACCCCTGATTTACATCCTGCGGACAAATTCTGGGCTCACTGGAGCTGCAGTTCTCAACCAAGTCGCTAAATTTCACATCATTTTCTTCCAGTGTATGCTGTGTAAGTTTTCAGCTCGCCCGTGTTCGGATATGTGTGAAGGAACCGCCTGTGGTAATTGCAATGCTGCGCCTGAGGTGAGTAAGACGTCAGCTTTTATTCCTCCCCAACCCTTTACTTTTTCATAACTTTTGAGAGAGAGAAAAAGCAAGAACCTTGTCACTTAGAGGGGCAACATGAGACGCTCCATTCGCAGAGAGCACTGGCTGCAGGGCATGCGGGTTTTCCTGAAAAGTGACTTATTCTAAAAAAAAAAAAATGTTGGTTGTCGTTCCAATGATTGGATTACATTCTTTGTTTTCAACGACCGTATTTTTTGGACTACCGCACCCAAGAAAATTTTAGAAGAAAAATATTAGTTTACCATTGTATCTACCTTAATTGTTTCCGAAATGTGTCTGCAACACGGCAGTAAAACGGCAGGTCAAACAAAACGGAAGTCATTGTCATGGACCCACTAACTACATAAGGGAGCTCAAATCAGTTAAAAAGTATAGAGCTCACCGGCATGAAAGCCTCACCCAAGAAAAGTTTAGAAGAAAACATTTGTTTTCCATATAGTAGCTGCATCGGACAATAAGCCGCAGATATTTATCTTTTGGAATGTTATTTACATACCTTAATTGTTTCCAAACGGTGTTTGTAACACGGCAGTAAAACGGCTGATCAAACAAAACAGAAGTCATCGTCATGGACCCACTGGCTACGTAAGCGAGCTCAAATCAGCTAAACAGTATAAAGCTAACCGGTATAAAAGCCGCACTCAAGAAAAGTTTATAATTAAAAAAACGGTTTTCCTTATAGTAGCCGCTGCGGGGAAGAAAATGTTTTTTTCATATATTAGCCACATCGAACAAAAAGCCACAGATATGTACCTTCTGAAATGTTATTGACACAGAAATATATTTTTTTAATGTTTATTTACATACCTTAATTGTTTCCAAACAGTGTCCGTAACACGGCAGTAAAAGGGCTGATAAACCAAAACAAAAGTCATCGTCATGGACCTACTGGCTACGTAAGCGAGCTCAAATCAGCTAAATGGTATAAAGCTCACCGGTATAAAAGCCGCACCACCCAAGAAAAGTTTAGAAGAAAAATACTAGTACACCATTTAATCTACCTTAAATGTTTCCAATCTGTGTCTGCAACACGGCAGTAAAACGGCGGATCAAACAAAACGGAAGTCATTGTCATGGACCCACTAACTACGTAAGCGAGCTAAAATGGGCTGAACAGTATAGAGCTCACCGCTATAAAAGCCGCACCCAAGAAAAGTTTAGAAGAAAAATACTATTTTACAATTTTATCTACCTCAATTGTTTCCAAACAGTGTCTGTAACGCGGCAGTAAAACAGCTGATCAAACAAAACAGAAGTCATCATCATGGACCCACGAGCAACGTAAGGGAGCTCAAATCAGCTAAACAGTAAAGATCTCACCGCACCCAAGAAAAGTTTGGAAAAAAAATAAAATTTTACAATTTTATCTGCCTTCTTTTGTGTCCGTAACACGGCAGTAAAACGGCTGATCAAATAAAACAGAAGTCATCATCGTGGACCCACGGGCTACGTAAGCGAGCTTAAATCAGCTAACCAGTGTAGAGCTCAACAGTATAAAAGCTGCACCCAAGATCATTTTAGAAGATAAAAACGGTTTTCCAAATAATAGCCGCAACGGACAATAAGCCACAGATATTTACCTTGTGAAATGTTATTTACACATAAATATTTTGTTAATGTTTATTTACATACCTAATTGTTTTCAAACAGTGCCTGTAACAAGGCAGTAAAATGGCTGATCAAACAAAACAGAAGTCATCGTCATGGACCCACTGGCTACGTAAGCGAGCTTAAATCAGCTAACCAGTGTAGAGCTCACCGGTATAAAAGCCGCACCCAGGAAAAGTTTAGAAGAAAAATACTATTTTACAATTGTATTTACCTCAATTGTTTCCAAACAGTGTCTGTAACGCTGCAGTAAAACGGCTGATCAAACAAAACAGAAGTCATCATCATGGACCCACGAGCAACGTAAGGGAGCTCAAATCAGCTAAACAGTAAAGATCTCACCGCACCCAAGAAAAGCTTGGAAAAAAAATAAAATTTTACAATTTTATCTGCCTTCTTTTGTGTCCGTAACACGGCAGTAAAACGGCTGATCAAATAAAACAGAAGTCATCGTCGTGGACCCACGGGCTACGTAATCGAGCTTAAATCAGCTAACCAGTGTAGAGCTCAACAGTATAAAAGCTGCACCCAAGATCATTTTAGAAGATAAAAACGGTTTTCCAAATAATAGCCGCAACGGACAATAAGCCACAGATATTTACCTTGTGAAATGTTATTTACACATAAATATTTTGTTAATGTTTATTTACATACCTAATTGTTTTCAAACAGTGCCTGTAACAAGGCAGTAAAATGGCTGATCAAACAAAACAGAAGTCATCGTCATGGACCCACTGGCTACGTAAGCGAGCTTAAATCAGCTAACCAGTGTAGAGCTCACCGGTATAAAAGCCGCACCCAAGTAGTTTAGAAGAAAAATACTATTTTACAATTGTATTTACCTCAATTGTTTCCAAACAGTGTCTGTAACGCGGCAGTAAAACGGCTGATCAAACAAAACAGAAGTCATCATCATGGACCCACGAGCAACGTAAGGGAGCTCAAATCAGCTAAACAGTAAAGATCTCACCGCACCCAAGAAAAGTTTGGAAAAAAAATAAAATTTTACAATTTTATCTGCCTTCTTTTGTGTCCGTAACACGGCAGTAAAACGGCTGATCAAATAAAACAGAAGTCATCGTCGTGGACCCACGGGCTACGTAAGCGAGCTTAAATCAGCTAACCAGTGTAGAGCTCAACAGTATAAAAGCTGCACCCAAGATCATTTTAGAAGATAAAAACGGTTTTCCAAATAATAGCCGCAACGGACAATAAGCCACAGATATTTACCTTGTGAAATGTTATTTACTCAGAAATATTTTGTTAATGTTTATTTACATACCTAATTGTTTTCAAACAGTGCCTGTAACAAGGCAGTAAAACGGCTGATCAAACAAAACAGAGGTCATCGTCATGGACCCACTGGCTACGTAAGCGAGCTTAAATCAGATAACCAGTGTAGAGCTCACCGGTATAAAAGCCGCACCCAAGAAAAGTTTAGAAGAAAAATACTATTTTACAATTTTATTTACCTCAATTGTTTCCAAACAGTGATGTAACGCGGCAGTAAAACGGCTGATCAAACAAAACAGAAGTCATCATCATGGACCCACGAGCAACGTAAGGGAGCTCAAATCAGCTAAACAGTATAAAGCTCACGGCACCCAAGAAAAGTTTAGAAGAAAAATACTATTTTACAATTTTATCTGCCTCAATTTTTTCCAAACGGTGTCTGTAACACGGCAGTAAAATGGCTGATCAAACAAAACAGAAGTCATCGTCATGGACCCACTGGCTACGTAAGCGAGCTTAAATCAGCTAACCGGTGTAGAGCTCACCGGTATAAAAGCCGCACCCAAGATCATTTTAGAAGATAAAAACGTTTTTCCAAATAATAGCCGCATCGGACAATAAGCCACAGATATTTACCTTGTGAAATGTTATTTACACATAAATATTTTGTTAATGTTTATTTACATACCTAATTGTTTTCAAACAGTGCCTGTAACAAGGCAGTAAAATGGCTGATCAAACAAAACAGAAGTCATCGTCATGGACCCACTGGCTACGTAAGCGAGCTTAAATCAGCTAACCAGTGTAGAGCTCACCGCTATAAAAGCCGCACCCAAGAAAAGTTTAGAAGAAAAATACTATTTTACAATTTTATTTACCTCAATTGTTTCCAAACAGTGTCTGTAACGCGGCAGTAAAACGGCTGATCAAACAAAACAGAAGTCATCATCATGGACCCACGAGCAACGTAAGGGAGCTCAAATCAGCTAAACAGTATAAAGCTCACCGCACCCAAGAAAAGTTTAGAAGAAAAATACTATTTTACAATTTTATCTGCCTCAATTTTTTCCAAACGGTGTCTGTAACACGGCAGTAAAACGGCTGATCAAACAAAACAGAAGTCATCGGCATGGACCCACTGGCTACGTAAGCGAGCTTAAATCAGCTAAACAGTGTAGAGCTCACCGGTATAAAAGCCGCACCCAAGAACATTTTAGAAGATAAAAACGGTTTTCCAAATAATAGCCGCATCGGACAATAAGCCACAGATATTTACCTTGTGAAATGTTATTTACACATGAATATTTTGTTAATGTTTATTTACATACCTAATTGTTTTCAAACAGTGCCTGTAACAAGGCAGTAAAATGGCTGATCAAACAAAATGGAAGTCATTGTCATGGACCCACTGGCTACGTAAGCGAGCTTAAATCAGCTAAACAGTATAGAGTTCACCGCTATAAAAGCCGCACCCAAGAAAAGTTTAAAAGAAAAATACTATTTTACAATTTTATCTACCTCAATTGTTTCCAAACAGTGTCTGTAACGCGGCAGTAAAACAGCTGATCAAACAAAACAGAAGTCATCATCATGGACCCACGAGCAACGTAAGGGAGCTCAAATCAGCTAAACAGTATAAAGCTCACCGCACCCAAGAAAAGTTTGGAAAAAAAATACAATTTTACAATTTTATCTGCCTTCTTTTGTGTCCGTAACACGGCAGTAAAACGGCTGATCAAATAAAACAGAAGTCATCATCGTGGACCCACGGGCTACGTAAGCGAGCTTAAATCAGCTAACCAGTGTAGAGCTCAACAGTATAAAAGCTGCACCCAAGATCATTTTAGAAGATAAAAACGGTTTTCCAAATAATAGCCGCAACGGACAATAAGCCACAGATATTTACCTTGTGAAATGTTATTTACTCAGAAATATTTTGTTAATGTTTATTTACATACCTAATTGTTTTCAAACAGTGCCTGTAACAAGGCAGTAAAACGGGTGATCAAACAAAACAGAAGTCATCGTCATGGACCCACTGGCTACGTAAGCGAGCTTAAATCAGCTAACCAGTGTAGCGCTCACCGGTATAAAAGCCGCACCCAAGAAAAGTTTAGAAGAAAAATACTATTTTACAATTTTATTTACCTCAATTGTTTCCAAACTATCTGTGTTGGCCCTGCGATGAGGTGGCGACTTGACCAGGGTGTACCCCGCCTTCCGCCCGATTGTAGCTGAGATAGGCGCCAGCGCCCCCCGCGACCCCGAACGGGAATAAGCGGCAGAAAATGGATGGATGGATGTTTCCAAATAGTGTCTGTAACGCGGCAGTAAAACAGCTGATCAAACAAAACAGAAGTCATCATCATGGACCCACGAGCAACGTATGGGAGCTCAAATCAGCTAAACAGTAAAGAGCTCACCGCACCCAAGAAAAGTTTAGAGGAAAAATACTGTTTTACAATTTTATCTGCCTTCTTTTGTGTCAGTAACACGGCAGTAAAACGGCTGATCAAACAAAACAGAAGTCATCGTCATGGACCTACTGGCTACGTAAGCGAGCTTAAATCAGCTAAACAGTGTAGAGCTCACCGGTATAAAAGCCGCACCCAAGAACATTTTAGAAGATAAAAACGGTTTTCCAAATAATAGCCGCATCGGACAATAAGCCACAGATATTTACCTTGTGAAATGTTATTTACACATAAATATTTTGTTAATGTTTATTTACATACCTAATTGTTTTCAAACAGTGCCTGTAACAAGGCAGTAAAATGGCTGATCAAACAAAACAGAAGTCATCGTCATGGACCCACTGGCTACGTAAGCGAGCTTAAATCAGCTAACCAGTGTAGAGCTCACCGGTATAAAAGCCGCACCCAAGAAAAGTTTAGAAGAAAAATACTATTTTACAATTTTATTTACCTCAATTGTTTCCAAACAGTGTCTGTACCGCGGCAGTAAAACGGCTGATCAAACAAAACAGAAGTCATCACAATGGACCCACGAGCAACGTAAGGGAGCTCAAATCAGCTAAACAGTATAAAGCTCACCGCACCCAAGAAAAGTTTAGAAGAAAAATACTATTTTACAATTTTATCTGCCTCAATTTTTTCCAAACGGTGTCTGTAACACGGCAGTAAAACGGCTGATCAAACAAAACAGAAGTCATCGTCATGGACCCACTGGCTACGTAAGCGAGCTTAAATCAGCTAACCAGTGTAGAGCTCACCGGTATAAAAGCCGCACCCAAGAAAAGTTTAGAAGAAAAATACTATTTTACAATTGTATTTACCTCAATTGTTTCTAAACAGTGTCTGTAACGCGGCAGTAAAACGGCTGATCAAACAAAACAGAAGTCATCATCATGGACCCACGAGCAACGTAAGGGAGGTCAAATCAGCTAAACAGTATAAAGCTCACCGCACCCAAGAAAAGTTTAGAGGAAAAATACTGTTTTACAATTTTATCTGCCTTCTTTTGTGTCAGTAACACGGCAGTAAAACGGATGATCAAACAAAACAGAAGTCATCGTCATGGACCTACTGGCTACGTAAGCGAGCTTAAATCAGCTAACCAGTGTAGAGCTCAACAGTATAAAAGCTGCACCCAAGATCATTTTAGAAGATAAAAACGGTTTTCCAAATAATAGCCGCAACGGACAATAAGCCACAGATATTTACCTTGTGAAATGTTATTTACTCAGAAATATTTTGTTAATGTTTATTTACATACCTAATTGTTTTCAAACAGTGCCTGTAACAAGGCAGTAAAACGGGTGATCAAACAAAACAGAAGTCATCGTCATGGACCCACTGGCTACGTAAGCGAGCTTAAATCAGCTAACCAGTGTAGCGCTCACCGGTATAAAAGCCGCACCCAAGAAAAGTTTAGAAGAAAAATACTATTTTACAATTTTATTTACCTCAATTGTTTCCAAACTATCTGTGTTGGCCCTGCGATGAGGTGGCGACTTGACCAGGGTGTACCCCGCCTTCCGCCCGATTGTAGCTGAGATAGGCGCCAGCGCCCCCCGCGACCCCGAACGGGAATAAGCGGCAGAAAATGGATGGATGGATGTTTCCAAATAGTGTCTGTAACGCGGCAGTAAAACAGCTGATCAAACAAAACAGAAGTCATCATCATGGACCCACGAGCAACGTATGGGAGCTCAAATCAGCTAAACAGTAAAGAGCTCACCGCACCCAAGAAAAGTTTAGAGGAAAAATACTGTTTTACAATTTTATCTGCCTTCTTTTGTGTCAGTAACACGGCAGTAAAACGGCTGATCAAACAAAACAGAAGTCATCGTCATGGACCTACTGGCTACGTAAGCGAGCTTAAATCAGCTAAACAGTGTAGAGCTCACCGGTATAAAAGCCGCACCCAAGAACATTTTAGAAGATAAAAACGGTTTTCCAAATAATAGCCGCATCGGACAATAAGCCACAGATATTTACCTTGTGAAATGTTATTTACACATAAATATTTTGTTAATGTTTATTTACATACCTAATTGTTTTCAAACAGTGCCTGTAACAAGGCAGTAAAATGGCTGATCAAACAAAACAGAAGTCATCGTCATGGACCCACTGGCTACGTAAGCGAGCTTAAATCAGCTAACCAGTGTAGAGCTCACCGGTATAAAAGCCGCACCCAAGAAAAGTTTAGAAGAAAAATACTATTTTACAATTTTATTTACCTCAATTGTTTCCAAACAGTGTCTGTACCGCGGCAGTAAAACGGCTGATCAAACAAAACAGAAGTCATCATCATGGACCCACGAGCAACGTAAGGGAGCTCAAATCAGCTAAACAGTATAAAGCTCACCGCACCCAAGAAAAGTTTAGAAGAAAAATACTATTTTACAATTTTATCTGCCTCAATTTTTTCCAAACGGTGTCTGTAACACGGCAGTAAAACGGCTGATCAAACAAAACAGAAGTCATCGTCATGGACCCACTGGCTACGTAAGCGAGCTTAAATCAGCTAACCAGTGTAGAGCTCACCGGTATAAAAGCCGCACCCAAGAAAAGTTTAGAAGAAAAATACTATTTTACAATTGTATTTACCTCAATTGTTTCTAAACAGTGTCTGTAACGCGGCAGTAAAACGGCTGATCAAACAAAACAGAAGTCATCATCATGGACCCACGAGCAACGTAAGGGAGGTCAAATCAGCTAAACAGTATAAAGCTCACCGCACCCAAGAAAAGTTTAGAGGAAAAATACTGTTTTACAATTTTATCTGCCTTCTTTTGTGTCAGTAACACGGCAGTAAAACGGATGATCAAACAAAACAGAAGTCATCGTCATGGACCTACTGGCTACGTAAGCGAGCTTAAATCAGCTAACCAGTGTAGAGCTCACCGGTATAAAAGCCGCACCCAAGAACATTTTAGAAGATAAAAACGGTTTTCCAAATAATAGCCGCATCGGACAATAAGCCACAGATATTTATCTTGTGAAATGTTATTTACACATAAATATTTTGTTAATGTTTATTTACCCTAATTGGTGTCTGTAACGCGGCAGTAAAACAGCTGATCAAATTAAACATGTGCTGTCTTCATGAATCTTCTACATGGGATGCCTTCAGTGACAATCTCCAATATAAATAGTCATGAAAAAAAAGAAAACACATTGAAATAAGAAGGTGTGTCCAAAATTTTGGCCTGTAAAATAAATACAGTAGTTTGTTGTCGACCGTTTCAACATGTTTTGTTTCATTTTGCCCTCATATTTCTCGTGGAAAGGACCAACGTGCCTGTTCCACTTCTTTATTGACTGGATAGGTTCTGCAGCATGTCACCACGGGACCGACCGCACATTCGCACGGTTGTCACACGACCCGGATAAACTGCCAGAAACGTTTCAGGGATTTTGAGTCATTCTGAATCATCCATTTTTCGAACCAATATGATAATGATGATGTAATAATCCTTATTAAGGCGTTCATTTGGACAGTCATGCCAACTAAATAATATAAACTCTTTTTCTTAAAGGGGAACATTATCACAATTTTAAAAGGATTAAAAACAATAAAAAATCAGTTCCCAGTGGCTTGTTGTATTTTTTGAATTTTTTTCCAAAATTTTACCGGTCTCGGAATATCCCTAAATAAAGCTTTGAAGTGCCTTATTTTCGCTATCTTCGAAACCACTATCCATTTCCCTGTGACGTCACACAGTGCTGCCGATGTAAACAAACAATGGGAATACTACAGCAAGATATAGTGACATTAGCTCGGATTCAAACTCGAATTTCAGCGACTTAACCGATTCAACAGATTACGCATGTATTGAAACGGATGGTTGGAGTATGAAAGTATTGAAAAAGAAACTGAAGCTATTGAGCGAATAGCTATTGACGCTATTCATAGCCATAGCATGGCCGAATAGCTGCGTTAGCATCGCCGGTAAAATGTGCGGACCAAACGATCAGGACTTTCGCATCTTTTGACACTGGAGCAACTTAAATCCGTCGATTGGTAAGTGTTTGTTTCGCATTAAATGTGGGTGGAAGGAAACGTAATATAGTTGCAAATGCATCTACAGGTTATCCATACATCTCTGTTCCATGTCTACTTTAGCACCGCCGGTAAATAGCATGTTAGCATCGATTAGCTGGCAGTCAACGTCAACAAAACTCACCTTTGTGATTTTGTTGACTATCGTTGCAAATGCATCTTGGCACATTCAATGGGGGTCTGGCGGCAGATTTCTTGCCAGTGGTGCAACTTGAATCCCTCCGACAACACACCGTCGAGGCATGATGTCTCCAAGGTTCCAAAAAATAGTCAAAAAAACGGAAAACAACAGAGCTGAGACCCGGTGTTTGTAATGTGTTGAAAATGAAAATGGTGGGTGTGTTACCTCGGCGACGTCACATTCTGATGTCATCGCCTCCAGCGCGATAAACAGAAAGGCGCTTAATTCGCCAAAATTCACCCATTTAGAGTTCGGAAATCGGTTAAAAAATTATATGGTCTTTTTTCTGCACCATCAAGGTATATATTGACGCTTACATAGGTCTGCTGATAATGTTCCCCTTTAAACACAGGAGGTCTTGAAAGGCTAAAAGCAGGGGCGTCCAAACTGCAGCCCGCCGGCGTCTTCGATTTAGTACGCAAGATGGCTTGAGTTCAACATGCGAGCTGGGTGTTTACATAACAAAGATCCAGTGTTGTCATAGGTACTTTCTTGTTGCCATCTTGCGGATATTGCACATCACTCAGGCCAGTGACCATAGAGTGTACTGACTATGGATAACATGCACATTATTTACTTATACGACCCAATCCAAACAAGCTTCCCTAAACACAGCAAGGACAATAAGTCAACAAAACTTGTCACATATGCACAATCCGCTCACTGAACTTTGTGGATATTACTAAAAAAAACAGCCAACCATTATAGACAATTCAAAATTATACTACATCCATAGCAATGCATGATGGGAAAATTGCAAAATATACTCTTTCCACATGAATCCATGTTTGGCGTATTTTACCTGGTTGATACCATTTTTTGTGAACAAGCTAGAAGTGGAACTTTCACATGCTCTTAATATTCAGTTCTAATCATTACATATTGATTTAATTATTAAAATGTGTATGTCAGGTTCAAACACCGATGAAAAAGCAAATAATTTAGCAGAGACATAATTAAATTTGGCTCAATTGAGGAGAGATGCCTGGATTGTACAGTGTTACTAAAATAAACAGCCAACCATTAAAGAAAATTCCAAATTATACTACATCCATAGCAATGCATGATGGGAAAATTGCAAAATATACTCTTTCCACATGAATCCATGTTTGGCGCATTTTACCTGGTTGATACCATTTTTTTGTGAACAAGCTAGAAGTGGAACTTTCACATGCTCTTAATATTCAGTTCTAATCATTACATATTGATTTACTTATTAAAAAATGTATGTCAGGTTCAAACACAGATGAAAAAGCAAATAATTTAGCAGAGACAGAATTAAATTTGGCTCAATTGAGGAGAGATGCCTGGACTGTACAGTGTCTCACCTCGCTCTGGCGAAATATTGTACGCCTCCTCTTTTATTTGGACTTTCCCTGATTACTTGGCAATAGCTGTTTTTTTAAGGCACAGGGGTCGTAAACAGCCGTCGCCTTTGGTTACAGAACATTTTAAAGACAAGGTCGTAAAAGAGTTCACAGAAAAAGGTTGTAAAACAGGTAAAAGAAAAATGTCGTAAACTACACGTCACCCTCGGTGCCAGAACAGTTCAAAGTAAAGGTGCCTTGGGGGGATTCAGGCCCTGATTCCTCTCCACTTTGTAGTTCTTGGGTCAAAACTAAATATTTTCTGTTGATTACAATACATCAAAGAAACATAACACCATGTTGCTTCCCATCCTACACTGTGGAGTTTTACAAGCCTTCTTCTTGGTTGGTTCAAACACAGCTTTTGTCTTTTCGCCGGGAACTCAAGGGAACACAAAGCTTTGTGATACAATTATTCTGATAATGTACATTTGAAGTGAAGTAAATTATATTTATATAGCGCTTTTTCTCTAATGACTCAAAGCGCTTTACATAATGAAACCCAGTATCTAATTTTTACATATAAACCAGTGTGGGTGGCACTGGGAGCAGGTGGGTAAAGTGTCTTGCCCAAGGACACAACGGCAGTGACTAGGATGGCGGAAGCGGGGATCGAACCTGCAACCCTCAAGTTGCTGGGACGGCCGCTCTACCAACCGAGCTATACCGCCTTCTGTATACTGTACATATTATGCGGTTTAGCTCAGTTGGTAGAGTGGCCGTGCCAGCAACTTGAGGGTTGCAGGTTCGATTCCCGCTTCTGCCAACCTAGTCACTGCCGTTGTGTCCTTGGGCAAGACATTTTACCCACCTGCTTCCAGTGCCACCCACACTGGTTTGAATGTAACTTAGATATTGGGTTTCACTATGTAAAGCGCTTTGAGTCACTTGAGAAAAAGCGCTATATAAATATAATTCACTTCACTCACTATGTATAGACTATATGTTGTTATTTTGCATTTTGTAGCCCAGTCAAAAGGTTTGGACACCCCCTGGGCGAAAGCCAAAAGAGTAAAATGAGGAACGTCGTACATATATTATACAATTGTACGTAAAATTGTCACAATATCAGAATGTCAGTAGTCACCTACCACCGACACCTATCAATTTCCAATATTCTCAATGGCACAATAAAAAAATAAAAAAAAAATACTGAATAATGTGTACTTTACCTGACACATGAAACGTAAAGAACTGGTGGGGGGGAAATCCAACGTTGTGTCCTTCGGAAATCTCAAAATGTGTTTTTTTGGCAACTCCAACTTTGACCACAGTTCCAGTTGAAATGTAGAGTGCCGCTTTTCCATCATTTTTAGCAGACTGCTTTGCAAAATGAATAACAACCCCCACTCACCCCCCTCTTCCTCTTCCTCTTACGCGAGATCCACCCATGAATGGGGCAGTATGAATCCCTTCCCTACTGTACGTCTTATAAATTAAAGTACCAATGATTGTCACATACACACATAAAGTGTGGCAAAATTATTCTCTGCATTTGACACATCACCCTTGATCACCCCCCTGGGAGGTGAGGGGAGCAGTGAGCAGCAGCGGTGGCCACGCCTGAAAATTCCATGCAAATCAGGTTCTTATGAGGTGTGTTTTGATTTAATTTGTTTATGAGCAAAGGCGAACTGGAAGCGCCAAATCTGAATTCCTTCCACGAATTCCAAAGATTTCGGACTCTAAGGCGCACCTGAATTAATTTCCAGTGCGCCTAATGTATGTGTTAATTCTTGTTGTGCTTACCAACCTCAAAGCAATTGTATTTGGTACATGGTGTAGATGGCAGCAAAACATAATAAATATGTGTGGACTGCAAGTTGAAGCCTGTTCAATTAATTATGCTCTCACCTAAACGTTGATGTTCCAGTCACTATGTTTCCATGCACTAAATTAGTCTGATTTCTCAAATAGTTCTTTTTTTTTTCCAATCACATAATCCAGGTGTTTTAGTCCGACTATCCAAAAACTAAACATGTTCTAATTAATAAGCTTATTTAGAGCCGAACAATTTGAGGAATCGGACTAATTTAGTGCACGGGCACATACTGACTGAGAATATGGAACATTGCAGGCGGCGCTCAACACTCCGTCAAAATGTTTTAGTACGACTTTAGTAAGCTACAAATCTGGCATTATGGCTACCATAGTCAGACGTACTGTGCTTCAACCGAAAGTGGCTTGAAGATGATGTGTAAAACATCATCAATGCAACATTTTAACCAAAGAACCACCATTGCATGTTATGATTACAGTTGGTACAAAATGCGGCTGCTAGACTTTTGACAAGAACAAGAAAGTTTGATCACATTACGCCTGTACTGGCTCACCTGCACTGGCTTCCTGTGCACTTAAGATGTGACTTTAAGGTTTTACTACTTACGTATAAAATACTACACGGTCTAGCTCCAGCCTATCTTGCCGATTGTATTGTACCATATGTCCCGGCAAGAAATCTGCGTTCAAAAGACTCCGGCTTATTAGTGATTTCTAGAGCCCAAAAAAAGTCTGCGGGCTATAGAGCGTTTTCCGTTCGGGCTCCAGTACTCTGGAATGCCCTCCCGGTAACAGTTCGAGATGCTACCTCAGTAGAAGCATTTAAGTCTCACCTTAAAACTCATCTGTATACTCTAGCCTTTAAATAGACCTCCTTTTTAGACCAGTTGATCTGCCGCTTCTTTTCTTTCTCCTATGTCCCCCCCTCCCTTGTGGAGGGGGTCCGATCCGATGACCATGGATGAAGTACTGGCTGTCCAGAGTCGAGACCCAGGATGGACCGCTCGTCGGGACCCAGGATGGATGTATCTGTTGGGGACATCTCTACGCTGCTGATCCGCTTGAGATGGTTTCCTGTGGACGGGACTCTCGCTGCTGTCTTGGATCCGCTTGAACTGAACTCTCGCTGCTGTCTTGGAGCCACTATGGATTGAACTTTCACAGTATCATGTTAGACCCGCTCGACATCCATTGCTTTCGGTCCCCCTAGAGAGGGGGGGTTGCCCACATCTGAGGTCCTCTCCAAGGTTTCTCATAGTCAGCATTGTCACTGGCGTCCCACTGGATGTGAATTCTCCCTGCCCACTGGGTGTGAGTTTTCCTTGCCCTTTTGTGGGTTCTTCCGAGGATGTTGTAGTCGTAATGATTTGTGCAGTCCTTTGAGACATTTGTGATTTGGGGCTATATAAATAAACATTGATTGATTGATTGATTGATGTAGACCACGAGGAAGTGTTTTAGAAAAAACATCATGATATGACCAACTTTTGTGTGGAAAAAAGACCTGTTCATCTGCAATCCGCTTTAAGGTCTGAAAAATTCATATATAATGGAAAAACTGACTTTTTTTTATTTTTTTATTTTTTTCAACACAGCAGGCGTTCTCTTTCTGCGCTCCAAATGGACATCTCTTGTTTGGTTGAAACAACGTGATCCATGCGAACATTGTTGAGAGCATCTTTTCAGCCTCCAGTGAAAGAGAAATCAAATGAGACGCACAATACATTTTGCCTGAGCGGTAACACATTTTCCCTCCGTGTGAGAAACGGAACATGTGCAGAAGTACGTGTCAACACGTGCCGACGCACATCATAGCAACAGGCCGTGCAGCTCAAGGAGCTGTAAGAAAGGCATTTTGTGTTCTTCTTATAATTCATGATTTCTGGTTCTCAAGGAACTTCATTGAATGTTTCCTCCGTTGTGCACGGCGGCACATCCTCTGCCTTACTTGTCTGGAAGTAATTCCGCTTACAAGAAATTGTGAGAACATGCGCTGGATGCTGCTCGTGGTTCTGGGTAAAAGTCGAGAGAGCGCAGCCAGAGAGACGTTTTACTCCTGCTATCTTCTCGGTCAACAAAAACGCCTGTGTGACAAGAACACATTGAGTTCACCTGCATGCCTTACCTCCAATTTCCACTGGACGCGTTAGAACTGACGAGTTCCAAGTGTCAAAAAGTCTGGATTTTTTTCCAAGTGTCAAAAAAAATCCAGTCTTTTTGACACTTAGAAAAAAAATCTCGATTTCTTTTGGACATTAAGAAAAAATCCCAACTTTTTGACACTCACAAAAAAATCTAAATTTTTTTTGACACTTAGAAAAAATCCTGACTTTTCGACACTTACAAAAACTGATTTTTTGACAGAGAAAAAATCTTGACTTTTTGACACTTGAAAAAGAAAATACTACTTTTGACACTTTGAAAAAATTTTGACTTTTTGACACTTCCAAAAAAAATCCCGATTTTGTGACACTCAAAACAAATCCCAAGGTTTTGACACTTACAAAAAATCCAGACTTTTTATCATTTTGAAAAAAAAAAACAATAAATACTTTTGACACTTAGAAAAAATCCAGACTTTTTTACACTTGGAAAAAATTCAGTCTTTTTGACACTTGAAAAAAAATCTAGATTTCTTTTGGACATTAAGAAAAAATCCAGACTTTTTGACACTTACAAAAAAATCTAAATTTTTTTTGACACTTAGAAAAAATCCTGACTTTTTGACACTTACAAAAACAGATTTTTTGACGGAGAAAAAATCTTGAATTTTTGACACTTACACAAATTCCAGACTTTTTGACGCTTAAAAAAGAAAATACTACTTTTGACACTTTGAAAAAATCTTGACTTTGACACTTCCAAAAAAAATCCAGGTTTTGTGACACTCAAAACAAATCCCAAGGTTTTGACACTTACAAAAAATCCAGACTTTTTATCATTTTGAAAAAAAAAAAACAATAAATACTTTTGACACTTATAAAAAATCCGGACTTTTTTACACTTGGAAAAAAATCCAGTCTTTTTGACACTTAGAAAAAAAATCTCGATTTCTTTTGGACATTAAGATAAAATCCCGACTTTTTGACACTTACAAAAAAATCTAAATTTTTTTTGACACTTAGAAAAAATCCTGACTTTTTGACACTTACAAAAACAGATTTTTTGACAGAGAAAAAATCTTGAATTTTTGACACTTACACAAATTCCAGACTTTTTGACGCTTAAAAAAGAAAATACTACTTTTTACACTATGAACAAATCTTGACTTTTTGACACTTCCCAAAAAAATCCTGATTTTGTGACACTCAAAACAAATCCCAATGTTTTGACACTTACAAAAAATCCAGACTTTTTATCATTTTGAAAAAAAAAACAATAAATACTTTTAACACTTACAAAAAATCCGGACTTTTTACACTTGGAAAAAAATCCAGTCTTTTGTACACTTAGAAAAAAAATCTCGATTTCTTTTGGACATTAAGAAAAAATCCCGACTTTTTGACACTCACAAAAAAGTCTAAATTTTTTTTGACACTTAGAAAAAATCCTGACTTTTTGACAGTTACAAAAACAGATTTTTTGACAGAAAAAAAATCTTCACTTTTTGACACTTACACAATTCCAGACTTTTTGACACTTAAAAAAGAAAATACTACTTTTGACATTTTGAAAAAATCTTGACTTGGGGACATCTCTACGCTGCTGATCCGCTTCAGATGGTTTCCTGTGGACGGGACTCTCGCGGCTGTGTTGGAGCCACTATGGATTGAACTTTCACAGTATCATGTTGGACCCGCTCGACATCCATTGCTTTCGGTCCCCTAGAGGGGGGGGGGGGTTGCCCACATCTGAGGTCCTCTCCAAGGTTTCTCATAGTCAGCATTGTCGCTGGCGTCCCACTGAATGTGAATTCTCCCTGCCCACTGGGTGTGAGTTTTCCTTGCCCTTTTGTGGGTTCTTCCGAGGATGTTGTAGTCGTAATGATTTGTGCAGTCCTTTGAGACATTTGTGATTTGGGGCTATATAAATAAACATTGATTGATTGATTGACATTGACTTCCAAAAAAAATCCCGATTTTGTGACACTCAAAACAAATCCACTTACACTTACACAAATTCCAGAGTGTCAAAAGTAGTATTTTCTTTTTTAAGCGTCAAAAAGTCAATTTTTTTTTTGACACTTAGAAAAAATCCTGACTTTTTGACACTTACAAAAACAGATTTTTTGACAGAGAAAAAATCTTGACTTTTTGACACTTACACAAATTCCAGAGTGTTTTTTCTCTGTCAAAAAATCTGTTTTTGTAAGTGTCAAAAAGTCAGGATTTTTTCTAAATGTCAAAAAAAAATTAGATTTTTTTGTAAGTGTCAAAAAGTCGGGATTTTTTCTTAATCTCCAAAAGAAATCGAGATTTTTTTTCTAAGTGTACAAAAGACTGGATTTTTTTCCAAGTGTAAAAATGTCCGGATTTTTTCTAAGTGTTCAAAGTATTTATTGTTTTTTTTTTCAAAATGATAAAAAGTCTGGATTTTTTGTAAGTGTCAAAACATTGGGATTTGTTTTGAGTGTCACAAAATCAGGATTTTTTGGGGAAGTGTCAAAAAGTCAAGATTTGTTCAAAGTGTCAAAAGTAGTATTTTCTTTTTTAAGCGTCAAAAAGTCTGGAATTTGTGTAAGTGTCAAAAAGTCAAGATTTTTTCTCTGTCAAAAAAATCTGTTTTTGTAAGTGTCAAAAAGTCAGGATTTTTTCTAAGTGTCAAAAAAAAAATTTGATTTTTTTGTAAGTGTCAAAAAGTCAGGATTTTTTCTAAGTGTCAAAAAAAAAATTTGATTTTTTTGTAAGTGTCAAAAAGTCGGGATTTTTTCTTAATCTCCAAAAGAAATCGAGATTTTTTTTCTAAGTGTCAAAAAGACTGGATTTTTTTCCAAGTGTAAAAAAGTCCGGATTTTTTCTAAGTGTCAAAAGTATTTATTGTTTTTTTTTTTTCAAAATGACAAAAAGTCTGGATTTTTTGTAAGTGTCAAAACCTTGGGATTAGTTTTGAGTGTCACAAAACCTGGATTTTTTTTGGAAGTGTCAAAGTCAAGATTTTTTCAAAGTGTCAAAAGTAGTATTTTCTTTTTTAAGCGTCAAAAAGTCTGGAATTTGTGTAAGTGTCAAAAAGTCAAGATTTTTTCTCCGTCAAAAAATCTGTTTTTGTAAGTGTCAAAAAGTCAGGATTTTTTCTAAGTGTCAAAAAAAAAATTAGATTTTTTTGTAAGTGTCAAAAAGTCGGGATTTTTTCTTAATCTCCAAAAGAAATCGAGATTTTTTTTCTAAGTGTCAAAAAGACTGGATTTTTTTCCAAGTGTAAAAAAGTCCGGATTTTTTCTAAGTGTCAAAAGTATTTATTGTTGTTTTTTTTCAAAATGATAAAAAGTCTGGATTTTTTGTAAGTGTCAAAACATTGGGATTTGTTTTGAGTGTCACAAAATCGGGATTTTTTTTGGAAGTGTCAAAAAGTCAAGATTTTTTCAGTGTCAAAAGTAGTATTTTCTTTTTTAAGTGTCAAAAAGTCTGGAATTGTATAAGTGTCAAAAAGTCAAGATTTTTTCTCTGTCAAAAAATTTGTTTTTGTAAGTGTCAAAAAGTCAGGATTTTTTCTAAGTGTCCAAAAAAAAAGTTAGATTTTTTTCTAAGTGTCAAAAAGTCCTGATTTTTTCAAGGTGTCAAAAAGTCTTTTTTTTTTTTTTCTAAATGTCAGAAAGTTTGTATTTATTGAAAGTGTCAAAAAGTTGAGATTTGTTCAAAGTGTCAAAAAGTCAGGAATTCTTTCAGTGTCAAAACGTCTGTATTTTTTCAATGTGTCAAAAAGTCTGGATTTTTTTCCAAGTGTCAAAAAGTTGGGATTTGTTCCAAGTGTCACAAAAACAGGATTTTTTTTGTAAATGTCAAAAAGTCTGGATTTTTTTGAAATGTCAAAAAAAATCAAGTTTTTTTTCTGGGTCAAAAAGTCAGGGTTTTCCCTAAGTGTCAAAAAGTCTAGATTTTTTCTCAGTGTCAAAAAGTAGTTTTTTCTAAGTGTCAATAAGTCTGTATTTTTTTCAAAGTGTCAAAAAGTCTGGATTTTTTTCCAAGTGTCAAAAAGTTGGGATTTGTTTTAAGTGTCACAAAACCAGGATTTTTTTGTAAGAGTCAAAAAGTCGGGATTTTTTAAAAATGTCCTAAAAAATCAAGATTTTTTTCTGTGTCAAAAAGACTGGATTTTTTTCCAAGTGTTAAAAAGTCAAGATTTTTTCAAAGTGTCAGAAGTAGTATTTTCTTTTCTAAGTGTCAAAAAATCTGGATTCGTTCTAAGTGTCAAAAGTCTGGAATTTGTGTAAATGTCGAAAAGTCAAGATTTTTTCTCTGTCAAAAAATCTGTTTTTTTAAGTGTCAATAAGTCAGGATTTTTTTCCAAGTGCCAAAAAAAAATTAGATTTTTTTCTAAGTGTCAAAAAGTCTTTTTTTTTCTAAATGTCAAAAAGTTTGTATTTATTGAAAGTGTCAAAAAGTTGGGATTTGTTCAAAGTGTCAGAAAATCGGAATTTTTTTGTAAATGTCAAAAAGTCAGGATTTTTTCACTGTCAAAAAGTCAGGATTTTTTGTAAGTGTAAATAAGTTGAAATTTGTGTAAATGTCAAAAAGTCAAGATTTTTTCTCTGTCAAAAAATCTGTTTTTTTAAGTGTCAAAAAGTCAGGATTTTTTTCTAAGTGTCAAAAAGTTGGGATTTTTTGTAAGTGTCAAAAAATTGGGATTTTTTTATAAGTGTCAAAAAATTGGGATTTTTTTATAAGTGTCAAAAAATTTGGATTTGTCCAAAGTGTCAGAAAATCTGGATTTTTTTGTAAATGTCAAAAAGTTGGAATTTGTTCTAAGTGTCACAAAATCGGGAGTTTTTTGTAATTGTCAAAATATCTAGATTTTTTCCAAGTGTCAAAAAATCTTTATTTTTTGTAAGTGTAAAAAATGTTGTATTTTTTGTAAGTGTCAAAAAATCTGGATATTTTATAAGTGTCAAAAAATTGGGATTTTTTTATAAGTGTCAAAAAAATTTGGATTTGTCCAAAGTGTCAGAAAATATGGATTTTTTTGTAAATATCAAAAAGTCAGGATTTTTTCACTGTCAAAAAGTCAGGATTTTTTGTAAGTGTAAAAAAGTTGGAATTTGTTCTAAGTGTCACAAAATCGGGAGTTTTTTGTAATTGTCAAAATATCTAGATTTTTTCCAAGTGTCAAAAAATCTTTATTTTTTGTAAGTGTCAAAAATGTTGTATTTTTTATAAGTGTCAAAAAGTCTGGATATTTTATAAGTGTCAAAAAGTCGGGAATTTTTGTAAGTGTCAAAAAAAATCGAGATTTTTTTCTCAGTGTCAAAAAATTTGGATTCGTTCTAGGTGTCAAAAAGTTTGGATTCGTTCTAAGTGTCACAAAGTCTAGATTTTTTTGTAAGTGTAAAACAAATCTGGATTTTTTTGTAAGCGTCAAAAAATCTGGATATTTTCTAAGCGTCAAAAAATCAGGATTTTTTGGAAATGTAAAAAAAAATCGAGATTTTTTTCTCAGTGTCAAAAATTTGGGATTTTTTTGTAAGTGTCAAAAAATGGGGATTTTTTCTAAGTGTCAAACAATCTGGATTTTTTTCTACGTGTCAAAAAGTCTGGATTTTTTTTAAGTGTCATGGTGTAGATTTTTTCTAACTGTCAAAAAATCGGGATTTTTTTCAAAGTGTCAAAAAAGTTTGTTTTTTTTGTAAGTGTGAACAAGTCTGTATTTTTTCAATGTGTCAAAAAGTCTGGATTTTTTTCCAAGTGTCAAAAAGTTGGGATTTGTTCCAAGTGTCACAAAAACTGGATTTTTTTTTTGTAAATGTCAAAAAGTCTGGATTTTCTTTAAATGTCAAAAAGTCTAGATTTTTTCTCAGTGTCAAAGAGTTGGGATTTTTTTGTAAGTGTCAAAAAATCTGGATTTTTTCCAAGTGTCACAAAACCGGGATTTTTTTTGTAAGTGTAAAAAATTCGGCATTTTTTCTAATTGTCAAGAAGTCGCACAAACACATTATAAATTGTCCGCTTCACTTTCAAAATAAGATACGGATCGTATTTTACACTTTGAAATGTCTCAATACGTAGCGGGGACGAACCTAAAGTCAACTTGTCAAAGGTTGACGCAATGGAATTGGGCATGCTGAATCTGGAGGTCCAAAATCGAAGAATCCTATTACAGGCATATCCAGGACGGTAGCTCTGAGTGTGAGTGTATTTACCACAGGCACGTGTTTGGCGCCGTTCCGCAGCCATCACGCATCCATCACGCATCCAGTTGATATCCGGGTTACTAGCAAACTGTCTGCTTTTGCAAGGACAATAACACTCAGTTTGTATCATTAAGTACTTGTCTATGTTTTTAATTGCACTTGCAGTTGTACTGTACTTTCCAATATTTTACTTACAAACCCCGTTTCCATAGGAGTTAGGAAATTGTGTTAGATGTAAATATAAACGGAATACAATGATTTACAAATCCTGGATGCACTACAAAGACAATATATTTGATGTTCAAACACATAAAATTATTTTCTTATTGCAAATAATAATTAACTTTGAATTTCATGGCTGCAACACATGCCAAAGTAGTTGGGAAAGGGCATGTTCACCACTGTGTTACATCACCTTTTCTTTTAACAACACTCAATAAACGTTTGGGAACTGAGGAAACTAATTATTGAAGCTTTGAAAGTGGAATTCTTCCCCATTCTTGTTTTATGTAGAGCTTCAGTCCTTCAACAGTCCGGGGTCTCCGCTGTCGTATTTTACGCTTCATAATGCACCACACATTTTCCATGGGAGACAGGTCTGGACTGCAGGCGGGCCAGGAAAGTACCCGCACTCTTTTTTTACGAAGCCACGCTGTTGTAACACAAATGCTGAATGTGGCTTGGCATTGTCTTGCTGAAATAAGCAGGGGCGTCCGTGAAAAAGACGGCGCTTAGATGGCAGCATATGTTGTTCCAAAACCTGTATGTACCTTTCAGCATTAATGGTGCCTTCACAGATGTGTAAGTTACCCATGCCTTGGGCACTAATGCACCCCCATACCATCACAGATGCTGGCTTTTGAACTTTGTGCCTATAACAGTCTTGATGGTTCGCTTCCCCTTTGGATGACATGATGTCGAATATTTCCAAAAACAATTTGAAATGTGGACTCGTCAGACTACGGAACACTTTTCCACTTTGCATCAGTCCATCTTAGATGACCTCGGGCAAAGAGAAGCCGGCGGCGTTTCTGGATGTTGTTGATAAATGGCTTTCGCTTTGCATAGTAGAGCTTTAACTTGCATTTACAGATGTAGCGACGAACTGTATTTAGTGACAGTAGTTTTCTGAAGTGTTCCTGAGCCCATGTGGTGATATCCTTTAGAGATTGATGTCGGTTTTTCGAAGGTCACGGTCATTCAATGTTGGTTTCCGGCCATGCCGCTTACGTGGAGTGATTTTTCTAAATTCTCTGAACCTTTTGATGATATTATGGACCGTTGATGTTGAAATCCCGAAATTGTTTGCAATTGCACTTTGAGAAACGTTGTTCTTAAACTGTTTGACTATTTTTCACGCAGTTGTGGACAAAAGGGGGGAACCTCGCCCCCTTCTTTCTTGTGAAAGACTGAGCAATTTTTGGGAAGCTGCTTTTTTACCCAATCATGGCACCCACCTGTTCTCAATTAGCCTGCACACCTGCGGGATGTTCCAAATAAGTGTTTGATGAGCATTCCTCAACTTTCTCAGTATTTATTTCCACCTTTCCCAACTTCTGTGTCACGTGTTGCTGGCATCAAATTCTAAAGTTAATGATTATTTGCACAAAAAAAAAATATATATATCAGTTTGAACATCAAATATGTCGTCTTTGTAGCATATTCAAGTGAAAATGGGTTGAAAAGGATTTGCAAATCATTGTACTCAAATGGCAACGGGGTTTTTTATATATTTGAAGTCATAATTCAGGCTATCTTCCGTCACCACTGCTCAGTTTTGACCCTCCATCTTTCGTGTCATGACACAACCCAGGAGTCGGGAACCTTTTGGCCTGAGAGAGCCATAAAAGCCAAATATTTAAAAATGTATTTCCGTGAGAGCCATATCATATTTTTTAACACTGAGTACAACCAAATGTGTGCATTTTTAAGTAAGACCAACATGTTTAGAGTATAATAAATCTCCTATTCTTTTTAATAACATTCTTATTCTGAAGTTAACCTATAATAAATCAAATACTTCTTACCATTAATGCGACTTCTTGAACAAGTCTGGTAGAAAACGGATGGATGGATAAAGTGCATGAGAATGTTTTATATTTTGAATGATATTTTAAGCTCCGTGCTTACTAGCGGAATTATTCATAATTATCGTGTTAAGCCAGGGGTGTCCAAATTTTTTCCACTGAGGGCCGCACACTGAAAAATCAAAGCAAGCAGGGGATCAATTTCAAAATTTTTATTTTAAAAACCAATACAATATATGTATAAAAAATATACATTTAGGCCTCCACTCAGTTTTGGTAAGAAAAAATATTAAAAAAGGTGTCATTATTCAGTATTATGATTTGTATTATTATGCAAGTTTTAAATCTCTGGATCAACATTAGAAAAAAAAAAAGAAAAAACACAAAATATGCAATATTTTCACCCAATAACTTTTTTAGGTGGAATATTTGAGAATATATAATAATTGGAGCCTTCATTTTGGATTTTGATTCATTATCTTTTGAGCAATGACACTTAAAAACAAATCATACTAAAATATTTGGGGATCCAAAAGTGTCCTACTTATTAAAGTGTTAAAAAATAAATTATACATTTTATTCACCGTTTACTTTTAGCACAATAATCTCGAGACCAACTTCAGATATATCCGTCAATTTTAAGTTTTATTGTTGTTTATGTTTTGTTTGTTTGTTTTAGGCTCTTCTTTAAAAAAAAAACAACTCAGTTTTTTGTATGGTAAAACACAAAATATGCAACATTTTCCCCCAAAAAATATCTCAAAGTGGAATATTTAATGTGATGTAATCGAAGCCTTGAATAGGTCAATAATTCAAAATGACATTGATTTTGATTCATTATTATTTTTTTAAAGAAAGAAACAGCCTGCATGGCAGCTTTGTGTTATAAGAGTAAGCATTGCAACAATTTATTGTTACATTTCACCTGTTTGCTCGTTTATACTACTTTTGATGTTTTTAATTTTTTTTTTAATTGTATACTTAAAATGTGTCGTGGGGCCGTTAAAAAATGACCCGCGGGCCACACTTTGGACACCACCTGTGTTAAGCAATGTCAGCTAAGATTTATCAGAGAGCCAGATGATGTCATCAAAAGAGCCACATCTGGCTCTAGAGCCATAGGTTCCCTACCCCTGACATAACCGCTTCAAAACCTCCAATCTGGAGACGGAAAAAAAAAACAGTATTTTGTCATCGGTACCTTCTCACAAGGCTGTCAATCATCAGTCGGGCACTTGTTCTTCAAAACAGTGAAATAATTGCATCCCGGAGGCTTGAAGATAAGCTAATTTGACCCTTGACCCTGGCTATCGCTGTCTTTTGTGTAAGATATCGCTCAAAACAAAAGGAGATAAGACCCCCTCTTACGCAAAAGTGACTTTTTTAAATGGTGTTCGAATAGTAATGTGTGTCCCTGGAGCTCGAATATGAGCGCCACGTTTGGAGTTGAAGAAAAAAACCTCCTTTATGGTCGTGATACCGCCTCTAGCTCGCCCCGAGCTGGATGTGCTTGCCCGTTTTGCCGCCATTTTGGTCAAAACGACACATTTTTAAATAAAGCCCGGCGCTCTCCCAAATATTTGTTATTCGTAATGTTAGTATGTCGCTCATATATCATGTTAGACCCGCTCGACATTCATTGCTTTCGGTCCCCTAGAGGGGGGCGTTCAAAAGACTCCGGCTTATTAGTGATTCCTAAAGCCCAAAAAAAGTCTGCGGGCTATAGAGCGTTTTCCGTTCGGGCTCCAGTACTCTGGAATGCCCTCCCGGTAACAGTTCGAGATGCTACCTCAGTAGAAGCATTTAAGTCTCACCTTAAAACTCATCTGTATACTCTAGCCTTTAAATAGACCTCCTTTTTAGACCAGTTGATCTGCCGCTTCTTTTCTTTCTCCTATGTCCCCCCCTCCCTTGTGGAGGGGGTCCGGTCCAATGACCATGGATGAAGTACTGGCTGTCCAGAGTCGAGACCCAGGATGGACCGCTCGTCGGGACCCAGGATGGACCGCTCACCTGTATCGGTTGGGGACATCTTTACGCTGCTGATCCGCCTCCGTTTGAGATGGTTTCCTGTGGACGGGACTCTCGCTGCTGTCTTGGATCCGCTTTGAACTGAACTCTCGCGGCTGTGTTGGAGCCACTATGGATTGAACTTTCACAGTATCATGTTAGACCCGCTCGACATCCATTGCTTTCGGTCCCCTAGAGAGGGGGGGTTGCCCACATCTGAGGTCCTCTCCAAGGTTTCTCATAGTCAGCATTGTCACTGGCGTCCCACTGGATGTGAATTCTCCCTGCCCACTGGGTGTGAGTTTTCCTTGCCCTTTTGTGGGTTCTTCCGAGGATGTCCTAGTCGTAATGGTTTGTACAGCACTTTGAGACATTTGTGTTTTTGGGCTATATAAATAAACATAGATTGATTGATTGATATAGCGAGTCGGGACAACAATGGTGCTGAATCAGCGATTCTCAAACTTTGGTACGGGTCTCCATCTCGTGGTGCGACATGGAAACAAGTAGTTAAAGTACAGATTTATTTTTCTATATTCAAACACAATGTTACTGTTCCAACTGTGTATAATGTCACAGTGGGGCAGACTATTTTAATAGTAGGCCTCTGAATCCTTGTGCACCACCCGATTTGATTCGATTCGATTCTCGTGCGTAAATATTCGATTCAAATTTGATTTTCAATTCAAAACGATTGGCGATTCAAAATCTATACTTTTTTTTTTTTTAATAATATTGTCTATCTGTGTTGGCCCTGCGATGAGCTGGCGACTTGTCCAGGGTGTACCCTGCCTTCCGCCTGATCGTAGCTGAGATAGGCGCAACACTGCAATGAGGTGGCGACTTGTCCAGGGTGTACCCTGCCTTCCGCCTGATCGTAGCTTAGATAGGCGCCAGCGCCCCCCGCGACCCCGAAAGGGAATAAGCGGTAGAAAATGGATGGATGGAATATTGTGTGCCGGTTCTATGAATAACTACATTCATCCATAGACCAAATGGAATGTTTTAATACATTTCTATATTACCCATATATATATATATATATATATATATATATATATATATATATATATATATATATATATATATATATATATATATATATATACATATATATATATATATATATATATATATACACTATATTGCCTAATCACATGGCCCGGCCACAGGTGTATAAAATCAAGCACTTAGGCATGGAGACTGTTTCTACAAACATTTGTGAAAGAATGGGCCGCTTTCAGTGATTTCCAGCGTAGAACTGTCTTAAGATGCCACCTGTGCAACAAATTCAGTCAGGAAATTTCCTCACTCCTTAAATATTCCAAAGTCAACTGTCGCCTTTATTGTAAGAAAATGGAAGAGTTTTGGGAACAACAGCAACTCAGCCACCAAGTGGTAGGCCAGGTAAACTGACAGAGAGAGGTCAGCGGATGCTGAAGTGCGTAGTGCAAAGACTTTCTGCACAGTCAGTTGCTACAGAGCTCCAAACTTTATGTGACCTTCTAATAAGCCCACTTACAGTACGCAGAGAGCTTTATGGAATGGGTTTCCAGGGCCGAGCAGCTGCATCTTAGCCATACATCACCAAGTCTAATGCAAAGTGTCGGATGCAGTGCTGTGTCTGGGTTTGAAGGTTGCCAGGAGAACGGTACATTTCGGACTGCATTGTGCCAAGTGTGAAATTTGGTGGAGGAGGAATTATGCTGTGGGGTTGTTTTTAAGGAGTTGGGCTTGGCTCCTTAGTTCCAGTGAAAGGAACATTGAATCCTCCAGGATACCAAAACATGTTGGACAATTCCATGCTCCCAAGGTTGTGGGAACAGTTTGGAGCGGGCCCCTTCCTCTTCCAACATGACTGTGCACCAGTGCATGAAGCAAGGTCCATAATGACAGAGTCTGGTGTGGATGAACATGACTGGCCTGCACAGAGTCCTGACCTGAACCTGATAGAACACATTTGGGGTGAACTAGAACAGAAACTGGGAGCCAGGTCTTCTCGACCAACATCAGTGTGTGACCTCACCAATGCGGTTTTGGAAGAATGGTGGAAAATTCCTACAAACCCACTCTGCAACCTTGTGGACAGCCTTCCCAGAAGAGTCGAAGCTGCAATAGCTGCAAAAGGTGGACCGACTTCACATTGAACCCTATGGGTTAGGAATGGGATGGCACTTTAAGTTCATATGTGAGTCAAGGCAGGTGGCCAAATACTTTTGGCAATGTAGTGCTATATTGCCAAAAGTATTTGGTTAGCCATCCAAATGATCAGAATCAGGTGTCCTAATGACTTAGAGACTGTTTTTACAAACATTTGTAAAAGAATGAGCCGCTCTTAAGAGCTTGGTTATTTCCAGCGTGGAAATGTCATAGGATGCCACAGGTGCAACATTTTTTTTTTAGGATTTGGGCTTGGCCCCTTTGTTCCAGTAAAAGGAACGTTGAATGCTCCACGATACCAAAATGTTTTAGACTATTACATGCTCCAACCATGTGGGAACAGTTTGAAGCAGGCTCCTTCCTTTTTCAACATGACCTTGCATTAGTGCACAAATCAAAGTCCATTAAGACATGGATGACAGAGTCTGGTGTGAATGGACTTGACTGGCCTGCACAGAGTCCTGACCTAAACCCGATAGAACGCCTTTGGGGTGAACTACAACGGAGACTAAGAGCCAGGCCTTCTCGACCAACATCAGTGTGTGACCTCACCAATGCGCTTTTAGAAGAATGGTGGACAAATCCAATAAACACACTCCGCAACCTTGTGGACAGCCTTCCCAGAAAAGTTGTAGCTGTAATAGCCACATCAAATTGAACCCTATGGGATGGCACTTGTGAGTCAAGGCAGGTGGTCGAATACTTTTGGCAATATAGTGTGTAGCTGCTGATGGTGTGTTTGACTGAGAAACAGCTCGACAAATACCGCAGACTACAAATAATACGACCTCAATCAGTCTAAAAACATGTATCTAGTCCAGCAGCGTACAGTTTGAAGTCATATGTAGAGGTAAGCCACACAGGAGGAGAGAGCCCAAAATACTTGACTGGCTTGCACAGAGTCCTGACCTAAACCCGATAGAACACCTTTGGGGTGAACTAGAACAGAAAGTAAGAGCCAGGCTTTCTCGAGCAACATCAGTGTGTGACCTCACCAATGCGCTTTTAGAAGAATGGTGGAAAATTCCTATAAACACACTCCGCAACCTTGTGGACAGCCTTCTCAGAAAAGTTGTAGCTGTAATAGCCACATCAAATTGAACCCTATGGGATGGCACTTGTGAGTCAAGGCAGGTGGTCAAATACTTTTTGCAATATAGTTTGTAGCTGCTGATGGTGTGTTTGACTGAGAAGCAGCTCGACAAATACCGCAGACTACAAATAATACGACCTCAATCAGTCTAAAAACAAGTATCTAGTCCAGCAGCGTACAGTTTGAAGTCATATGTAGAGGTAAGCCACACAGGGGAGAGCCCAAAATACTTGACTGGCTTGCACAGAGTCCTGACCTAAACCCAATAGAACACCTTTGGGGTGAACTAGAACAGAAAGTAAGAGCCAGGCTTTCTCGAGCAACATCAGTGTGTGACCTCACCTATGCGCTTTTAGAAGAATGGTGGAAAATTCCTATAGACACTCTCCGCAACCTTGTGGACAGCCTTCCCAGAAAAGTTGTAGCTGTAATAGCCACATCAAATTGAACCCTATGGGTTGGCACTTGTGAGTCAAGGCAGGTGGTCAAATACTTTTGGCAATATAGTGTGTAGCTGCTGATGGTGTGTTTGACTGAGAAGCCGCTCGACAAATACCGCAAAGTACAAATAATACGACCTCAATCAGTCTAAAAACATGTATCTAGTCCAGCAGCGTACAGTTTGAAGCCATATGTAGAGGTAAGCCACACAGGGGGGAGCCCAAAATACTTGACTGGCCTGCACAGAGTCCTGACCTATACCCGATAGAACGCCTTTGAGGTGAACTAGAACGGAGACTAAGAGCCAGGCCTTCTCGACCAACATCAGTGTGTGACCTCACCAATGCGCTTTTAGAAGAATGGTGGAAAATTCCTATAAACACACTCCGCAACCTTGTGGACAGCCTTCCCAGAAAAGTTGTAGCTGTAATAGCCACATCAAATTGAACCCTATGGGATGGCACTTGTGAGTCAAGGCAGGTGGTCAAATACTATTGGCAATATAGTGTGTAGCTGCTGATGGTGTGTTTGACTGAGAAGCCGCTCGACAAATACCGCAGAGTACAAATAATACGACCTCAATCAGTCTAAAAACATGTATCTAGTCCAGCAGCGTACAGTTTGAAGCCATATGTAGAGGTAAGCCACACAGGAGGAGAGAGCCCAAAATACTTGACTGGCTTGCACAGAGTCCTGACCTAAACCCGATAGAACACCTTTGGGGTGAACTAGAACAGAAAGTAAGAGCCAGGCTTTCTCAAGCAACATCATTGTGTGACCTCACCAATGCGCTTTTAGAAGAATGGTGGAAAATTCCTATAAACACACTTCGCAACCTTGTGGACAGCCTTCCCAGAAAAGTTGTAGCTGTAATAGCCACATCAAATTGAACCCTATGGGATGGCACTTGTGAGTCAAGGCAGGTGGTCAAATACTTTTGGCAATATAGTTTGTAGCTGCTGATGGTGTGTTTGACTGAGAAGCAGCTCGACAAATACCGCAAAGTACAAATAATACGACCTCAATCAGTCTAAAAACATGTATCTAGTCCAGCAGCGTACAGTTTGAAGTCATATGTAGAGGTAAGCCACACAGAGGAGAGCCCAAAATACTTGACTGGCTTGCACAGAGTCCTGACCTAAACCCGATAGAACACCTTTGGGGTGAACTAAAATGGAGACTAAGAGCCAGGCCTTCTCAACCAACATCAGTGTGTGACCTCAGCAATGCGCTTTTAGAAGAATGGTGGAAAATTCATATTAACACACTCCGCAACCTTGTGGACAGCCTTCCCAGAAAAGTTGTAGCTGTAATAGCCACATCAAATTGAACCCTATGGGATGGCACTTGTGAGTCAAGGCAGGTGGTCAAATACTTTTGGCAATATAGTGTGTAGCTGCTGATGGTGTGTTTGACCGAGAAGCAGCTCGACAAATACCGCAGAGCACAAATAATACGACCTCAATCAGTCTAAAAACATGTATCTAGTCCAGCTGCGTACAGTTTGAAGCCATATGTAGAGGTAAGCCACACAGGAGGAGAGAGCCCAAAATACTTGACTAGCTTGCACAGAGTCCTGACCTAAACCCGATAGAACACCTTTGGGGTGAACTAGAACAGAAAGTAAGAGCCAGGCTTTCTCGAGCAACATCAGTGTGTGACCTCACCAATGCGCTTTTAGAAGAATGGTGGAAAATTCATATTAACACACTCCGCAACCTTGTGGACAGCCTTCCCAGAAAAGTTGTAGCTGTAATAGCCACATCAAATTGAACCCTATGGGATGGCACTTGTGAGTCAAGGCAGGTGGTCGAATACTTTTGGCAATATAGTGTGTAGCTGCTGATGGTGTGTTTGACTGAGAAACAGCTCGACAAATACCGCAGAGCACAAATAATACGACCTCAATCAGTCTAAAAACATGTATCTAGTCCAGCAGCGTACAGTTTGAAGTCATATGTAGAGGTAAGCCACACAGGGGAGAGAGCCCAAAATACTTGACTGGCTTGCACAGAGTCCTGACCTAAACCCGATAGAACACCTTTGGGGTGAACTAGAACAGAAAGTAAGAGCCAGGCTTTCTCGAGCAACATCAGTGTGTGACCTCACCAATGCGCTTTTAGAAGAATGGTGGAAAATTCCTATAAACACACTCCGCAACCTTGTGGACAGCCTTCTCAGAAAAGTTGTAGCTGTAATAGCCACATCAAATTGAACCCTATGGGATGGCACTTGTGAGTCAAGGCAGGTGGTCAAATACTTTTGGCAATATAGTGTGTAGCTGCTGATGGTGTGTTTGACCGAGAAGCAGCTCGACAAATACCGCAGACTACAAATAATACGACCTCAATCAGTCTAAAAACAAGTATCTAGTCCAGCAGCGTACAGTTTGAAGTCATATGTAGAGGTAAGCCACACAGGGGAGAGCCCAAAATACTTGACTGGCTTGCACAGAGTCCTGACCTAAACCCGATAGAACACCTTTGGGGTGAACTACAACGGAGACTAAGAGCCAGGCCTTCTCGACCAACATCAGTGTGTGACCTCACCAATGCGCTTTTAGAAGAATGGTGGAAAATTCCTATAAACACACTCCGCAACCTTGTGGACAGCCTTCCCAGAAAAGTTGTAGCTGTAATAGCCACATCAAATTGAACCCTATGGGATGGCACTTGTGAGTCAAGGCAGGTGGTCAAATGCTATTGGCAATATAGTGTGTAGCTGCTGATGGTGTGTTTGACTGAGAAGCCGCTCGACAAATACCGCAGACTACAAATAATACGACCTCAATCAGTCTAAAAACATGTATCTAGTCCAGCAGCGTACAGTTTGAAGTCATATGTAGAGGTAAGCCACACAGGGGAGAGCCCAAAATACTTGACTTTGTGTTTTTTTTTTTTGTCATTTCTCCTCATCTAGGACACCTCATGCCTTCTTTTGACTCGAAACTGCTTTCTTGGTTCCAAAACCCGTTTACAGGTGAATTTCCTTCATTTTACCACGTTACATAGAACGTTAGTCATAGTTCGGTTGGTAGAGCGGCCGTGCCAGCAACTTGAGGGTTGCAGGTTCGATTCCCGCTTCTATCATTCTAGTCACTGCCGTTGTGTCCTTGGGCAAGACACTTTAACCACCTGCTCCCAGTGCCACCCACACTGCTTTAAATGTAACTTAGATATTGGGTTTCACTATGTAAAGCGCTTTGAGTCACTAGAGAAAAGCGTTATATAAATATAATTCACTTCACTTCATTTAAAAAAGCCTCATTAGGGTTCTCCGATTCTCAGGAATTTAATTGCAGACCTATGCAACCCCCTGCCCCCCCGCGGCTTCGACTCGGCCTCGTGCTTGGGTGACTCATTTGAAATCCCGCCAATATTATGGCGAGCCGGCAGGAGGTCTTACATATCGTAGAAGGTGATTTAATTGCCAACGCGTACCTGGTGGATATCCGACAAACATTATTACAGTCGTAATACTTTTTAATGATCACATTACAATCTGATAAATCCCCCTTTTTTTTTTCCTTCCTTCGTTTTACCCTTCCTAAATGACCCACCTTGGCGGAATTAATGAGGAGAGGCTGCACAGCAGCTGTCAGCAACCGCTACGCGCTAACAGCTCATAGTCCCGTCGTCATTATCAAGAGCGGAGTTGCTCTTTTGCAAACATCCCCCCAAATGGCTAAATGCTCTCTTTTTCATTCTTTAAACACATGCATGAAGTGTTTTGAAAAAAAAAAACTATCTAATGTATTTGTGGGAACGCCAAGAGAAGCGAGCCGCGAATTTAGCTGCGGTGGACTTTTAATCCTGCGGACAAATGAAACGAGACCCACCGCGATGTCAACATTTATTGCGTTCATTACTTATACGTCTTGCTTCGTTGTAGGATCCCGCTACAAGCAGACATAAAATAAAATAACTGCAGCACTTTTATCGCTCGGTGCTCCGGCGATCCCCGTACTGTATATTGGACGAAAATGTAATGTGAAGTATGCAACCAAATGGTCACTTAATTAGGAACACCGACATTAGGTAATTCAATAAAAGGGCAATATTGAGTCCTTTTAAGATATTATTAAAATGTATTATTTATTATATACAAACTATTTTGATACTTTCGGTACTTTTCTAAATAGAGGGGACCAAAAAAAATTGCAATTTTGGCTTTGTTTTAACACAAAATCTTAGGGTACATTAAACATATGTGTCAGGCTTGTCCCTGACAGTTTGGTCTATGTCAGGGGTCCGGAACCTTTTTGGCTGAGAGAGCCAAAAAGCCAAATATTTTAAAACATATTTCCGTAAGAGCCATATAATTATTTTTTTTAACCCTGAACACAACTAAACACATGCATTTTTAAGTAAGAACAACATTTCTAGAGTTTGTAATAACATTGTTATTCCGAAGCTAACTGTGGAGGGGGCGTGGCCTGCGGGCCTGCAGCGACAGGTGTGTAGATGGCCCACCTGGGCCTTGTTATCTAATCACTTGTCGCTCTGTTATAAGCAGCAGCCAGGAAGAGAGACTGGGTTGAGCTCTGGAAATACTATTGCTGGAAAGCAACTGAGAGACTTATTGAAAAATAAAACAATATTTTAACCCTGAAACAGGCTCTCATGTCGGTGCTTGGTGGTCTGAAGAACCCCCAGGAGGGCAAGCCCCACACTAACCAATAACAAATAAATAACTTCTTACCATTAACGCAACTTCTTGAACAGGTACGGTGGGAAACGGACGGATGGATTAAAAATGCATGAGAATGTTTTATAATTTTAACAATATTTTTAACACTGTGATTACAAGTGGAATTATTCATTACTTATCGTGTTAAGCAACGTCAGCTCAGATTTATCCGAGAGCCAGATGCAGTCATCAAAAGAGCCACATCTGGCTCTAGAGCCATAAGTTCCCTACCCCTGGACTATGTCTTAGTTTTTCCTCTGCATTTGTCTTTGCACCCTGTCTTTTAGATCCTGTCAGCACTCTTATTTTGGTTATGTTTCCTGTTTGTCTCCCTGAGTGCTGTGTGCCCTCAGCTGTGGCTGATTGGCACCTGGCCACACCTGGTGTCAATCAGCCAGGCACTATTTGAACCTGTTTTGTCCTCCAGTCAGATGCTGGATTATTGTCATTATGTCGTGTCTTGACGATGTCACCACTACCTGTCTTGTCGCTTGTAGCTTTGTCTACTTCGGTTCACTCTGCTCATGCCATAGTTCCGTCGTGTCACAGTAAGTGTTTTGGATCTTACCCAAATTTGTTATCCGCCTCGTGCACGCCTTTTGTCTGTACCCTTTTGGTTTGTTCTTGTTATAGTGTTTGATTAAATCATGTTTTCCTTTACTATGCTTGCCGCCTTCTCTGCATCTTGGGGTTCGTCACCAACAAACTCTGACAATCTGTTTATTATTGCAAGTTTCTCCGTAAGTAAAATAGTGAACATACAAGACAACTTGTCTTTTAGTAGTAAGTAAACAAAAAAAGACTCCAAATTTAGCTGCTGACATATGCAGTAACATATTGTGTCATTTATACACCTATTGTTTTGTCTACATTACTAAGGACAAGCGGTAGAAAATAAATCATTAATCTACTTATTTATTTACTATAAATACCTGCTCACTTTATCTTTTAACATGTTCTATCTACACTTCGGTTAAAATGTAATAATCACTTATTCTTCTCGTCTTTGATATTTTACATTAGTTTTTGGATGATACCACACATTTGGGTATCAATCTGATACCAAGTAGTAACAGGATCATACATTCGTCGTATTCCAAAGTCCTCATGTGTCCAGGGACATATTTCCTGAGTTTATAAATAGTAAAACGAAAAAAGATGTTGTGATTAGAGATATCCAATAATGCCTTTTTTACCGATATTTGAAATTTCATTATTGTCCAACTCTTAATTACCGATTCCGATATCAACCGACATGTAAAGTACAGAATATCAGAAACATGTATTCATGGACAAAAAAAATCACCTAAAATCTTTGATAATAAAAACATGATCGTACCAATCCACATGTTGTATTATTAATGCGTGAAACTGCTATCTAAACATGGAAGTGTCGCTCCTCTCTTCTAAATGCAAGTGCTCCTAAAGCCGGAATATAAATTATTGTATTCCTAAATATAGAAAATCTGGCAAGACACCAACGTAATGCAAGTATTTTTTTTAAATATTTTAAAAAATGTGTTTATATCCTTCTCATGTTGACCATTTTGGTTTAAAAACATTTCATAAAAGCAAACTGATTGTCCAGTCATGGTAGTAAAAGCTTAAAAAAATGATCAGTCTAGGGTACACTTATTAATACAGATGTCAGATAATGGCTTTTTTGCCGATTTTATTCCGATATTGTCCAACTCTTAATTACCGATTCCGATATCAACCGACACGGATATATACAGTCGTGGATTTAACACATTATTATGCCTAATTGTGTTGTGATGCCCCGCTGGATGCATTAGACAATGTAAACAGTTTTTTCCAAAATAAATCAACTCAAGTCATGGAAAAAAGTTGCCAACATGGCACTGCCATATTTATTATTGAGGTCACAAAGTGCATTATTTTTCTTAACATGCTCAAAACAGCAAATTGGAATTTGAGACATGCTCTCCTTGAGAGAGCAAGAGGAGGTTGAGGTGTGTGTGTGTGTGGGGGGGGGGGGTACAAAGGGGCTGTATATCGTAGCGTCCCAGAAGAGTTAGTGCTGCAAGGGTCTCTGGGTATTTGTTCTGTTGTGTTTATGTTGTGTTACGGTGCGGCTGTTCTCCCAAAATGTGTTTGTCATTCTTGTTTGGTGTGGGTTCACAGTGTGGCGCATATTTGAAACAGTGTTAAAGTTGTTTATATGGCCACCCTCAGTGTAACCTGCATGGCTGTTGACCAAGTATGCCTTGCATTCACTTGTGTGTGTGTGGAAAGCCGTAGAAATTATGTGATTGGGCCGGCACGCAAAAGCAGTGCCTTTAAGTTTTATTGGCGCTCTGTACTTCTCCCTACGTCCGTGTACCACTCCATACAGCGGCGTCTTAGAAAGTCAGAAAACTTACTTTTCAAAACGATACCGATAATTTCCGATATTACATTTTAAAGCATTTATCGGCTGATAATATCGGCAGTCCAATATTATCGGACGTCTCGAGATGTGATGCAAAATATATCCATGTAATCATAGTAGTATCGACTAGATACGCTCCTGTACTTGGTATCATTACAGTGGATGCTAGACGTAGATCCACCAATGGGGTTTGTTTACATTTTGCTTCGGTGTTATGGTGGACTGGTACTTTCCAGACGCAGTATAGTACCGAATATGATTCATTAGTATCGCAGTACTATACTAATACCGATATTCTGTACAACCCTACTGTGGTTGTAGACAGAGATTTATCAAATTTATTGTATTGATTTAATAAGTCAAGGGTGTTCAGTATTTATCCACCAAGGCTTTTTAGGGGCCACTTTGATTTGTTGATAACAATAATTGGGACATCAAAGATGTTTAAAGCTATGCAATGTGCTAAGCTAGTTGAAGAAATGTTTCATGATTTAGTTTCAGTGCTGTAGATGAGAGAGCCTCTTTTTATTATTGTAACAACTAATGATATACAGTAGGTCTGGATTTTTTCCTCATCCCTCACTTTAAGTACCCACAGAGTGGAATACCAAGTTGCCTCTATATTGAAGCTGTTATCATAAATATCTGATTTATCACACCAAAAGACTTCCAGAGTTTGCTGATAAATACATATGAACAAAAAAAAAGTATAAATCTCATGGAGATTCCCGAGCCGTATTTGGTGATTTAATAAGTGAGTGATCTTTGGCGTAGATGAGGAACCACAGATCCCTTCCCCATCAACAACAATGCTAATCCAGCAGACTTTGTAAAAGTCAGCAATTATTACTTTTGGAAAGATTAAGAACCAGGATCTTATATTTTGGAGCCCAACACTCCACCGTTCTGTCGTCTATTCATCCACAGCGTTTCCATTCGCATGGATTCTTCATTCGTCACTCCCAAGTTTATACATTTTACAATATAACTAAAACGATTCCTGCTTACCAAACCGTCACATGTTTGATGTCTGTTGGAATGTTAATAATGATATGTGCTATCATAATGCAATGGAGCTAGTGTCGTTAGCATTAGCTAATATGTTAACACGTTTACAAGTGTCTGTGTTTGTATGATTAATTTACAATGGCATTCTTTTTCCATTGTTTCAGTTTTGTAAATACGCCAAAACGGCACCACAGACGGATTGAGTCTCTTCAAGTTAAGTTAAGTACCAATGATTTTCACACAAACACACTAAATGTGGTAAAATGTGTCCTCTGCATTTGACCCATCCCCTTGATCACCCCCTGAGAGGTGAGGGGAGCAGTGGGCAGCAGTGGTGGCCATGCCCGGGAATATTTTTTGGTGATTTAACCCCCAATTCCAACCCTTGATGCTGAGTTCCAAGCAGGGAGGTAATGGCTCCCATTTTTATAGTATTTGTTATGACTTGGCCGGGGTTTGAACTCACAACCTACCGATCTCAGGGTAGCTGATTGGAGAGGTAGCTTCCGCAGCTTATGGGTCCATGAACATGACTTCTGTTTTGTTTGATCTGCCATTTTACTGCCGTGTTTGGAAACAAGTGAGGTATGTAAATAAATATTTTAATTTTTTTACTGCGTAAATTCCTCATTTCACAACGTATATATCTGCGATTTATAGTCCAATGTGGCGAATATATATAATTTCCGATATTACATTTTAAAGCATTTATCGGCCGATAATATCGGCAGTCCAATATTATCGGCCGATAAATGCTTTAAAATGTAATATCGGAAAATATCGGTTTCAAAAAGTAAAATGTATGACATTTTAAAACGTTGCTGTGCAGAGACGTACAAGGACGTAGGGAGAAGAACAGAACGCAAACAAACCCTAAAGGTACTGCCTTTGCGTGCCGGCCCAATCACATAATATCTACCGCTTTTCACACACACAAGTGAATGCCAGTCATACTTGGTCAACAGCCATACAGGTCACACTGAGGGTGGCCGTATAAACAACTTTGACACGGTTTCAAATATGCGCCACGCTGTGAACCCACACCAAACAAGAATGACAAACACTTTTCGGGAGAACATCCGCACTGTAACAAAACATAAACACAACAGAACAAATACCCAGAACCCCTTGCAGCACTAACTCTTCCGGGAATGTACAGTACACATCCCCTCCCGCTACCCCCTACAAAACCACGCTTCCCCAAGCCCGTGCCTCCCAAAGCCCACCCACCTCAACCTCCTCATGCTCTCTCAGGGAGCGCATGTCCCAAATTCCGAACCTGCTGTTTTGAGGCATGTTAAAAAAAAATAATGCACTTTGTGACTTCAATAATAAATATGGCAGTGCCATGTTGACATTTTTATTCCATAACTTGAGTTAATTTATTTTGGAAAACCTTGTTACATTGTTTAATGCATCCAGCGGGGCATCACAACGCAATTATTAACGTGTTAATTCCACGACTGTATATATCGGTTGATATTAGAATCGGTAATTAAGAGTCGGACAATTGCGGGATATCGGATTTCGGCCCAAAAACCTTTTGGATATCTCTAATGTGTTACAGTTCAAACTCCTGCCAGCGCCGCTCATCCATCTGTGCGCACCTCGGGACACGCCCACGGACGTCCCTCTGGACTCTGACTGCCTCGCTCAATTCTTGACTCCCCCTGTTTGGAGACAGAGCGTGTGTCTTCGCACCTGCCCTACGGACTTCCGCGTTCCTTCGCTTTCGTCAACACTTTGGTAAGACACACCTCAGCTAATCACACACATAGCCTCACACCACATACACTTTAGGGATCTCGTCCACACTCCATTTCCTCCGTTTATTTTATAGTGCTTGATATATATGTATATATATGACAGTTTGGTCTATGTCTTATAGACCAAACACTAAAACAAGAACAAACCAAAAGGGTACCGACAAAAGGCGTGCACGAGGCGGATAACAAATTTGGCTAAGAACCAAAACTATGGCATGAGCAGAGTGAACCGAAGTAGACAAAGCTACAAGCGACAAGACAGGTAGTGGTGACATCGACACGACACGACATAATGACAATAATCCAGCATCTGACTGGAGGACAAAACAGGTTCAAATAGTGTCTGGCTGATTGACACCAGGTGTGGCCAGGTGCCAATCAGCCACAGCTGAGGGCACACAGCACTCAGGGAGACAAACAGGAAAGAGAACCAAAATAAGAGTGCTGACAGGAACTAAAAGACAGGGTGCAAAGACAAATGCAGAGGAAAAACTAAGACATAGACCAAACTGTCAGGGACAAGCCTGACAAATGTGTTTAATGTACCCTAAGATTGTGTGTTAAAAGAAAGCCAAAAATGCAATTTTTTGTGGTCCCCTCTATTTAGAAAAGTACCGAAAGTATCAAAATAGTTTGTATATAATAAATAATACATTTTAATTATATTTTAAAAGGACTCAATATCGGCCTTTTATTGAGTTACCTGATGTCGGTGTTCCTAATAAAGTGACCATTCGGTTGCATACTTCATATATATATATATATATATATATATATATATATATATATGGTTAATATATATATATTAATATATTATATATTAACCATATATTAATATATATGGTTAATATATATATTAAATACTATTTGGACACTACTGCCACCTGGTGTCAGTCTGCCGTCATCTCCACTTAGTAAAATACAACATAATGATTTTTATTTTTATTTTTCCTTACATTTAGTGGGCGCGGCTTATATACCCTATAGTCGGGGAAATCTGGTAATATGTGTATTTTACCTTTTTAGAATATGTCAAGGGCCAATGGAAAACCCTCCATGGTCCACAATTTGGACACCCCTGGTCTACATGAATGAGCCTTTTGTCGTGTAGCGATTCCTGCATTTGACATTCATGCACATGTCGATGGAGTCGGCGCGGTCCGCCTTTTCGCCGAAGTCACGGTAAACGTCGTAACGGTCCTCGTTGTGTTGGAGTACAACACGGGTAGTCCAGTTAGACCGATGCCCCCGCGCCTCTCTGTCAAGGACGCTGACCTTTCAGGCAGGCAGACGGCGAGCAGGGGGTGGGGGGGGGGGCACACACACGTGAAGATGCCCCACACAAAGGTCATGTGCTTCTGTTAAAAAAAAATAAATAAATAAAGGACGTCGGACAAAAAAAAAAGCAGTCATGGGAGATGTCGTCGGGTGAGGCGCCAGGAGGTTGTCTGTGTACTTGCAGCTCTAATTCTGGGATGGTATACAGTTTTTGTGTGCGCAGTCTTGAAGTAATTTAAGCTGGCAAGTGACAGTGATGTGTCTCCACACCACAAGCCGACAGTGATTGAATAATATATTTTGAGAGGGTTTTGCAGGAATCTGTGCAAGAGCGACGTCCTAACGCACATTTACCGCTCGCCTGATCCCGCCATCTGCCTCTCCAAATGCGACTTAAATAGGGGAGGGAGTCAAGAGGCTCTGGTATCAGGAATGATGATGATTATTATAGGGGGGAGGGGGGTGCACCCGGTGATGAGCACATCAAGCTCGTCCGCAGGATGAGTTGGAGCGAGAGTGACAAGCTTCTTTGGAGGGACGCCAAAATGTCTTCACAGCAGAGTTTGCGTTTTGCACCGTGGGGGGAGGGGGGAGATCTCGGCTGTCATGTTTGGGTGGTTTTTGCTTCGACACTTTGGGATGCCGCGCGTACTTTTTCAGGTATTAAAAGACTTGTGGAGTTCCCCAGGGTTCGGTCCTTGGCCCTGCACTCTTCAGGAACTACATGCTGCCGCTAGGTGACATCATACGCAAATACGGTGTTAGCTTTCACTGTTATGCTGATGACACCCAACTCTACATGCCCCTAAAGCTGACCAACACGCCGGATTGTAGTCATCTGGAGGCGTGTCTTAATGAAATTAAACAATGGATGTCCGCTAACTTTTTGCAACTCAACGCCAAAAAAACGGAAATGCTGATTATCGGTCCTGCTAGATACCGACCTCTATTTAATAATACAACTCAAACATTTGACAACCAAACAATTAAACAAGGCGACTCGGTAAAGAATCTGGGTGTTATTTTCGACCCAACTCTCTCCTTTGAGTCACACATTAAAAGCGTTACTAAAACGGCCTTCTTTCATCTCCAGAATATCGCTAAAATTTGCTCCATTTTGTCCACTAAAGACGCTGAGATCATTATCCATGTGTTTGTTACGTCTCGGGTCTCCCCATGTCTAGCATTAAAAGATTACAGTTGGTACAAAATGCGGCTGCTAGACTTTTGTCAAGAACAAGAAAGTTTGATCACATTACGCCTGTACTGGCTCACCTGCACTGGCTTCCTGTGCACTTAAGATGTGATTTTAAGGTTTTACTACTTACGTATAAAATACTACACGGTCTAGCTCCATCCTATCTTGCCGATTGTATTGTACCATATGTCCCGGCAAGAAATCTGCATTCAAAGGACTCCGGTTTATTAGTGATTCCCAAAGCCCCAAAAAAGTCTGCGGGCTATAGAGCTATTTCATTTCGGGCTCCAGTACTCTGGAATGCCCTCCCGGTAAAAGTTTGAGAGGCCACCTCAGTAGAAGCATTTAAGTCTCACCTTAAAACTCATTTGTATACTCTAGCCTTTAAATAGACCTCCTTTTTAGACCAGTTGATCTGCCGTTTCTTTTCTTTTTCTCCTATGTCCCACTCTCCCTTGTGGAGTGGGTCCGGTCCGATCCGGTCGCCATGTACTGCTTGCCTGTGTATCGGCTTGGGGACATCTCTGCGCTGCTGATCCGCCTCCGCTTGGGATGGTTTCCTGCTGGCTCCGCTGTGAACAGGACTCTCGCTGCTGTGTTGGATCCGCTTTGGACTGGACTCTCGTGACTGTGTTGGATCCATTATGGATTGAACTTTCACAGTATCATGTTAGACCCGCTCGACATCCATTGCTTTCGTCCTCTCCAAGGTTCTCATAGTCATCATTGTCACCGATGTCCCACTGGGTGTGAGTTTTTCTTGCCCTTATGTGGGCCTACCGAGGATGTCGTAGTGGTTTTTGCAGTCCTTTGAGACACTAGTGATTTAGGGCTATATAAGTAAACATTAATTGATTGATTGATTGATTGTTATCATTCAAATCATGTGAAATTTAAAATAGCCCAATTCCGAAATGTAACATGTAAAATGTAAAAAACCCAGTGTCAGAAATATTTTGTGTCGAACGCCAAGATGCAGAGAAGGAGGGAGGCATTTTGCAGGAAAACATAGTTTAATTTAAAATACTACAACTAAAACCAAGGAAACAAACAAAAAGCACGCATGTGGCAGATATAAAAAACTAAAGGCTATAAACAAACAAATCGGAAGCAGGGAACAAAAAGCAGTAAGCTACAAACATCTACCAAATGTAGCTTACCGCTACGCTGCAATCACACGACCAGTAGGAATGACAAGTAGAAAATGACATTGACACAAAAATAATCCAGCCCTGACTGGAGAAGAAAACAGGTCTTAAAGGGGAACATTATCAGCAGACCTATGTAAGCATCAATATATACCTTGATGGTGCAGAAAAAAGACCATCTATTTTTTTAACTGATTTCCAAACTCTAAATGGGTGAATTTTGGCGAGTTAAACGCCTTTCTGTTAATCGCGCTGGAGACTTTTCCGTTTTTTTGACTATTTTTTGGAACCTTGGAGAAATCATGCCTCGTCGGTGTGTTGTCGGAGGGTGTAACAACACTAACAGGGAGGGATTCAAGTTGCACCACTGGCCCGAAGATGCCAAAGTGTCTGCCGCCAGACCCCCTTTGAATGTGCCAGAGTGTCTCCACATTTGACCGGCGATGCTAAGGCAGACATGGTACAGAGATGTATGGATAACCTGCAGATGCATTTGCAACGATAGTCAACGAAATCACAAAGGTGAGTTTTGTTGATGTTGACTGCCAGCTAATCGATGCTAACATGCTATTTACCGGCGGTGCTAAAGCAGACATGGCACAGAGATGTATGGATAACCTGTAGATGCATTTTCAATTATATTACGTTTCCTTCCACCCACATTTAATGCGAAACAAACACTTACCAATCGAAGGATTTAAGTTGCTCCAGTGTCAAAAGATGCGAAAGTCCTGATCGTTTGGTCCACACATTTTACCGGCGATGCTAACGCAGCTATTCGGCCATGCTATGGCTATGAATAGCGTCAATAGCTATTCGCTCAATAGCTTCAGTTTCTTCTTCAATACTTTCATACTCCAACCGTCTGTTTCAATACATGCGTAATCTGTTGAATCGCTTAAATCGCTGAAATCCGAGTTTGAATCCGAGCTAATGTCACTATATCTTGCTGTGGTATTCCCATTGTTTGTTTACATTGGCAGCACTGTGTGACGTCACAGGGAAATGGCCAGTGTCTTCGCAGAGAGACGAAAATAAGGCACTTTAAAGCTTTATTTAGGGATATTCCGAGACCGGTAAAATTTTGAAAAAAAATTCAAAAAATACAACAAGCCACTGGGAACTGATTTTTATTGTTTTTAACCCTTTTGAAATTGTGATAATGTTCCCCTTTAAATAGTGGCTGGCTGATTGATCCCAGGTGTGGCCAGGTGCCAATCAGCCACAGCTGAGGGTTACACAGCACTCAGGGAGACAAACAGGAAACAGAACCAAAATAAGAGTGCTGACAGGAACTAAAGACAAATGCAGAGGAAAAACTAAGACATAGACCAAAACTCTCAGGGACAAGCCTGACACCCAGAACCAGTGAAGTTGTCACATTGTGTAAATCGTAAATAAAAACAGAATATAAATAATTTTCAACCTATATTCAATTGAATAGACTGCAAAGACCAGGTACTTAACGTTCCAACCGGAAAACATTGTAGTTTTTTGCAAACATTAGCTCATTTGGAATTTGATGCCTGCAACATGTCCCAAAAAAGCTGGCACAAGTGAGAAAAAAGACTGAGAAAGTTGAGGGATGCTCTTCAAACACTTATTTTGGAACATCCCACAGGTGTGCAGGCTAATTGGGAACAGGTGGGTGCCATGATTGGGTATAAAAGCAGCCTCCATGAAATGCTCAGTCATTCACAAACAAGGTCGGGGCGAAGGTCACCACTTTGTCAACAAATGTGTGAGCAAAACAGTTCAAGAACACTATTTGTCAACGAGCTATTGCAAGGAATTTAGGGATTTCCACATCTACGGTCCGTAATATAATCAAAAGGTTCAGAGAATCTGGAGAAATAACTGCATCTAAGCGGCAATCCCCATGACCGCTGATCCCTCAGGCTGTACTGCATCAAAAAGCGACATCAGTGTGTAAAGGATATCGCCACAAGTGCTCAGGAACACTTCAGAAAACAACTGTCAGTCACTACAGTTGGTCGCTACATTTGTAAGTGCAAGTTAAAACTCAACCATGCAAAGCGAAAGCCATTTTTTTTTCAGCAACACCCAGAAAAGGCCGCCGGCTTCGCTGGGCCCGAGCTCATCTTAGATGGACTGATGCAAATGGAAAACTGTTCTGGGGTCTGACGAGTCCACATTTCAAATTGTTTTTGAAACTCTGGTTGAAAAGAACCATCCGGATTGTTATAGGCGCAAAGTGTAAAAGCTAGCATGTGTGATGGTATGGGGGTGTATTAGTGCCCAAGGCATGGGTAACTTACACATTTGTGAAGGCACCATTAATGCTGAAAGGTACATACAGGTCTTGGAGCAACATATGATGACATCCAAGCAACGTTATCATGGACGCCCCTGCTTATTTCAGCAAGACAATGCCAAGCCACGTGTTACAACAGTGTGGCTTCGTAGTAAAAGAGTGCGGGTACTAGACTGGCCTGCCTGTAGTCCAGACCTGTCTCCCATTGAAAATCCATCCATCCATCCATTTTCTACCGCTTATTCCCTTTCGGGGTCACGGGGGGCGCTGGCGCCTATCTCAGCTACAATCGGGCGGAAGGCGGGGTACACCCTGGACAAGTCGCCACCTCATCGCAGGGCCAACACAGATAGACAGACAACATTCACACTCACATTCACACACTAGGGCCAATTTAGTGTTGCCAATCAACCTATCCCCAGGTGCATGTCTTTGGAAGTGGGAGGAAGCCGGAGTACCCGGAGGGAACCCACGCATTCACGGGGAGAACATGCAAACTCCACACAGAAAGATCCTCAGCCTGGATTTGAACCCAGGACTGCAGGACCTTCGTATTGTGAGGCAGACGCACTAACCCCTCTGCCACCGTGAAGCACCCATTGAAAATGTGTGGTGCATTATGAAGCCTAAAATACCACAACGGAGACTACGGACTGTTAAAAATGGGAAAGAATTCCACTTCAAAAATGTGTCTCCTTAGTTCCCAAACCTTTACTGGGTGTTGTTAAAAGGAAAGGCCATGAAACACAGTGGTAAAAATACCCATGTGACAATTTTTTTTGCAATTTGTTGCTGCCATTAAATTCTAAGTTAATAATTATTTGAAAAAGAAAAAAGGGAGTTTCTCAGTTTGAATGTTAAGTATCTTGTCTTTGCAGTCTGTTCAATTGAATATAAGTTGGAAAGGATTTGTATTCTCTTTATTTACCATATACACAGCGTGACAACTTCACTCCTTTTGGGTGTTGTATATTTTACACTGCTTTTTCTCAGCACTGTCATTAACCTACACATTAATCGTTCACATGGTTGAAAAAAACAAATGAATTCCATATTTAGTTAGCAAGTGAAAGAGGATGTTTCGGTCGAATTTTACGGGGACCGCTCGTATCCTGCACTCTTGAGCCGGGGCACTGGTAACTTTAGTACTGGACGAGGAATAGCAAAACGCACTTCACTACACACCATAGGAGGATACAAATGCTAACCTCTAACAGCAAGCTAGCGCCCCTCAATGTAAACAAATGGGTCCATCTATATCAATCAATCAATCAATCAATGTTTACTTATATAGCCCTAAATCACTAGTGTCTCAAAGGGCTGCACAAACCACCACGACATCCTCGGTAGGCCCACATAAGGGCAAGGAAAACTCACACCCAGTGGGACGTCGGTGACAATGATGACTATGAGAACCTTGGAGAGGAGGAAAGCAATGGATGTCGAGCGGGTCTAACATGATACTGTGAAAGTTCAATCCACAATGGATCCAACACAGTCGCGAGAGTCCAGTCCCGTTCACAGCGGAGCCCGCAGGAAACCATCCCAAGCGGAGGCGGATCAGCATCGCAGATATGTCCCCAGCCGATACACAGGCAAGCAGTACATGGCCACCGGATCGGACCGGACCCCCTCCACAAGGGAGAGTGGGACATAGAAGAAAAAGAAAAGAAACGGCAGATCAACTGGTCTAAAAAGGAAGTCTATTTAAAGGCTAGAGTATACAAATGAGTTTTAAGGTGAGACTTAAATGCTTCTACTGAGACAAATATACTATAAATACTATAAAAAATACTACACAAATATGGAATGTAATGATACCAAGTACAAAAGCCGCATAGACTGGATACTAGGTTTGTACGATATACTGGTATTAGTATAGTTCCGCGATACTAATGAATCATATTCGGTACTGTACCGCCTCTGAAAAGTACCAGTCCTCCACCCCTCGTTGTCACGTCATGACATTGCTGGTTTTACGAGCAGAGGAGCATGTTCAGCAGCGCACAGTCACAGAGTACTTACAAGCAGACACAGTGTGTAGACAGAAATTGGAGAACGGACACATTTTGGCTTAAAATTTAACGATAAAGGTGAAGTTACAACACTGAAACACCTTCAGGAAGAGGTGCTTTAAGACATGGCTAGCTAGTCAGCGGCTGAGTGTTGTCGCTACTTCTAAATCACTAATCCTGGCCTCCATGGCGACAGATAAAGTAATTTCTTACAAGTAGCCTTATCACTGAAGGACGAGGAATAGCTAAACATGCTTCACTACACACCGTAGCTCACCGGCATCAACATGTAAACAAACGCCATTGGTAGATTTACACCTGACATCCACTGTTATGATACCAAGTACAGTAGTGTATCTTGTCGATACTACTATGATTACATCGATATTTTTTTGGCATCGAATTGAACTTTATATAATGTTTAAAAACTTAGGAAATATGTCCCTGGACACAAACTAATGTAAATCAATCAATCAATGTTTATTTATATAGCCCTAAATCACAAGTGTCTCAAAGGGCTGCACCAGCCACAACAACATCCGCGGTACAGAGCCCACATAAGGGCAAGGAAAAACTCACCCCAGCGGGACGTCGATGACAATGATAGTCATTGAGAAACCTTGGAGAGGACTGCATAGTATCAAGTATCAAACAGTAGAATAATAAGGATTTTTTACAATTTAACAGAAGTGTAAATAGAACATGTTAAAAGAGAAAGTCAGCAGCTATTAACAGTAAATAAACAAGTAGATTAATAGTTTTATTTTGTACCACTTGTCCTTAATAATGTGTACAAAATAATAGGTGTATAAATGACACAATATGTTACTGCATATGTCAGCAGACTAATTAGGATCCTTTGTTTGTTTACTTACTACTAAAAGACAAGTTGTCTTGTATGTTCACTATTTTATTTAAAGACAAACTTGCAATAATAAACCCTAAGATTTTGTGTTAAAATAAAGCCAATAATGACATTTTTTGTGGTCTACTTTATTTGAAAAAGTATCAAAACATACCGAAACCAAACGAACATTTTTTAGTACCGGTACCAAAATATTGCTATCGGGACAACACTAGTCGATACAACAATCATAATCAATATTTTTTGGTATCACTAAATCTTTTGTAATTGTTTTTTTTTTTTAAACATCCCTGAACACTTTGAATATGACCAATGTATCATCCTTTACCTACTTGGTATCGGATTGATACCCATATGTGTGGTATCATCCAAAACTAAAGCAAAGTATCAAACAACAAAGGAATAAGTGATTATTACATTTTAACAGAAGTGTAGATAGAACATGATACAATTGAAAATATGCAGATATTAACAGTAAATTAATATTGTATCACAATGTTGACAAAATAATAGAATTGAAAATGACACAATATGTTACTCCATACGTCAGCGATTAAAATAGGAGCCTTTGTTTGTTTACTTAATACTAAAAAATAAGTTGTCTACCATGTTAATGCATTAAATTGTTCTTTGATTGCAAAATATATCATAAGACTTTTAGTTCAAATAAAGCCCATAATGACATTGTGGTCCCCTTTATTTTGAAAGTGTTTTCGCCAAATCATTCGTCTCCGCCACACCACATACATACATAAAAAATCTGGGTATTATTTTCGACCCAACTCTCTCCTTTGAGTCACACATTAAAAGCGTTACTAAAACGGCCTTCTTTCATCTCCGTAACATCGCTAAAATTCGCTCCATTTTGTCCACTAAAGACGCTGAGATCATTATCCATGCGTTTGTTACGTCTCGTCTCGATTACTGTAACGTATTATTTTCGGGTCTCCCCATGTCTAGCATTAAAAGATTACAGTTGGTACAAAATGCGGCTGCTAGACTTTTGACAAGAACAAGAAAGTTTGATCACATTACGCCTGTACTGGCTCACCTGCACTGGCTTCCTGTGCACTTAAGATGTGACTTTAAGGTTTTACTACTTACGTATAAAATACTACACGGTCTAGCTCCATCCTATCTTGCCGATTGTATTGTACCGTATGTCCCGGCAAGAAATCTGCGTTCAAAAGACTCCGGCTTATTAGTGATTCCCAAAGCCCAAAAAAAGTCTACGGGCTATAGAGCGTTTTCCGTTCGGGCTCCAGTACTCTGGAATCTCCTCCTGGTAACAGTTCGAGATGCTACCTCAGTAGAAGCATTTAAGTCTCACCTTAAAACTCATTTGTATACTCTAGCCTTTAAATACACCTCCTTTTTAGACCAGTTGATCTACCGCTTCTTTGCTGTTTTCTCCTATGTCCCCCTCCTCCCTTGTGGAGGGGGTCCGATCCGATGACCATGGATGAAGTACTGGCTGTCCAGAGTCGAGACTCAGGATGGACCGCTCGTCGGGACCCAGGATGGACCGCTCACCTGTGTATCGGTTGGGGACATCTCTACACTGCTGATCCGCCTCCGCTTGGGATGGTTTCCTGTGGGCGGGACTCTCGCTGCTGTCTTGGATCCGCTTGAACTGAACTCTCGCGGCTGTGTTGGAGCCACTATGGATTGAACTTTCACGGTATCATGTTGGACCCGCTCGACATCCATTGCTTTCAATCCCCTAGAGAGGGGGGGGGGGGGGGGGGTTGCCCACTTCTGAGGTCCTCTCCAAGGTTTCTCATAGTCAGCATTGTCACTGGCGTCCCACTGGATGTGAATTCTCCCTGCCCACTGGGTGTGAGTTTTCCTTGCCCTTTGTGGGTTCTTCCGAGGATGTCGTAGTCGTAATGGTTTGTGCAGTCCTTTGAGACATTTGTGATTTGGGGCTATATAAATAAACATTGATTGATTGATTGATCTCCTCTCTGAGCTGCTACCTTACCGTGGTAGAGGAGTTTGCGTGTCCCAATGATCCTAGGAGCTATGTTGTCTGGGGGTTTTCATGCCCCCTGGTAGGGTCTCCCAAGACAAACAGGTCCCAGGTGAGTGATCAGACAAAGAGCAGCTCAAAGACTTCTATGGAATTACAACGAAATGAACCCAGATTTCCCTCGCCCGGACGTGGGTCACCGGGGCCCCGCTCTGGAGCCAGGCCCGGAGTTGGGGCACGATGGCGAGCGCCTGGTGGTCGGGCCTGTTCCCATGGGGCCCGGCCGGGCACAGCCCGAAGAGGCAACGTGGGTCATCCCTCCAATGGGCTCACCACTCATAGGAGGGGCCATAGAGGTCGGGTGCATTGTGAGCTGGGCGGCAGCCGAAGGCAGGGCACTTGGCGGTCCGATCCCCGGCTACAGAAGCTAGCTCTTGGGACGTGGAACGTCACCTCACTGGGGGGGAAGGAGCCTGAGCTAGTGCGCGAGGTAGAGAAGTTCCGGCTGGATATAGTCGGACTCACCTCGACGCACAGCAAGGGCTCTGGAACCAGTTCTCTCGAGAGGGACTGGACCCTCTTCCACTCTGGCGTTGCCGGCAGTGAGAGGCGACGGGCTGGGGTGGCAATTCTGGTTGCCCCCCGGCTCAAAGCCTGTACGTTTGAGTTCAACCCAGTGGACGAGAGGGTAGCTTCCCTTCGCCTTCGGGTGGGGGGACGGGTCCTGACTGTTGTTTGTGCTTACGCACCAAACAGCAGTTCAGAGTACCCACCCTTTTTGGGAACACTCGAGGGAGTACTGGAAAGTGCTCCCCCGGGTGATTCCCTTGTCCTACTGGGGGACTTCAACGCTCATGTTGGCAACGACAGTGAAACCTGGAGAGGCGTGATTGGGAAGAATGGTCGCCCGGATCTAAACCCGAGTGGTGTTTTGTTATTGGACTTTTGTGCTCGTCACAGTTTGTCGATAACAAACACCATGTTCAAACATAAGGGTGTCCATATGTGCACTTGGCACCAGGACACCCTAGGCCGCAGTTCCATGATCGACTTTGTAGTTGTGTCATCGGATTTGCGGCCTTATGTTTTGGACACTCGGGTGAAGAGAGGGGCGGAGCTTTCTACCGATCACCACCTGGTGGTGAGTTGGCTGCGATGGTGGGGGAGGATGCCGGACAGACCTGGCAGGCCCAAGCGCATTGTGAGGGTCTGCTGGGAACGTCTGGCAGAGTCTCCTGTCAGAGAGAGTTTCAATTCACACCTCCGGGAGAACTTTGAACATGTCACGAGGGAGGTGCGGGACATTGAGTCCGAGTGGACCATGTTCCGAACCTCTATTGTCGAGGCGGCTGATTGGAGCTGTGGCCGCAAGGTTGTTGGTGCCTGTCGTGGCGGTAATCCCAGAACCCGTTGGTGGACACCAGCAGTGAGGGATGCCGTCAAGCTGAAGAAGGAGTCCTATCGGGTTCTTTTGGCTCATAGGACTCCGGAGGCAGTGGACGGGTACCGACGGGCCAAGCGGTGTGCAGCTTTAGCGGTCGCGGAGGCAAAAACTCGGACATGGGAAGAGTTCGGGGAAGCCATGGAAAACGACTTCCGGACGGCTTCGAAGCGATTCTGGACCACCATACGGCGCCTCAGGAAGGGGAAGCAGTGCACTATCAACACCGTGTATGGTGCGGATGGTGTTCTGCTGACTTCGACTGCGGATGTTGTGGATCGGTGGAGGGAATACTTCGAAGACCTCCTCAATCCCACCAACACGTCTTTCTTTGAGGAAGCGGTGCCTGGGGAATCTGTAGTGGACTCTCCTATTTCTGGGGCTGAGGTCGCTGAGGTAGTTAAAAAGCTCCTCGGCGGCAAGGCCCCGGGGGTGGATGAGATCCGCCCGGAGTTCCTTAAGGCTCTGGATGCTGTGGGGCTGTCTTGGTTGACAAGACTCTGCAGCATCGCGTGGACATCGGGGGCGGTACCTCTGGATTGGCAGACCGGGGTGGTGGTCCCTCTCTTTAAGAAGGGGGACCGGAGGGTGTGTTCCAACTATCGTGGGATCACACTCCTCAGCCTTCCCGGTAAGGTTTATTCAGGTGTACTGGAGAGGAGGCTTCGCCGGATAGTCGAACCTCGGATTCAGGAGGAACAGTGTGGTTTTCGTCCTGGTCGTGGAACTGTGGACCAGCTCTATACTCTCGGCAGGGTTCTTGAGGGTGCATGGGAGTTTGCCCAACCAGTCTACATGTGCTTTGTGGACTTGGAGAAGGCATTCGACCGTGTCCCTCGGGAAGTCCTGTGGGGAGTGCTCAGAGAGTATGGGGTATCGGAATGTCTTATTGTGGCAGTCCGCTCCCTGTATGATCAGTGTCAGAGCTTGGTCCGCATTGCTGGCAGTAAGTCGGACACGTTTCCAGTGAAGGTTGGACTCCGCCAAGGCTGTCCTTTGTCACCGATTCTGTTCATAACTTTTATGGACAGAATTTCTAGGCGCAGTCAAGGCGTTGAGGGGTTCCGGTTTGGTGGCCACGGGATTAGGTCTCTGCTTTTTGCAGATGATGTAGTCCTGATGGCTTCATCTGGCCGGGATCTTCAGCTCTCACTGGATCGGTTCGCAGCCGAGTGTGAAGCGACCGGAATGAGAATCAGCACCTCCAAGTCCGAGTCCATGGTTCTCGCCCGGAAAAGGGTGGAGTGCCATCTCCGGGTTGGGGAGGAGACCCTGCCCCAATTGGAGGAGTTCAAGTACCTAGGAGTCTTGTTCACGAGTGGGGGAAGAGTGGATCGTGAGATCGACAGGCGGATCGGTGCGGCGTCTTCAGTAATGCGGACGTTGTATCGATCCGTTGTGGTGAAGAAGGAGCTGAGCCGGAAGGCAAAGCTCTCAATTTACCGGTCGATCTACGTTCCCATCCTCACCTATGGTCATGAGCTTTGGGTCATGACCGAAAGGATAAGATCACGGGTACAAGCGGCCGAAATGAGTTTCCTCCGCCGGGTGGCGGGGCTCTCCCTTAGAGATAGGGTGAGAAGCTCTGCCATCCGGGAGGAACTCAACGTAAAGCCGCTGCTCCTCCACATCGAGAGGAGCCAGATGAGGTGGTTCGGGCATCTGGTCAGGATGCCACCCGAACGCCTCCCTAGGGATGTGTTTAGGGCACGTCCAGCTGGTAGGAGGCCACGGGGAAGACCCAGGACACGTTGGAAAGACTATGTCTCCCGGCTGGCCTGGGAACGCCTCGGGATCCCCCGGGAAGAGCTAGACGAAGTGGCTGGAGATAGGGAAGTCTGGGCTTCCCTGCTTAGGCTGCTGCCCCCGCGACCCGACCTCGGATAAGCGGAAGATGATGGATGGATGGATGGATGGATGATTGATTGATAAAGTGAAGTGAATTATATTTATATAGCGCTTTTTTCTCTAGTGACTCAAAGCGCTTCCAATATCTAAGTTACATTTAAACCAGTGTGGGTGGCACTGGGAGCAGGTGGGTAAAGTGTCTTGCCCAAGGACACAACTGCAGTGACTAGGATGGCGGAAGCGGGAATCAAACCTGCAACCCTCAAGTTGCTGGCACGGCCGCTCTACCAACCGAGCTAAACCGCCCCAATACTCAGCATGCGCTAATTATTTTGCGAAGCGAGTTTGACCCGGCAGTTATTCAAAGCAGGCGTCAATTCAAGGAAATATGGTAATTGGTTTTCATGGCTCTCTCCGCCAAAAAGGTTCCCGACCCCTGTTCTGGAGGAACTCTCTGTGGTCAGGTGAAACAAAAATTGAGCGGTTTAGCCACAATATGTTGTGCACTGAAAAGGGAAGGAGGCGACAACCAGGACAGAACTGCGGTTTCACAAGGTTTTTTTTAAACCTTTGACGATTACGTGGCGTGTGTATGCTACTCTAAGTGAATGAGTGTAGACTATGTGTAATAGTAATTATGTAAATGTGACCAGGGGTCATTGTCTGTGAGTGTTGGTTGAATCATTCGTCTACTCGAGAGGGGCAAGGCGAAGAGTTGGTTCGTGGACAGGCAGGAGCGAGGCAACGTGGTCTGGGTCCGAGCAAAGAGATCCTGGATCGAGGAAGGCAGTCAGGAATCCGGATGGATGTCGAGTGACAAGTCACGATCATGGAAGACAGGGGGAGTCACTGCCGAAGATACAAGGGACATGAACCAGGGAGACAAAAAGGCGAGTAAAGCACAGGGTAAGGGCGTGCCAGACTTGATGCTTACAGTAGTGATCAAAATTATTCAACCCCCACACAATTTTGGTGTTTTAGCAAATTGGACATTTATTCCGTATTTTGTTTATAGTCATATCAAATAAAGATGTGTCAAATAGACAAATGCAACTTAAATTGTTACACTGTTTAAAGATATGACCAGCAAAAAACAAAACTAAACAAAAAAAAAACACAAGGGAGATAGATAGCTTCTTTTTTCTCTTCTTTGAACGCCTGCCAACATCTTGTTTGCCTTGAAACACATTTCAGCGTGTGTGGAGGTCAGCCGCCGACCTTGGCCCAGTTTTGCATGGAATACGGGATCTCTCCTTGCACCGTGCCGCAACATCACGCTGACCTCTGAGCGCTGGGCTCTCTGAGCGGGTCTCATTAAAATAGGCCGCATGGAGAGAGGTTAGATGTAAAGCTCCAACCTCCCTTTACCCGTGACTTTAGCGTCACAACATATGTAAAGAACATCTCACCTCATAAAGGGAGCTCACGGTGGACATTCACTCTGCCTTTGTGTCTGTGTGTGTGTGTGTGTGTGTGTGTGTGTGTGTTCTTGTACGAAACCCATATCCATATGAGTTGGGAAATTGTGTTATAAGTAAATATAAACAGAATTAAAAGATTTGCAAATCCTTTTCAACCCATATTCAGTTGAATGCACTACAAAGACAACATATTTGATGTTCAAACTCATAAACTTTATTTATTTTTTGCAAATAATAATTAAACTTAGAATTTCATGGCTGCAACACCTGCCAAAGTAGTTGGGAAAGGGCATGTTCACCTACTGTATTACATCACCTTTTCTTTTAACAACACTCAATAAACGTTTGGGAACTGAGGAAACTAATTGTTGAAGCTTTGAAAGTGGAATTATTTCCCTTTCTTGTTTTATGTAGAGCAGGGGTAGGGAACCTATGGCTCGGGAGCCAGATGTGGCTCCTTTGATGACTGCATCTGGCTCTTGGATAAATCTGAGCTGGCATTGCTTAACACAATAAATAATAAATAATTCCACTAGTAATCACAGTGTTAAAAATAATGTTCAAAATAGAAAACATTATCATGCATTTTTAATCCATCCATCCGTTTTCTACTACACCTGTTCAAAAAGTTGCGTTAATGGTAAGAAGTTATTTATTTATTATCGGTTAGTGTGGGGCTTGCCCTCCTGGGGGTTCTTCAGACCACCAAGCACCGACATGAGAGCCTGTTTCAGGGTTACAATATTGTTTTATTTTTCAGTAAGTCTCTCTGTTGCTTTCCAGCAGTTGTCTTTTTCTCTTTCGTTTTCGCTCGTGCTCTGGCTCCAGCCCCAACCCCGTCCCTCCTCCTGGCTGCTGTTTATAACAGAGCGACAGGTGATTGGATAACAAGGCCCAGGTGGGCCATTTACGCACCTGTCGCTTATTCAGAGGCCGGTCCGGGCACACCCCAGTTCACTGCAGGCCGGCAGGCCACGCCCCCTCCACAGTTAGCTTCAGAATAACAATGTTATTACAAAGAATAAGAGACCTATTATACTCTGGAAATGTTGGTCTTACTTAAAAATGCACGCATGTATTTGTGTTCAGTGTTAAAAAATATATTATATGGCTCTTACGGAAATACATTTTAAAATATTTGGCCTTGTGGCTCTCTCAGCCAAAAAGGTTCCCGACCCCTGATGTAGAGCTTCAGTCCTTCTCCGCTGTCGTATTTTACGCTTCATGATGCACCTCACATTTTCGATGGGAGACGAGTCTGGACTGCAGGCGGGCCAGGAAATTACCCGCATTCTTTTCTTACAAAGCCACGCTGTTGTAACACTTGTCTTGCTGAAATAAGCAGGGGCGTCCATGATAACGTTGCTTGGATGACAACATATGTTGCTCCAAAACCTGTATGGACCATTCAGCATTAATGGTGCCTTCACAGATGTGTAAGTTACCCATGCCTTGGGCACTAATACACCCCCATACCATCACACATGCTGGCTTTTGAACTTTGCGCCTAGAACAATCCGGATGGTTATTTTCCTCTTTGTTCCGGAGGACACCACGTCCACAGTTTCCAAATATAATTTGAAATGTGGACTCGTCAGACCACAGAACATCTTTCCACTTTGCATCAATTTATCTTAGGTGAGCTCGGGCCCAGCCAAGTTTCAAGATATTGTTGATAAATGGGTTTGGTGTCACGGCACAGATTCGAACCCGCTTTCCTCCTGCATCTCACTGTCACAGTTCCTCCTCTGGCTGCTCGATCGGACACGGCCCTGCTCACGCTGAGCGCAGCACACCCACGCAGCGACAAGCCTGCACCCAATCGCCAATCTTCTCACCCGGAATTGATGACGGCGGGCTGGATAAAGGTCCAGTGGACCCAAGGATCGGCGCGGGAACTTAGTTACCTCTCTGTGTACCGTAAGCCTGATGTTCGCTCACCATTGTTGTGTTTCCCTCTGTAATTCTGACATCCGTGTTGCTCTCCCGCAGAGTTTTCCCCCTTCGAGATCGTCTTTTGTCCCCCCCCCCCTGTGTTTTTGGACTGCCTTCCTCGATTCCCCGACCCTCGCCTGAACACGGATCTAGCCTGTCCTCTCCTGCCCTGGATGTTCATCTGCCTGCCCCTCGGACTGCCTTGTTCCTTACACATAGTCTTACACCATACACTCTTGTGTTTTTGTCACACTTAGTTTCCTTGCTTTACTCGTTAAAATGGTTTATTATTCTTATTGTATGTATATATATATAGATATATATATATGTATATATATATATATCTATATATATATATTTACCATATGATATGTTGTACATCGCTATGTTGTACATCGCTATGTTGTGTATCGCTATGTTGTGTATCACTATGTTGCGTATCACTATGTTGCATATCACTCTGTTGTACATCACTATGTTGTACATAGTGATATACAACGGTATATGGGGCGGCATAGCTCGGTTGGTAGAGTGACCGTGCCAGCAACTTGAGGGTTCGATTCCCGCTTCCGCCATCCTAGTCACCGTTGTTGTGTCCTTGGGCAAGACACTTTACCCACGTGCTCCCAGTGGGTGGCACTGGTTTAAATGTAACTTAGATATTGGGTTTCACTATGTAAAGCGCTTTGAGTCACTAGAGAAACGCGCTATATAAATGTAATTCACATCACACATATATATAAAAATTATAGAACACTATTGTCCCCCGGTGTCAGTCTGCCGTCATCTCCCTTTAGTTAAAACCATAACATTTGGCTTTGCATAGTAGAGTTTTAACTTGCACTTACAGATGTAGCGACCAACTGTAGTTACTGACAGTGGTTTTATGAAGTGTTACTGAGCCCATGTGGTGATATCCTTTACTCACTGATGTCTGTTCTTGATGCAGAACTGCCTTCGGGATCAATGGTCCGTAATATCATCGCTTACGTGCAGTGATTTCTCCAGATTCTCTGAACCTTTTGATGATTTTATGGACCGTAGATGGTAAAATCCCTAAATTCCTTACAATAGCACTTTGAGAAATGTTGTTCTAAAACTGTTTGACAAGTTGCTTACAAAGTGGTGACCTTCGCCCCATCCTTGTTTGTGAATTACTTCGCATTTCATGGAAGCTGCTTTCATACCCAATCATGGCACCCACCTGTTCCCAATTAGCCTGCACACCTGTGGGATGTTCCAAATAAGTGTTTGATGAGCATTCCTCAACTTTATCAGTATTTATTGCCACCTTTCCCAACTTCTTTGTCACATGTTGCTGGCATCAAATTGTAAAGTTAATGATTATTTGCAAAAAAAGAGATATTTATCAGTTTGAACATCAAATATGTTGTCTTTGTAGCATATTCAACTGAATATGGGTTGAAAATGATTTGCAAATAATTGTATTCTGTTTATATTTACATCTAACACAATTCCCAACTCATATGGAAACGGGGTTTGTAATAGTGAGAGTCCAGTCCATAGTGGATCTAACATAATAGTGTTAGAGTCCAATCCGTAGTGGATCTAATATAATAGTGAGGGTCCAGTCCATAGTGGATCTAACTAAAAAGTGTGAGAGTCCAGTCCATAATGGATCCAACATAATAGTGTGAGAGTCCAGTCCATAGTGGATCCAACATAATATTGTGAGAGTCCAGTCTTTAGTGGATCTAGCACAATATTGTGAGAGTCCAGTCCATAGTGGATCTAGCATAATATTGTGAGAGTCCAGTCCATAGTGGATCCAACATAATAGTGAGAGTCCAGTCTTTAGTGGATCTAACATAATATTGTGAGAGTCCAGTCCATAATGGATCCAACATAATAGTGTGAGAGTCCAGTCCATAATGGATCCAACATAATAGTGTGAGAATCCAGTCCATAATGGATCCAACATAATAGTGCGAGAGTTCAGTCCATAGTGGATCTAGTATAATATTACAAGAGTCCAGTCCATAGTGAATCCAGCATACTATTGTGAGAGTCCAGTCCATAGTGGATCTACCATAATATTGTGAGAGTCCAGTCCATAGTGGATCTACCATAATATTGTGAGAGTCCAGTCCATAGTGGATCCAGCATAATATTGTGAGAGTCCAGTCCATAGTGGATCTACCATAATATTGTGAGAGTCCAGTCCATAGTGGATCTAACATAACAATGTGAGAGTCCAGTCCATAGTGTATCCAACATAATAGTGTGAGAGTCCAGTCCATAGTGGATCTAACATAATAGTGTGAGAGTCCAATCTGTAGTGGATCTCTTATAATAGTGAGAGTCCAGTCCATAGTGTATCTCTCATAATAGTGTGAGAGTCCAGTCCATAGTGTATCTAACATAATAGTGTGAGAGTCCAGTCCATAGTGGATCTAACATAATAGTGTGAGAGTCCAATATGTAGTGGATCTAATATAATAGTGAGAGTCCAGTCCATAGTGTATCTAACATAATAGTGTGAGAGTCCAGTCCATAGTGGATCTAACATAATAGTGTGAGAGTCCAGTCCTTAGTGGATCTAGCATAATATTGTGAGAGTCCAGTCCATAGTGGATCTAACATAATAGTGTGAGAGTCCAGTCCGTAGTGGATCTAACATAATAGTGTGAGAGTCCAGTCCATAGTTGATCTAGCATAATATTGTGAGAGTCCAGTCCATAGTAGATCCGTCTATCTAAATAGCTACATTTACATATTGTCCCACGGCACACCAGTCTGTATCTGGCACAGTGGTTTAAAAACTCAGACCTGTACTATGCTAACACGCTTACGAGTGCCTGTGTTAGTATTATTAATACATCCACCAAAACTCACCTTATTGAGTTCCTTTAGCTGATTGGAGAGCGAGCTTCCGCAGCTAGTGGGTCCATGACGGCGACTTCTGTTTTGTTTGATCAGCCGTTTTACTGCACCGTTTGGAAACAAAGTATGTAAATAAATATTTATAAAAAATGTTTGCGTAAATAACCAATTTCACGATGTACATATATGTGATTAATAGTCCTGGTAATTAACGTCACTGATTGTTTTTGCTATTAGAAAGTGTATACTTTTTATGGTACTTCCTGTTTGTGCCGCCCCTGACGACTCCGCCCTCTTTCCTGCGGTCTGGTCTCCATCCAGCCGTCGTCATGTGCACCTGTGGCTGTGTGCGGCCCGGCGTTCACGGCGTCCTTGCCAATTAGAACATGATTTATTCCAATCATGACGGTATATTTGACGAAGCGCGCCTTATTAGGTTGTTTATCGCACGCCAGGCTGCTGTTCCCGCAGCTTTATGAAATCATCAGCTGTCAGAACCGATGTGGGATTTAAAAAAAACTACATATATATATAAATAAGACATGAAACATTAGACGGGAAATGAAAGAAATGACACTAAGACGACTTTTAGCACCTTATCTGCCGCTTGTGCTTGGACAATTTCAAGTAAATCCAACTTCTCTTTTTTTTCTTCCTTTTTTTGAAACGTTCCTGCAATGTCAGGCTTTCAAAGGGCTGCATTTTGAAACGTATGAAATTGTAACCGCCGGCGCTTCCATTAAGTCGGCGAGAACACACAGTGGGGGCAGCTCAATCCGGACATATCCCCCCCCCCCTCCAAATCCCAAATTCATATATGCAGAGTCAACTCGGTTTCACCGTCAAAAAGTTTTCGCCATCAAAGGTGCGAAACGGCGAGCTTTCAATCGTGTCCCCGGTCCGTTTAGACGAGTTCTGAGGTAAGACCGTCTCGCCGGGCTCTGATTGGCGGCTTTGTTGTTTGTTTGTGCTCAGAAGACGCACTTTGATGTGCCGAGCGTCCCTGATTGGAAATGGGAGCGCGGACGGTGCGGCTCGGCCTCCCGAGTGAATACCCCTCGCTTCCCTGCTGTTGCCGGCTCATCCTATCAAAGAGTCGGAGACAAATCATAATTAAGGGGCGCTTGTAGCGGGGATCAAACTTTCATTATGGCGTGCTCGCAAAGCCGACTCCGCCAACAATGTCGTAAAAGGACAACATGGCCACTGCGGGGTCCGCTGTGACGGACGTAATCAGCTTTGTGAGTCGTGTCGACACGAGTTGAGCGTTCAGGCATATTGCACTTTGATGCCGCTCGCACAAAGCGGCTTGTTGCCCGGATGTGGCGGACAAGCGCTCATCTGTGTTCAGCAACAAAGAATCAGAAACTAAACCACGGTCGTGGTGGAAAGCGAAGAACATCATGTCATGGATGTCTTGAGTTTCCAATCATTTCTACCACTCTTATTTTGTTGTGATAAAATGATTGGAGCACATACTTATTGGTCACAAAACAAATTGTGAAGTTTGCTTCTTTTATGAATCAATGTTTATTTATATAGCCCCAAATCACAAATGTCTCAAAGGACTCCACAAATCATTACGACTACAACATCCTCGGAAGAACCCACAAAAGGGCAAGGAAAACTCACACCCAGTGGGCAGGGAGAATTCACATCCAGTGGGACGCCAGTGACAATGCTGACTATGAGAAACCTTGGAGAGGACCTCAGATGTGGGCAACCCCCCCCCCTCTAGGGGACCGAAAGCAATAGATGTCGAGCGGGTCCAACATGATTCTGTGAAAGTTCAATCCATAGTGGCTCCAACACAGCCGCGAGAGTTCAGTTCAAAGCGGATCCAAGACAGCAGCGAGAGTCCCGTCCACAGGAGACCATCTCAAGCGGAGGCGGATCAGCAGCGTAGAGATGTCCCCAATCGATACAGGCGAGCGGTCCATCCTGGGTCCCGACGAGCGGTCCATCCTGGGTCTCGACTCTGGACAGCCAGTACTTCATCCATGGTCATCGGACCGGACCCCCTCCACAAGGGAGGGGGGGACATAGGAGAAAGAAAGAAGCGGCAGATCAACTGGTCTAAAAAGGGAGTCTATTTAAAGGCTAGAGTATACAGATGAGTTTTAAGGTGAGACTTAAATGCTTCTACTGAGGTAGCATCTCGAACTGTTACCGGGAGGGCATTCCAGAGTACTGGAGCCCGAACGGAAAACGCTCTATAGCCCGCAGACTTTTTTTGGGCTTTAGGAATTACTAATAAGCTGGAGTCTTTTGAACGCAGATTTCTTGCCGGGACATATGGTACAATACAATCGGCAAGATAGGATGGAGCTAGACCGTGTAGTATTTTATACGTAAGTAGTAAAACCTTAAAGTCACATCTTAAGTGCACAGGAAGCCAGTGCAGGTGAGCCAGTACAGGCGTAATGTGATCAAACTTTCTTGTTCTTGTCAAAAGTCTAGCAGCCGCATTTTGTACCAACTGTAATCTTTTAATGCTAGACATGGGGAGACACGGAAATAATACGTTACAGTAATCGAGGCGAGACGTAGCAAACGCATGGATAATGATCTCGGCGTCTTTAGTGGACAAAATGGAGCGAATTTTAGCGATATTACGGAGATGAATTTAGTATGGCTGTACTGAAAATGTGAGCAAATCTGCAGGGCCAAAAGTATCTGACATCACATGCAAAAAGATAAGACCTTCTGGAGCTGTTTGGCCACAATACCCAGCAATAAGTTTGGAGGAGAAAATGTGAGGCCTTTAATCCCAGGAACACCAAACCTACCGTCAAGCATGGTGGTGGTAATATTATCCTCTGGGCCTGTTTTGCTGCCAATGGAACTGGTGCTTAACAGAGAGTAAATGGGACAATGAAAAAAGAGGATTACCTTTGAACAAATCATGAGCCCGGAGGTTGGGTCTTGAGCGCAGTTGGGTGTTCTAACAGGACAATGACTCCAAACACACCTCAAAAGTGGTAAAGGAATGGCTAAATCAGGCTACAATAAAGGTCTTAGAACGGCCTTCCCAATGTCCTGACTTAAACGTGTGGACAATGCTGAAGAAACAAGTCCATGTCGGAAAACCAACACATTTAGTTGAACTGCACCATTTTTGTCAAGAGGAGTGGTCAAAAATTCAACCAGAAGCTTGTGGATGGCTACCAAAAGCGCCTTATTGCAGTGAAACATGCCAAGGGACATGTAAGAAAATATTAACATTGCTGTACGTATACTTTTGACCCAGCAGATGTGCTCACATTTTCAGGAGATCCGTAATAAATTCATAAAAGAAGCAAACTTCATGATTTGTTTTTTGTGACCAACAAGTATGTGCTCCAATCACTCTATCACAAAAAAAATAAATAAGAGTTGTAGAATTTTTTGGAAACTCAAGACAGCCATGACATGATGTCCTTTACAAGTGGATGTAAACTTTTGACCACAACTGTCAATGAGGTCAAATTTGCATTGGAATGCTCCAATGCTGAAGTTGAACTGAAATCCTGGAATTGTATTAGAATTGTTGAAATGGAGCACACAATTCCTGAACAGGCTGAATATTTTGAAATTGGAACAGTTTGAATCAGATGGAAAATGTGGCAATTTTGAAGAATGTCCCATGGACGTCAATTGGGAATTTCCCCCCGAAAATTGGGAATTTCAGGAAAAGCTGGATTTTTGTTTTTAAATGGTAAAAAGTCGAGACCCAGGATGAACCGCTCGTCGGGACCCAGGATGGACCGCTCGCCTGTATCGGTTGGGGACATCTCTACGCTGCTGATCCGCTTGAGATGGTTTCCTGTGGACGGGACTCTCGCTGCTGTCTTGGAGCCACTATGGATTGAACTTTCACAGTATCATGTTAGACCCGCTCGACATCCATTGCTTTCGGTCCCCTAGAGGGGGGGGGGTTGCCCACATCTGAGGTCCTCTCCAAGGTTTCTCATAGTCAGCATTGTCACTGGCGTCCCACTGGATGTGAATTCTCCCTGCCCACTGGGTGTGAGTTTTCCTTGCCCTTTTGTGGGTTCTTCCGAGGATGTCGTAGTCGTAATGATTTGTGCAGTCCTTTGAGACATTTGTGATTTGGGGCTATATAAATAAACATTGATTGATTGATTGATAAAAAAAAAACTTGAATTGTATGAATGAGTTGAAATGGTTGGTGTTGGAAATGTTCAAATCGGTCCAGAAATGTTGAAGTAGTAACATGTTGATTTTATTTAAAAAAAAAAAAAAAAAAATACTGAGAAAGCAGATATTGTTTCAGCTTTGTATTGTATTTATTAAATCTCATTATTAACCTTTTTTTTCTTACATTCATATTTTTATTTTCCCATGTAAGAATAGAAAAAAAGAAAATAATATAACTTTTTAACTGCATAACCTACTGTGTCAAAAATATGCCTGTACGAAAATATTAATGTTCAGTTACATATTTAACAGTGTTTATATTATGGATGTTGTTTTTGTATCAAATTAATTCAAAAGTTACTATTATTTCATTTTCATTTGACAAAATAAACTTTGTTCATATTTTTAGTACATTATATTCTTATTTTTACAGCATATACATTTATCAGATTTCCATCAAGGCTGGCATACTACTAAGTCAAAAAAATATTTTCTTAATAAAAAAAAAACATTACTACAAACAGATATTGTGTCGGCTTTGTATTGGATTTATTCCGCTCATTATAAACCTTTTTTCTTACATTCATACTGTTATTTTGTTATGTAAGAATAGAAAATGAAAATAAAATAATAGAACTCTGTAACTACATAACCTACTGTGTCAAAAATATGCCTGCATATACATATTATTGTTCAATGACATATTTAGCAGTGTTTTTTATGATTTTTGTAATGTTTCAAGTGAGTTTAAAAGTGAGTATTGTGTTTTTATTTTTTATTTAACTAACTAAATGTTGTTCATATCATGTATATTCTTATTTTTATTTTTATAGCTAATATTTTGGATCAGATTTCCATCAAGGCTGGCAAACTAAAAGTCAAAAATACTATTTTAACTTAAAAAAAAATACTAAAAACATTCCTCTCATTATAAACCTTTTTTCTTACATGTATACTGTTGTTATGTAAGAATAGAACAAAATAAAATAATATAACTGTGTAACTACATAACCTACTGTGTCAAAAATATGCCTGCATACACATATTATTGTTCAATGACATATTTAGCAGTGTTTTTTATGATTTTTGTAATGTTTCAAGTTAGTTTAAAAGTGAGTATTGTGTTTTTATTTTTTATTTAACTAACTAAATGTTGTTCATATCATGTATATTCTTATTTTAATTTTTACAGCTAATATTTTGGATCAGATTTCCATCAAGGCTGGCAAACTAAAAGTTAAAAATACTATTTTAACTTAAAAAAAAATACTAAAAACATTCCTCTCATTATAAACCTTTTTTCTTACATGTGTACTGTTGTTATGTAAGAATAGAACAAAATAAAATAATATAACTGTGGAACTACATAACCTACTGTGTCAAACAATATTCCTGTATACAAATATTATTGTTCAGTTGCATATTTAGCAGTGTTTATTATGTTTTTTGTAACGTTTCAAATGAGTTTAAAAGTGAGTATTACTTATTTATTTTTTATTTAACTAACTAAACTTTGTTCATATCATATATATTATATTCTTATTTTTACAGATAATATTTTGGATCAGATTTCCATAAAGGCTGGCAAACTACAAATTAAAAAAAAAAGTTTAATAATTAAAAAAAAATACTAAAAACAGATATTGTGTCAGCTTTGTATTGTATTTTTATTTTACATTTACATTGGTATTTTCCCATGTGAAAATAGAAAAAAAGAAAATAATAGAACCGATGAATTACATAACCTACTGTGTCCAAAAATATGCCTGTATACAAATATTATTGTTCAGTTACATATTTAGCAGTGTTTATTATGTATTGTTGTAATTTTTCACATCGATTCAAAAGTTATTTATTTTTTCATTCAACTCACTAAACTTTTTTCATATTTTTTGTATATTCTATTCTTATGTTTACAGCTAATATTTTAGATCACATTTCCATCAAGGCATACTACAAAGTCAAAAAACTATTTTTTTTTTATTAAAAAAAAAATGCTAAAAACAATACTATCTACATTTAAAGACAAAACTTAGTGCCATGGCTTGGTTTATGTGAAGTGTTTTTTTCCTATGTTTAAGCCTAGTTTTGTGTTATTGTTTGCCCTGGTCCTGGTTTCCTCCCCTCCACTCCCTCCTCCCTCTTGTGTCCAGCCCAGGTGTGTTCAGTTGTGTAATCAGTCAGTGTGCTTCCTTCTCTGTCTGCAGTCTTGCCCCATCCTCGCATGTCCTTTTGCACCTTTTTTTGGAATAAACCTCCTAATCGTCACCAAAGAGTTCCTTCGCCTCGCTTCCCTGCAATCGGGGTCCTCCTCACCGAGCCCCCACACCCACAACTGTGACAACCGGGACTGTACGATCGGACCAAGACTTGGACCCTCGGATCTGATCCCACATCCTCGCTGCCGCCCTAAACGTCGTTGGCCTGCCTGCCCTCAGCCTGCCTAGCAGTAAGTTCTCCTCAAGTTTCTTCTCGCCTTACATGTAAGATTTGTCTTTTGTGCCCAATTACTCCATGCATGGTATATAATTATCAGAATTGAATATGGGGAGCATGTGTGGGTTCAAGTCCTGCCTTGTTTACAAAAATAGTAATCAATCAGAAACATCCAGCAGCTAAAATCCTGCCTTGTTTACAAAAATAATAATCATTTAGAAACATCCAGCAGCTAAAATGTGCCAAAAATGGATAAATAGAGAGAGCTCTTTGCATTTTTCCCATCATACCTTGCAATGGATTTAAATAATTGGTCATTATAATATCCACAAAGTTCAATGAGCAGGTCACATGTTGGTTGATGTTTCGGGGCTTGTTGAATCTTATTTTCCGCACCATGACTCGGGAAGGTTGTTTGGATTGGGTCATATAAGTGAATGCTGTGCATTAAAACGCGGCTGCTAGACTTTTGACAAGAACAAGAAAGTTTGATCACATTACGCCTGTACTGGCTCACCTGCACTGGCTTCCTGTGCACTTAAGATGTGACTTTAAGGTTTTACTACTTACGTATAAAATACTACACGGTCTAGCTCCATCCTATCTTGCCGATTGTATTGTACCATATGTCCCGGCAAGAAATCTGCGTTCAAAGGACTCCGGCTTATTAGTGATCCCCAAAGCCCAAAAAAAGTCTGCGGGCTGTAGAGCTTTTTCCTTTCGGGTTCCAGTACTCTGGAATGCCCTCCCGGTAACAGTTCGAGATGCCACCTCAGTAGAAGCATTTAAGTCTCACCTTAAAACTCATTCGTATACTCTAGCCTTTAAGTAGACTCCCTTTTTAGACCAGTTGATCTGCCGTTTCTCTTCTTTTTCTTCTATGTCCCACTCTCCTTTGTGGAGGGAGTCCGGTCCGATCCGGTGGCCATGTACTGCTTGCCTGTGTATCGGCTGGGGACATCTCTGCGCTGCTGATCAGCCTCCGCTTGGGATGGTTTCCTACTGGCTCCGCTGTGAACGGGACTCTCGCTGCTGTGTTGGATCCGCTTTGGACTGGACTCTCGCGACTGTGTTGGATCCATTATGGATTGATCTTTCACAGTATCATGTTCTCATATGTTCTCATAGTCATCAGTATCATCAGTATCGCAGTATCATGTTCTCATAGTCATCATTGTCACCGACGTCCCACTGGGTGTGAGTTTTCTTTGCCCTTATGTGGGCCTACCGAGGATGTCGTAGTGGTTTGTGCAGCCCTTTGAGACACTAGTGATTTAGGGCTATATAAGTAAACATTGATTGATTGATTGATTGATTTACCTATTAATTTAATTTTGGGGGACGGCATGGCGTGGTTGCAATCCCTAGCTTTTATCAACATAGTCACGTTCGTTGTGTCCTTGAGCAAGACGCTTCACCCTTGCTCCTGATGGGTGGTGGTTATATAGTGCCGTGCATGGCAGCTCTAGCCATCAGTGTGTGAATGTGGAAATGGTGTTAAAGCATTTTGAGTACCTTGAAAGTAGAAAAGCACTATACAAGTATAACCCATTTAGAACACAATTGTCAAACTGAAGGCACGGGGGCCAGATATGGCCCGCCACCTCATTTTATTTGGCCCTCGAAAGCCTGAAAATACTATTTATCAAAGTACTGTAACTTTTCTTACTAAATGTATAATTTTATTTTGGGAGAAAAAAAATACATTTACTCCATGTAATCGCAAATTATGTTAACTTAATTATTGTCTAATTATGCAAAATTATATTAAACATTCAAACCATTTGTTTTAATAGAAATACATACCAATAATAGGGATTTCAAAGCAAGTTATCCATCAATTTGTGCAATGTAAAAGTAGCAATAGGTGTCATGGTAAAATAGTGAAATTTACTGTGGTTTTTACAGCATTTTTCTCTAAATGGAAAAAATATGTATATATATTTTTTTTAATGTAATAAACTGTGGTTTCTTTTTGACATTTAAAGTAATACATGGAAAAATGTACACTTCATTTGGGGTGAAAAAGAAACTGGCAGCTCAGGTGCCCAAATTTTTCTATAAAATTGACTTCTTTTTTTTTTTATTTAGAGTAAAAAAAAAAAAAAAAATGTACAATTTACAGTAAAATCCTGGCAACTGAGCTGACTTTTTTTTTTTTTACCATAAAAACAGCACCACTGTTTTACCATTTACAGTGAGATACACAAAATTTGGAAGTGAAATTATTGCAACTTATGATATATATTTTTTTTCTATTTTAATTTTAAGAAAAAATCTAATACAATGCATTAAAGAAATTGTGTAATAAAAATACTCACTAATCTGTAAAACATCATCCATGCAAAAATTTGACCAAATAACCACCATTACATGTCATGTAGAACAGTGGTCCCCAAACTTTTTGTATCCGCGGACCGGTCAACGCTTAATAATTTGTCCCGCGGCCCGGGGGGGTGTCCTTTTTTTTTCTTTTTCTTTTTTTTTTCTTCTTTGTCATGAAAAAGGGACGTTTTTGTCATGAAAAAGGGAAATTTTTGTGGTTGGTGTACTATTTGTAAGTGTATATTGTGTTTTTTATGTTGATTTATTAAAAAAATATATATATATATATATATATTTTTTTTTTTTATAAAAAAAATCTTCTGCGGCCCGGTACCAATCGGGCCGCGGCCTGCTGGTTGGGGACCACTGATGTAGATCAGTGGTCCCCAACCACCGGGCCGCGGACCGGTTGGTACAGGGACGCGCAAGAAAAAATAAAATAAATATATATATATATATATATATATATATATATATATATATGTGTATTCTGCTTAAATTATTAAATCAACATAAAAAACACGATATGTATACATTATGTGTGTGTATATATATATATATATATATATATATATATATATATATATATATATATATATATATATATATACACACATATATATATATATATATATATACATATACACACATATATATATGTATGTGTATATATATATATATATATATGTGTGTGTATATATATATATATATATATCAATACAGTCTGCAGGGATACAGTTAGTAAACACACATGATTGTATTTCTTTATGATAAAAAAAAATAAAAAAAATCCCTCCCGGTCCCACAAATTTTCAAGCGTTGACCAGTCCGCTGCTACAAAAAGGTTGGGGACTACTGATGTAGACCACAAGGAAGTCTTTTAAATTTAGAAAAAAAAAAAAATAACATGACTTTTTGAATGCGCCCTATAATCCGGTTATATATGAAAACAGATCAAAAATAGACCGTTCGTCGACAGTGCGCCTTATAATCCGTTGCGCCCAACGCTCCGGAAAATGCGGCGTGTGTGTGTATGAATTAAGACACAAAGCCTAGAAGTTTCCCTGCCTCTCATGCTCGCCGTGAATGACAGACTCATTGTTGATTGGCTGGGAGAATCACATGGTTTCCCTGCCACATAGTGAGCCTCATAGCATCCATGGGCCATTTGCCAGACGGAGGGTTAACATGAGCGCTGTTTAAATGATTATAAGGCGCCGTGGTGCAAATCTGCACCCTTGGCAGATCATAAAGGCGAAATCCCACGCGGCAAAAAGGATTTGTTGTCTTTTTTTTTTTTTTTAATCCACCTTGTCGGGAGCACATGAAGATGTCACACGCGGCCCCGATAAGACACAAGAGCCTCGGCAGGGTTGGAGAAATGTTTTTTGCAAGTGATGATAATGAGACAAAACCCTTGGAATCCTTTTTTTATTTTTTTATTTTTTTTTTGCTCCCAAATGAATGATGACAAAACCACATCATACAGCAATAAAATAATCTATTCCGCCCACAGATTGTGTTAAACAGACTCTATTTGAAAGCCTGCCTTCAAAGCAGTGGTTCAGAAAATAGCTCAAAAAAAAAAAAAAATGTCCGAACTACCCTTGGCTTTGTTCCTTATTCCTGTAAGTGAAACTAAAACAGCAAATTTAAACCCCGTTTCCATATGAGTTGGGAAATTGTGTTAGATGTAAATATAAACGGAATACAATTATTTGCAAATACTTTTCAACCCATATTCAGTTGAATGCACTACAAGGACAGCATATTTGATGTTCAAACTCCAACTTTTTTTTTTTTTTTGCAAGTAATAATTAACTTAGAATTTCATGGCTGCAACACATGCCAAAGTAGTTGGGAAAGGGCATGTTCACCACTGTGTTACATCACCTTTTCTTTTAACAGCACTCCATAAACGTTTGGGAACTGAGGAAACTAATTGTTGAAGCTTTGAAAGTGGAATTTTTTCCCATTTTTGTTTTATGTAGAGCTTCAGTCGTTCAACAGTCCGGGGTCTCCGCCGTCGTATTTTACGCTTCATAATGCGCCACACATTTTCCATGGGAGACAGGTCTGGACTGCAGGCGGGCCAAGAAAGTACCCACACTCTTTTTTTTTACGAAGCCACGCTGTTGTAACACGTGCTGAATGTGGCTTGGCATTGTCTTGCTGAAATAAGCAGGGGCGTCCATGAAAAAGACGGCGCTTAGATGGCAGCATATGTTGTTCCAAAACCTGTATGTACCTTTCAGCATTAATGGTGCCTTCACGGATGTGTAAGTTACCCATGCCTTGGGCACTAATGCACCCCCATACCATCACAGATGCTGGCTTTTGAACTTTGCGCCAATAACAGATTGGATGGTTCGCTTACCCTTTGGTCCGGATGACACGATGTCAAATATTTCCAAAAACAATTTGACATGTGGACTCGTCAGACCACATAACACTTTTCCACTTTGCATCAGTCCATCTTAGAGGATCTCGAGCCCAGAGAAGCCCGCGGCGTTTCTGGATGTTGTTGATAAAGGGCTTTCGCTTTGTATAGTAGAGCTTTAATTTGCACTTACAGATGTAGCGACAAACTGTATTTAGTGACAGTAGTTTTCTGATGTGTTCCTGAGCCCATGTGGTGATATCCTTTAGAGATTGATGTCGGTTTTAGATACAGTGCCATCAGAGGGATCAAAGGTTACGGTCATTCAATGTTGGTTTCCGGCCCTGCAGCTTACGTGGAGTGATTTTTCCTGATTCTCTGAACCTTTGGATGATATTATGGACCGTAGATGTTGAAATCCCTAAATTTCTTGCGAGTGCACTTTGAGAAACGTTGTTCTTAAACTGTTTGACTATTTGCTCACACAGTTGTGGACAAAGGGGTGTACCTCGCCCCATCCTTTCTTGTGAAAGACTGAGCATTTTTTGGGAAGCTGCTTTTATACCCAATCATGGCACCCACCTGTTCCCAATTAGCCTGCACACCTGTGGGATGTTCCAAATAAGTGTTTGATGAGCATTCCTCAACTTTATCAGTATTTATTGCCACCTTTCCCAACTTCTTTGTCACGTGTTGCTGGCATCAAATTCTAAAGTTAATGATTATTTGCAAAAAAAAAAATGTTTATCAGTTTGAACATCAAATATGTTGTCTTTGTAGCATATTCAACTGAATATGGCTTGAAAATGATTTGCAAATCATTGTGTTCTGTTTATATTTACATTTAACACAATTTCCCAACTCATATGGAACTGATGTGCATACATACTCTATATTGCCAAAAGTATTTGGCCACCTGCCTTTACTCACATATGAACTTGAAGTGCCAGCCCATGGAATTGTCCAAAATGTTTGGTGCTTCGCCCGAATGATGCTGAGATAGGCTACAGCACCCGCCGCGAACCCAAAAGGGACAAGCGGTAGAAAATGGATGGTTTTGGTATACTGGAGTATCTAAATTTAACTTTACTGGAACTAAGGGGCCAAGCCCAACTACTGATAAAGAACCCCACACCATAATTCCTCCTCCACCAAATTTCACACTCTTCACAATATAGTCTGAAATGTGCCGTTCTCCTGGCAACCTCCAAAACAAGATTTGTTCATCAGATTGCCAGATGGAAAAGTGTGATTCATCAGTCCAAAGAAGGTGTCTACACTGCTCTAGAGTCCAGTGGCGACGTGCTTTACATCCCACGCTTTGCATTGGACTTGATGATGTTTCAAATTGTCACGCCGTAACATTTTTAAACATTTTGCTTGAATGGATCTCATATATTTGCACGACTTGGTAGAGGTTTTACATACAATTATTTCAGGATGTACATTATATAGCCAAAAGGTGTTCTATCAGGTTCAGGTAAGGACTCTGTGCAGGCCAGTCAAGTTCCTCCACACTAGACTCTGTCATTCGTGTCTTTATGGACCTTGCTTTGTGCACTGGTGCACAGTCATGTTGGAAAAGGAAGTGGCTTGCTTCAAACTGTTCCCACAAGGTTGGGAGCATGGAATCCGTCCAATAAGTTTTGGTGTCCTGGAGCATTTAAAGTTAATTTCACTGGAACTAAGGGGCCAAGTCCCTCTCCTGAAAAAACAACCCCACACCATAATTCCTCCTTCACCAAATTTCACACCCGGCAATATGCATTCCGAAATGTAGCGTTCTCCTGGAAACCTCCAAACCCAGACTGGTCCATCAGATTGCCAGATGGAAAAGTGTGATTCATCACTCCAGAGAAGGCATTTCCACTGCTCTAGAGTCCAGTCGCGACGTGCTTTACACCACTGCATCCCACACTTTGTATTAGACTTGATGTATGGCTTAGATGCAGCTGCTCGGCCATGGAAACCAATTCCATGAAGCTCTCTGCATACTGTATGTGGGCTAATTGGAAAGTCACATGAAGTTTGGAGCTCTGTAACCACTGACTCTGCAGAAAAACTTTGCACTATGCACTTCAGCATCCGCTGAGCCCTCTCTGTCAGTTTCCGTGGTCTACCACTCGGTGGCTGAGTTGCTGTTGTTCCCAAACTCTTCACTTTGCACATAATAACGTTGACTTTGGAATATTTAGAAGCGAAGAAATTCCACAACTGGATTAGTTGCACAGGTGGCATCCCATGACAGTTGCACGCTGGAAATCACTGATAGCGGCCCATTCTTCCACAAATGTTTCAATTCCTCAGTATTGTTTTTATACACCGGGCCAAGTGATTAGGGCACCTGGTCCTCATCATTTGGACGGGTGGCCAAATACTTTTGGCAATATAGTGTACATATCGCAGAGACAACAGCCCCAAAGTCAATTGCAGAAATCGATATCCAGTCCTGCGTTCTTATTTTGTGCAGTCGCTTGACAAATGAGGAAACGGTGTTGCAGCAAATGGGAACGGCGGCGGATCTCAGAGCAGGCGCGCCTGACCGAAATGTTCTCCTAAGAGCCGAGAGAGGCCGGCGCGGTCGTTAAATGATCTCCCGGCACAAAGTGAACGCTACAAGGAGGCAGAACTTGTAAAACTGTTACCTCCCGGTAACAGTTCGAGATGCTACCTCAGTAGAAGCATTTAAGTCTCACCTTAAAACTCATCTGTATACTCTAGCCTTTAAATAGACCTCCTTTTTAGACCAGTTGATCTGCCGCTTCTTTTCTTTCTCCTATGTCCCCCCCTCCCTTTTGGAGGGGGTCCGGTCCGATGACCATGGATGAAGTACTGGCTGTCCAGAGTCGAGACCCAGGATGGACCGCTCGCCTGTATCGGTTGGGGACATCTCTACGCTGCTGATCCGCTTGAGATGGTTTCCTGTGGACGGGACTCTCGCTGCTGTCTTGGAGCCACTATGGATTGAACTTTCACAGTATCATGTTAGACCCGCTCGACATCCATTGCTTTCGGTCCCCTAGAGGGGGGGGGTTGCCCACATCTGAGGTCCTCTCCAAGGTTTCTCATAGTCAGCATTGTCACTGGCGTCCCACTGGATGTGAATTCTCCCTGCCCACTGGGTGTGAGTTTTCCTTGCCCTTTTGTGGGTTCTTCCGAGGATGTTGTAGTCGTAATGATTTGTGCAGTCCTTTGAGACATTTGTGATTTGGGGCTATATAAATAAACATTGATTGATGATTGATTGAAAGGATTATCATCTTTGGCTCGCCCCCGTGCTTGGATGAGTCTTCCCGGGCGCGGGTGATGAATTAACGAGCAGCCGGGGCCACTTTATTTACACAATGCTCATAAATGTGCACCGCATTGGACACGTCTGCGTCTTTACAGGCCAAAGCCACGCCCGGACATACGGCCGTTTGCATCAGGGGATGTGCCATTTATACAATTACAGCATTTGTCTTCTTGTCCAATTTTATATGTAATGCAGATTAGCCATTCAGTTGGGGAAATTAACATGCATGAATCAGGTCGTCTTTTCCAGGAAACGTGGATGCTTTGCCAAATAGTAAATGCTGAGGCGGTGTAGGGCGTAGTGTGCCGCCAATCAAATGGTTTCATGTTTGAGTATGAGTTTTAATCCAGAAGGGTTGTGTGGTATACCGGTACTAATAAAGTACCGCGGTACTAGTGTTGTCCTGATGCAAATATTTTAGCACCGGTACCAAAATGTATTTCAATACTTTTCTAAATAAGGGGCAACAGAAAAATGGCATTAATGTCTTTATTTTAACGAAACATCTTAGGGTACATTAAACATACCGTATTTCCTTGAATTGCCGCTGGGGCACTAATTAATTTAAAACATCTTCTCACTCCTGCGCTTACCAAAGGCATGCAGTAAAAGTAAGCATCCATCCATCTTCTTCCGCTTATCCAAGGTCGGGTCGCGGGGGCAACAGCCTAAGCAGGGAAACCCAGACTTCCCTCTCCCCAGCCACTTCGTCTAGCTCTTCCCGGGGGATCCCGAGGCGTTCCCAAGCCAGCAGGGAGACATTAGTCTTCCCAACATGTCCTGGGTCTTCCCCGTGGCCTCCTACCGGTTGGACGTGCCCTAAACACCTCCCTAGGGAGGCGTTCGGGTGGCATCCTGACCAGATGCCCGAACCACCTCATCTGGCTCCTCTCCATGTGGAGGAGCAGCGGCGGTATAGCTCGGTTGGTAGAGTTGCCGTGCCAGCAACTTGAGAGTTGCAGGTTCGATTCCCGCTTCCGCCATCCTAGTCACTGCCGTTGTGTCCTTGGGCAAGACACTTTACCCACCTGCTCCCAGTGCCACCCACACTGGTTTAAATGTAACCTAGATATTGGGTTTCACTATGTAAAGCGCTTTGAGTCACTAGAGAAAAGCGCTATATAAATATAATTCACTTCACTAATTCACTTTACTTTGAGTTCCTCCCGGATAGCAGAGTAAGCATGCGCTAATTATTTTAAAACCTCTTCTCACTCCGGCACTTACCAAAGGCATGCAGTAAAAAATTGTTTGTGATGTAAGGATACCATCATGAAAAGCACATTTAATTAAAAAAAAAGTTATTACGGTCTTACCTTTACTTATAAATATAATCCATGCCAGCTCCTTCTGATCAAAAGCATCTATAACTCGTTTATAGAAGTCTCCCTTATCTTTCTTCAGTTTTAAAAGTCTCTCTGTCTCGATGGAGATCTTTCTTTATTACCTCCTCCAGCACATATCACGTCACTCATTTCACTTCTGCAGCCGAGTAGTCGCAAGAAGGATCATTAGCGCCCTCTACCCCCAGGAGGCGGGAGTCATTTAATGACTCATATTTGACACACGCAGCTACGGTATTGTGACGGTCTCAAGCCGTCGTCTTGCGGGTTCCCAGGACCACCAAGGAAGGACATTGCTTGAGCAATTTGACTTTATTTTTCAATAAAACCTCAGTTCAGGTCGCTTCTCCGCTCGCTAGCCGTCTCCTCGCTGCCATCTTGAGCCGGGCTCCAGCGTGCCCTGCCTGTCTGTCGGATCGTCCGCTCCGCCTCTCCACAGGTATATTAATAAAACATAGCTGCTCACTGTTCTTTTTAGCATACCGGTATTCAATAGCTTGGACCTTAAGTCCTACTGAATAGCTCTTAATCTTCTTCCCTTTATGCAATTTCAAATTACCGGTATTGAAATCAGCCTCCTCCATTTCGAAAATGATGACAAGGGAAGTGTCACTCGTGACGTGACGAGTTTGACCCGGTGGTAATAATAAGAATGCGCTAATTATTTAGCGAAGCGAGTTTGACCCGGCAGTAATTCAAGGCAGGTGCATACTATATACCCGGCGGCAATTCAAGGAAATACGGTATGTTTATTATTGCAAGTTTGTCCTTAAATAAAATAGTGAACATACAAGACAACTTGTCTTTTAGTAGTAAGTAAACAAACAAAGTCCCTAATTTAGTCTGCTGACATATGCAGTAACTTAGCGCATCATTTATCATTCTATTTTGTCAAAATTATGGACAAGCTGTAAAAAATGATTATTAATCCACTTGTTCACTTATTGTTAATATCCGTCTACTTTCTCTTTTAACGTGTTCTATCTACTTTTTTGTTTAAATGTGATAACCATTTATTGTTCTGTTGTTTTGGATACTTTACATTAGTTGTGGATGATACCACACATTTGGGTATCAATCCGATACCAAGTAGGTACAGGATCATACATTGGTCATATTCAAAGTCCTCATGTGTCCAGGGACATATTTTCTGAGTTTTTAAACATAATATACATTTAAAAAACCGAAGATGTTGTTATGCCAAAAAATAATCACGTAATCATAGTATCAACTAGATACACTCCTGTACTTGGTATCATTACAGTGGATGTCAGGTGTTGATCCACCAATGGCGTTTGTTTACATTGTGTCGCCGGTGAGCTACGGTGTGTAGTGAAGCATGTTTGGCTATTCCTGGTCCACCCCACAATCCCCCTAAGGCGACCAGCTATATGGATGTCGAGTGGATCTGGCACAATAGTGTGAAAGTTCAGTCCATAGGGAATCTAACATCATAGTGAGAGTCCAGTCCATAGTGGATCTAACATAATAGTGTGAGAGTCCAGTCTTTAGTGGATCCAACATAGTAGTGAGAGTCCAGTCCATAGTAGATCTAGTATAATATTTAGAAAGTCCAGTCCATAGTGAATCTAACATAATGGTGAGAGTCCAGTCCATAGTGGATCTAACATAATAGTGAGAGTCCAGTCCATAGTGGATCTAACATAATGGTGGGAGTCCAGTCCATAGTGGATCTAACATAATGGTGAGAGTCCAGTCCATAGTGGATCTAACATAATGGTGAGAGTTCAGTCCATAGTGGATCTAACATAATGGTGAGAGTCCAGTCCATAGTGGATCCACCGTAATAGTGAGAGTCCAGTCCATAGTAGATCTACCATAATAGTAAGAGTCCAGTCCATAGTAGATATAACATAATGGTGAGAGTCCAGTCCATAGTGGATCTAACATAATGGTGAGAGTCCAGTCCATAGTGGATTTAACATAATGGTGAGAGTCCAGTCCATAGTGGATTTAACATAATGGTGAGAGTCCAGTCCATAGTGGATCTACCACAATGGTGAGAGTCCAGTCCATAGTGGATCTACCATAATGGTGAGAGTCCAGTCCATAGTAGATCTAACATAATGGTGAGAGTCCAGTCCATAGTGGATCTAACATAATGGTGAGAGTCCAGTCCATAGTGGATCTAACATAATAGTGAGAGTCCAGTCCATATTGGATCTACCATAATAGTGAGAGTCCAGTCTATAGTGGATCTACCATGATAGTGAGAGTCCAGTCCATAGTGGATCTACCATAATAGTGTGAGAGTCCAGTCCATAGTGGATACAACATACTATTGTGAGAGTCCAGTCCATAGTGGATCTTACACATTAGTGAGAGTCCAGTCCGTAGTGGATCTACCATAATAGTAAGAGTCCATTCCATAGTGGATCTACCATAATAGTAAGAGTCCAGTCCATAGTGGATCCAACATAATGGTGAGAGTCCAGTCCATAGTGGATCCAACATAATGGTGAGAGTCCAGTCCATAGTAGATCTAACATAATGGTGAGAGTCCAGTCCATAGTGGATCTAACATAATAGTGAGAGTCCAGCCCATAGTGGATCTACCATAATGGTGAGAGTCCAGTCCATAGTGGATCCAACATAATAGTGAGAGTCCATTCCATAGTGGATCTACCATAATAGTAAGAGTCCAGTCCATAGTGGATCCAACATAATGGTGAGAGTCCAGTCCATAGTGGATCTACCATAATGGTGAGAGTCCAGTCCATAGTAGATCTAACATAATTGTGAGAGTCCAGTCCATAGTGGATCTAACATAATAGTGAGAGTCCAGTCCATAGTGGATCTACCATAATGGTGAGAGTCCAGTCCATAGTGGATCTAACATAATAGTGAGAGTCCATTCCATAGTGGATCTACCATAATAGTAAGAGTCCAGTCCATAGTGGATCCAACATAATGGTGAGAGTCCAGTCCATAGTGGGGCCAGCAGGAGACCATTCCGAGCAGAGACAGGTTAACTGCGCAGAGTTGTCCCCAACCGATGCACAGATGAGTGGTCCACCCCGGTTCCCGACTCAGGACAGCCAGCATTTCATCCGTGGCCACCGGACCTGCCCCCCCCCCCCCCCCACACACACACACGAGGGAGAGGGGGGCAAAGCAAAAAAGAAAACGGCAGATCAACTAGTCTAAAAGGGGGGTCTATTTAGAGTATAGTATAGAAATGAGTTTTAAGATGCGACTTAAATGCTTCTACTGAGGTAGCATCTCTTACCGTTACCGGAAATAACGGAAAAAAGGCCTACAGAACTTTACGTTGACAACCAAGGACCCATAATGGGTCGGAACCACCCTAAAAAAAAACCTTCTTACACGGTAAACTCTAATAGGCACTGATTCTATAGTTTAGCACTTCTGTGTATGCAAGTCTGAATGCTTCTATATAAATGTATATTGTATACTATTTAATATTTAAAGAACACATTTGTTTTCAGGACTGGACTGTGCACCTTACCTCCTTTTGCACTACTTATTTTCTTCCCTTCCTATGTTTTGCATATTTATAGACTATCACACCGATACCGGGGTTGCTTTCGATCTCAATTTACCTCTGTATAGTGACAATAAGTTTCAACCTACTCAGTGGCCTCGTGGTTAGAGTGTCCGCCCTCAGATCGGTAGGTCGTGGGTTCAAACCCCGGCCGAGTCATACCAAAGACTATAGAAATGGGACCCATCACCTCCCTGCTCGGCACTCAGCATCAAGGGCCAGAATTGTGGACTGGCATCAAACCAGGGTTGTCAAACTCATTTAAGACCGGGGGGCCAAATGGAGACAAAAAATCTACTCCCAAGTGGGCCGGACTGGTAAAATCACGGCATGATAACGTAAAAATAAAAACAACTTCAGATTTAAAAACAGAACAAGGGGCCGTGGCACCGCTGCTGCTCACTGCTGCCCTCACCTCCCAAGGGGTGATCAAGGGTGATGGGTCAAATGCAGAGAATAATTTCGCCACACCTGGTGTGTGTGTGACAATAATTGGTACTTTAACGTAATAAAAGGCAGTTTATTCAAACTACACCGCACTGACTGATTTAATTTTGCATGATCAAGATTAGGATTTGTACAATTTCAGTTAAAGTCAAAAGTTGTGAAGTGAATTATATTTATATAGCGCTTTTCTCTAGTGACTCAAAGCTCTTTACATAGTGAAACCCAATATCAAAGTTATATTTAAACCAGTGTGGGTGGCACTGGGAGCAGGTGGGTAAAGTGTCTTGCCCAAGGACACAACAGCATTGACTAGGATGGCGGAAGCGGGAATCGAACCTGCAACCCTCAAGTTGCTGGCACGGCCGCTCTACCAACCAAGCTAAACCGTTGAAGTACCAATGATTGTCACACACATTCTAAGTGTGGTGAAATTTGTCGTCTGCATTTGACCCATCCCCTTGTTCACCACCTGGGAGGTGAGGGGAGCAGCGGGCAGCAGCGGTGCTGCGCCCGCTTGTTCTTTTTTTAAACAAAGAAAACAATCTGAAGTTGTCTTTATTTTTAAGTTATCGTGCCGTGATTTTACCAGTCCGGCCCACTTGGGAGTAGATTTGTTTTTCTCCATTTGGCCCCCCGATCTTAAAGGGGAACATTATCACAATTTCAAAAGGGTTAAAAACATTAAAAATCAGTTCCCACTGGCTGGTTGTATTTTTTGAAGTTTTTTTCAAAATTTTACACCTCCCCGAATATCCCTAAATAAAGCTTTAAAGTGCCTTATTTTCGCTGTCCTTGAAACCACTATCCATTTCCCTGTGACGTCACACAGTGCTGCCAATACAAACAACATGGCGGTTACCACAGTAAGATATAGCGATGTTAGCTCGGATTCAGACTCGGATTTCAGCGGCTTAAGCGATTCAACGGATTACACATGTATTGAAACAGATGGTCGGAGTATGGAGGCAGATAGCGAAAACGAAATTGAAGAAGAAATTGAAGCTATTGAGCGAATAGCTTTTGACGCTATTCGGCCATAGCGTGGGTGTACCTAATGAAGTGACCCATAGCATTGCTGCCTTATTAGCATCGCCGGTAAAATGTGCGGACCAAACGATCAGGACTTTCTCATCTTGTGACACTGGAGCAACTTAAATCCGTCGGTTGGTAAGTGTTTGTTTCGCATTAAATGTGGGTGTCTAGTTAAATAAATAAATAAATGGGTTGTACTTGTATAGCGCTTTTCTACCTTCAAGGTACTCAAAGCGCTTTGACACTACTTCCACATTTACCCATTCACACACACATTCACACACTGATGGAGGGAGCTGCCATGCAAGGCGCCCACCAGCACCCATCAGGAGCAAGGGTGAAGTGTCTTGCTCAGGACACAACGGACGTGACGAAGTTGGTACTAGGTGGGATTTGAACCAGGGACCCTCGGGTTGCGCACGGCCACTCTTCCACTGCGCCACGCCGTCCCAAATGTATATACAGCTAGTGTAAATAGCATGTTAGCTTCGATTAGCGTAGCATGTTAGCATCGATTAGCTGGCAGTCATGCCGTGACCAAATATGTTTGTTTCGCATTAAATGTGGGTATCTAGTTTCAAATGTACATACAGCTAGCGTACATAGCACGTTAGCATCGATTAGCATAGCATGTTAGCATCGATTAGCTAGCAGTCATGCCGTGACCAAATATATCTGATTAGCACATAAGTCAACAACATCAACAAAACTCACCTTTGTGATTTTGTTGACTTAATCGTTGCAAATGCATCTGCAGGTTATCCATACATCTCTGTGCCATGTCTGTCTTAGCATCGCCGGTAAAATGTGGAGACACTCTGGCACATTCAATGGGGGTCTGGCGGCAGATTTCTTGCCAGTGGTGCAACTTGAATCCCTCCCTGTTAGTGTTGTTACACCCTCCGACAACACACCGACGAGGCATGATGTCTCCAAGGTTCCAAAAAATAGTCGAAAAAATGGAAAATAACAGAGCTGAGACCTGTTGTTTGTAATGTGAAAATGAATATGGCGGGTGTGTTACCTCGGTGACGTCACGTTCTGACGTCATCACTAAAAGACCGATAAACAGAAAGGCGTTTAATTCGCCAAAATTCGCCCGTTTAGAGTTCGGAAATCGGTTAAAAAAATACATGTTTTTTTTTCTGCAACATCAAGGTATATATTGACGCTTGCATAGGTTTGGTGATAATGTTCCCCTTTAAATGAGTTTGACAACCCGGGTTTGATGCCAGTCCACGTCCCCGAAGCGCAGGTTTGTACCGTGCACTCTGCGGCGCCGCGGCTCTCGCTTTGTGTTCAAAAAGCCTTTTGCTGGCCGCCACGCCGCTTTTACGACTGTCAGTTAGCGCTCTTGAGTAACATCAAACAGAGCACGGAGGCGCACGGAATTAGAAAACGTGACGACCGGCAGGGCGGCGGCCGGTGTTTGAAGTACCTTTTTTTTTTTTAGCCTGCGGACGTGGAAGCGTGGCTGCGGGGAAATGCAGGTTGTGAGAAAAGGAGAGGAAAAAAAAGGCTAAATTGCATGATAAGAAGATGAAGGAGACCACCGGAGGCACCTTATTGAAAATAAAAGCCCTCCGATGTGTGCTTGGAACCACTAATTATTCACGTCCTGTGTGGACAAGGAACATTTGGTCTGAATGCATTCCCTCCACTTACACGAGGCATGTATGGTTTTTCTTGGACGGAATCTATTTGAAGCCCTTTATCCCTTCCACGCCTTCCACTCAAGTGTGCAAAATGCAAATTGGTGTTTTTCTAAAGAGCGTATATCCTGGATTGTTCGCGGGGGAGGCACGGAGCGCACAAAAGTGGGGGAGGGCTCACTCGTTCAATTCTTTTGGAGCTCTCTGCAAGGTTACATTTGTTCAGCTGCGCCGCCGTATTAACTATTCCCAGTCAAGCGCGGGTTGAGAGGGCTTACGTAACGAGGAGAAGCCAATTCGACATTTTTGGATGGTGGCTCCTAATTTTATTATGCAAGCCACCGGTTTCATCCCCGTAGTCACGCCCTGATCACCCATGTTGATTGATTGATTGATTGATTGATACTTTTATTAGTAGATTGCACAGTTCAGTACATATTCTGTACAAGTGACCACTAAATTGTTCGGGCTCCAGTACTCTGGAATGCCCTCCCGGTAACAGTTCGAGATGCTACCTCAGTAGAAGCATTTAAGTCTCACCTTAAAACTCATCTGTATACTCTAGCCTTTAAATAGACCTCCTTTTTAGACCAGTTGATCTGCCGCTTCTTTTCTTTCTCCTATGTCCCCCACTCCCTTGCGGAGGGGGTCCGGTCCGATAACCATGGATGAAGTACTGGCTGCCCAGAGTCGAGACCCAGGATGGACCGCTCGCCTGTATCGATTGGGGACATCTCTACGCTGCTGACCCGCCTCCGCTTGAGATGTTCTCCTGTGGACGGGACTCTCGCTGCTGTCTTGGATCCGCTTTGAACTGAACTCTCGCGGCTGTGTTGGAGCCACTATGGATTGAACTTTCACAGTATCATGTTGGACCCGCTCGACATCCATTGCTTTCGGTCCCCTAGAGGGGAGGGGTTGCCCACATCTGAGGTCCTCTCCAAGGTTTCTCATAGTCAGCATTGTCACTGGCATCCCACTGGATGTGAATTCTCCCTGCCCACTGGGTGTAAGTTTTCCTTGCCCTTTTGTGGGTTCTTCCGAGGATGTCGTAGTCGTAATGATTTGTGCAGTCCTTTGAGACATTTGTGATTTGGGGCTATATAAATAAACATTGATTGATTGATTGATTGATGGTAACACCCGAATACGTTTTTCAACTTGTTTAAGTCCACGTTAATCAATTCATGGTACAAATATATACTATCAACATAATACAGTCATCACACAAGTTAATCATCATAGTATGTACATTGAATTATTTACATTATTTACAATCCGGGGGGTGGGATGAGGAGCTTTGGTTGATATCAGAACTTCAGTCATCAACAATTGCATCAACAGAGAAATGTGGACATTGAAACAGTGTAGGTCTTATTTAGTAGGATATGTACAGCCAGCAGAGAACATAGTGAGTTCACATAGCATAAGAACAAGTATATACATTAGAAGTACATTTGAGTTGTTTATAATCCGGGGAGATGGGATGTGAATGGAGGAGGGTATTAGTAAAGTGTTGAAGTTGCATGGAGGTGTTGTTTTAGAGCGCTTTTGAAGGAATATAGAGATGCACTTACTTTTATACCTGTTAGGAGTGCATTCCACATTGATGTGGCATAGAAAGAGAATGAGTTAAGACCTTTGTTGGATCGGAATCTGGGTTTAACGTGGTTTGTGGAGCTCCCCCTGGTGTTGTGGTTATGGCGGTCATTTACGTAAAGGAAGTAGTTTGACATGTACTTGGGTATCAGGAAGGTGTAGCGGATTTTATAGACCAGGCTCAGTGCAAGTTGTTTTACTCTGTCCTCCACCCTGAGCCAGCCCACTTTGGAGAAGTGGGTTGGATTGAGGTGTGATCTTGGGTGGAGGTCTAAAAGTAACCGGAGTAGCTTATTCTGGGATGTTTGGAGTCTAGATTTGATGTGCGGGGAAAAAGTTACGCGACGTAGGCGTTCCCTGTCAAATCTGCCGTATACTTCAATACTAGAGTGATTACCGTAGTTCCTATACAAGACGCTATTTTTTCAACCGACAATTTGAACTGTAATTTTAAATGTCGGGGATTTATCATCCTGTTTGTGACACCAATTTTATGTGGTGGCCTGTACGGGGGACGCCAATTTTATGTAGTAGAAATGTCGGGGATTCAACCCAGGGCCTCATCCTGTTTGTGACACCAATTTAAGTGGTCAAAAAGTCTGAATCTCAAACAGGAACAAGAGAGAGTTTGTTAGAACAGTCTTAGTTACTCACGATCAGCTAGTACAAAGTTGGATCGAATCAATATGTTCACTCAGACAATGTCTTCGAAGACGAAAGATGGGGCACCATCGTGAAGGAATTAAGAAAGAGCACACATCAGGCTTGGTTTTCCCTTATTTATACGCTCCATGATGGCCTGATTTGTATCTTAACTTATGTAACTGTCCAATGTTCAGGGTGACTTGACCTCTTATGTGGTGTCCCTCCCAATCCATTTAGTTTGGAGGTAACCCTAGGACATATTTATTGCACTACAGAACCCTGCAGGTTTAGTTTTTTTGGGCTGACAGACATAATAAAGAGTTTAAAAAAAAGAAGGGAAAAAAAGGAATATATTTAGTCAACTCTCTTGGTTGCTTTGTTGGGTCTGCTCCTGTCTCTGGCCATGCACCCCAGCAGACTGGCGTGGAAAACCGCAGAGGCCACCACAGTGTATATGTTTTGTTTTTTGTTTTTTTGTTATTGTTTTACTTTTGTGGCTGGTTGCATCAGCTCTGCTCTTTTAACGTCTTTAATGTAATTTGTGTTCTTTGATGTTAACCTTTTGCACACATAATTGTGTGCTATGATTATGAGTTTTTTTTTTCTTTCCTTGGCCTCAGTCATTACCTCCCCGGCATTTACCTGTTTCTCACCTTTTTTGTAAGGGGCGCCTGAAGTTGGCAGACCGGTCCGCGATCCTGTTCTGTCTCCCTGTAATGTTTGTCTGCTCTTGAATGGACTTGTGCTGAGAATTTTAATTTCCACTCTGGGATTATTAAAGTATTTCTGATTCTTGTGCTGATTATAGTTTGCGCTATGATGCCATCTTTGGTTGAATTCTTTCTCTACAGGTTTAGCGGTTGTGATTTTTTTTAAATAGGAAGTACAATGCCGTTCAGTCTTCGAGCCATCCATAACGTAACTACTTGTTTGGATTCTTCGTAAAACCTCCATGAACATTTGTAAGTTTTACGATAAAACTTAACTGTTTATTACTAAACCTTCCCAGGTGTGATGTTGGTAGGAGTGTTTTCATGCATATTTTTACATGCTTGTGTAATAAAATGACGCTAGTGTCCTTAGCATTGGCTCATATGCTAACATGTTTATAAGTGTCTGTGTTAGTATTTTAACTTACAATGGTATACTTTTTCTATAGTCATGACTTCCTCAAAAAATCGCCAAAACATGTCCATGGAATTATTGGGTCTGTTTAGCTAGTCAACCCAAGTACTTTTTCTCTAATGAGCTTCTGAGGCCGGAGTAAGTCCAGCGCCGCCGGCAGGGTAAACATGATATTGCGCTTGAAATTTGGAGGCAGTGTACACCACACGGGATAAAATAGTAAATTAAACTTCTAGGGAACCATCAAATTTATTCTGATTTCTTCAACTGAAACACCTAGAACGGGGGTCTGCAACGTACAGCTCTAGTGGCTCCCTGGACCTTTTTAAAAAATGTATGAAAATAGAAAAAGATGGGGGGGAAAAAATATATATATTTTTTTATTTTTTTTAATATATAAGTGGACAAAAATGACACAAACCTCCCTAATTGTCATAAATCCCACTGTTTATATTAAACATGCTTCACAGATGAGAGTATTTGGCAAGCGCCGTTTTGTCCTATTTTTGGCGGTACTTGAACTCATCGTAGTTCGTTTACATGTATAGATTTCTTCAATGATGCCAGAGAACTACTTTCTTTTTTCTCATTTTGTTCACCAAACATTTTATGCTGTGCATGAATGCACTGCACAAAGGGGAACTTTGTTGATGTTATTGACTTTTGTGGTGTGCTTATCAAGCATATTTGGTCAGTGCATTACTGCAAGCTAATCCATGCTAACATGCTATCGAGCTCATTTAATTTCCTTTATGTCCTCTGTGTATTTAATTTGAATGTGCATGTCTAATGGCATATCTGTATGTAATATTGTCTGCAATTTTGACAGTTGTTTGTTCGCCATTTTGTTCCAGACCACAGCAAACGTAACCCAGCTTCCATAGATTATTAAAAATCCATTCGAAAAAGACAGCCCATCATTTCCCTTAACTTGGACACTCACATCTTTACCTTTGGCCATTGAAAGTCAGTAATTTCCAGGAATTCTCTAACCCCCTGAGAAGCCTCTGTTTTACTAATGTTTTAAAATGTTGTAAAAATAGGTACAATGAATATTACATTTCAACATTTCTGTCAATGAAAGTTTGTCAGCCTGCAACATAGTCATTTTGATAGTAGGCAAAAATAGCTAATACAGATACTTACATCAATTATTTTGGTCCAATATTTCAACATTTTGGGTTGACGACACCTGACCTAGAAACATCCATCGAGATCAATCAAAGTTTATTTTTATAGTCCATAATCACATTTCCCTTTTTAAGGGGAACATTATCACCAAACCTATGCAAGCGTCAATATATCCCTTGATGTTGCAGAAAAAAGGCCATGTATTTTTTTAACCGATTTCCGAACTCTAAATGGGTGAATTTTGGCAAATTAAACGCCTTTCTGTTTATCGGTCTTTTAGCGATGACGTCAGAACGTGACGTCACCGAGGTAACACACCCGCCATATTCATTTTCACATTACAAACACCGGGTCTCAGCTCTGTTATTTTCCGTTTTTTAACTATTTTTTTGGAACCTTGGAGACATCATGCCTCGTCGGTGTGTTGTCGGAGGGTGTAACAACACTAACAGGGAGGGATTCAAGTTGCACCACTGGCAAGAAATCTGCCGCCAGACCCCCATTGAATGTACCAAAGTGTCTGCACATTTTACCGGCGATGCTAAGACAGACGTGGCACAGAGCTGTATGGATAACCTGCAGATGCATTTGCAACGATTAAGTCAACAAAATCACAAAGGTGAGTTTTGTTGATGTTGTTGACTTATGTGCTAATCAGACATATTTGGTGACGGCATGACTGCTAGCTAATTGATGCTAACATGCTATGCTAATCGATGCTAACGTGCTATGTACGCTAGCTGTATGTACATTTGAAACTAGATACCCACATTTAATGCGAAACAAACACTTACCAATCGACGGATATAAGTTGCTCCAGTGTCACAAGATGCTAAAGTCCTGATCGTTTGGTCTGCACATTTTACCGGCGATGCTAATAAGGCAGCCATGATATGGGCCACTTCATTAGGTACACACATGCTATGGCCGAATAGCGTCAATAGCTGTTTGCTCAATAGCTTCAATTTCTTCTTCAATTTCGTTTTCGCTATCTGCCTCCATACTCCGACCATCTTAAACCGCTGAAATCCGAGTCTGAATCCGAGCTAACATCGCTATATCTTGCTGTGGTAACCGCCATGTTGTTTATATTGGCAGCACTGTATGACGTCACAGGGAAATGGATAGTGGTTTCGAAGATAGCGAAAATAAGGCCTTTTAAAGCTTTATTTAGGGATATTCCAGGACCGATACAATTTTGAAAAAAACTTCAAAAAATACAACAAGCCACTGGGAACTGATTTTTATTGTTTTCAACCCTTTTGAAATTGTGATAATGTTCCTCTGATCTGATCCACATCCAAGCAAGAAAAAATTCAACCCAATTGGTCTCAAAGATAAATATACAAGACCATAATGCTACTCTGAATAAAAGTACCAGTAAAGTGGAAAAAACAAGTGTCCTCTATATTGATGCTGTTATGTCTGGTTAATGAAACCAAAAGACTACCAAAGTTTGCGAGTAAATAGATATGATCAAAATAGTATCAATCTCAGAGATTCCAGCCATTTTGAGAGTAAATAAGGAAGCCCGTCACGTAATCTGTGGTCTAGAGTAGGATCCCCAGATCCCTTCCACATCTTTAAAAATTGCTAATCAAGCAGACATTGTCAGAGCCAACAATTACTGTATTTTCCGGACTATAAGGCACACTTTTTTTCTTCTCAAGACTTGACAGTGCTCCTTATAACTCCATGCGCCTAATGTAAGTAATACATTTGGTTGAGCTTACCCACCTAAGAGCTATTTTATTTGGTACATGGTGTAATGATAAATGTGACCAGTAGATGGCAGTCAAACATAAGAGAAAAGTGTATGTTGCCACTATTATGGCAATATATCTCAAGTAAACACCGACATTTTACATGTTCCATTGCAAATATAGAACATTACACACGGCGCTCGAAAATCTATCAAAATGTTTTAGTATGACTTTGCTAAGCTATGAAGCTGCATGGCTTGATGGATTGTCGGCGCATTGAACATAGGAGTATTATGTTGTATGTAACTAACAGGTAAGACAATTATCTGGTGTTTTGTTTCGCAATATTATGCAAAGGCAACTTTTCTTACCTTCTGGTACCTGCTGATCTGTATTTGGGATCTGCATGAAATTAAAATGGGAGCCATTACCTTCCTGCTTGGCACTCAGCATCAAGGGTTGGAATTGGGGGATAAATCAACAAAAATGATTCCCGGGCACAGCATCGCTGCTGCTCACTGCTCCCCTCACCTCCCAGGGGGCGAACATAGGGATGAGTCGAATGCAGAGGATAATTTCACTGCAACTGGTGCGTGTGTGACAATCATTGGAACTTTAACTTTAACTTTTAACCGTAGTTAAGTTCAAGTTGAAAAACTCATTGGGGTGTTACCATTTAGTGGTCAATTGTACGGAATATTTACTGTACTGTGCAATCCACTAATAAAAGTTTCAACCAATTAAAACAAGTTAGCTTTTACGGCTAATACCGTAGCACGCCAATGTGTTAAAGTTAAAGTACCAATGATTCTCACACACGGACGAGGTGTGGCGAAATCATTCACCGCATTTGACCCTTCACACTTGATCACCCCCTGGGAGGTGAGGGGAGCAGTGAGCAGCAGCGGTGGCCACGCCCAGGAATCATTTTTGGTGATTTAACCCCCAATTCCAACCCTTGATACTGAGTGGCATTTTTATAGTCTTTGGTATGACTCGGCCGGGTCTGAACCCACAACCTACCGACCTCAGGGCGGACACTCTAACCACTAGACCACTGATAAGGCTTACTCCGATATAAAAATAGTTTGGGTTATTCGATCTTACAATAACAATATACAGCTACAGCTTGGTTATTATACAGGTTACGGAACATACATTAAATGATGGGGTTAAGCTACATTTGTAGCCACAGCAAGTCGACAGTAAGTCGGACACGTTTCCAGTGAGGGTTGGACTCCGCCAAGGCTGCCCTTTGTCACCGATTCTGTTCATAACTTTTATGGACAGAATTTCTAGGCGCAGTCAAGGCGTTGAGGGGTTCCGGTTTGGTAGCCGCAGGATTAGGTCTCTGCTTTTTGCAGATGATGTGGTCCTGATGGCTTCATCTGGCCGGGATCTTCAGCTCTCACTGGATCGGTTCGCAGCCGAGTGTGAAGCGACCGGAATGAGAATCAGCACCTCCAAGTCCGAGTCCATGGTTCTCGCCCGGAAAAGGGTGGAATGCCATCTCCGGGTTGGGGAGGAGACCCTGCCCCAAGTGGAGGAGTTTAAGTACCTAGGAGTCTTGTTCACGAGTGGGGGAAGAGTGGATCGTGAGATCGACAGGCGGATCGGTGCGGCGTCTTCAGTAATGCGGACGTTGTACCGATCCGTTGTGGTGAAGAAGGAGCTGAGCCGGAAGGCAAAGCTCTCAATTTACCGGTCGATCTACGTTCCCATCCTCACCTATGGTCATGAGCTTTGGGTCATGACCGAAAGGATAAGATCACGGGTACAAGCGGCCGAAATGAGTTTCCTCCGCCGTGTGGCGGGTCTCTCCCTTAGAGATAGGGTGAGAAGCTCTGCCATCCGGGAGGAACTCAATGTAAAGCCGCTGCTCCTCCACATCGAGAGGAGCCAGATGAGGTGGTTCGGGCATCTGGTCAGGATGCCACCCGAACGCCTCCCTAGGGAGGTGTTTAGGGCACGTCCAACCGGTAGGAGGCCACGGGGAAGACCCAGGACACGTTGGGAAGACTATGTCTCCCGGCTGGCCTGGGAACGCCTCGGGATCCCCCGGGAAGAGCTAGACGAAGTGGCTGGGGAGAGGGAAGTCTGGGTTTCCCTGCTTAGGCCGTTGCCCCCGCGACCCGATCTCGGATAAGCGGAAGATGATGGATGGATGGATGTAGCCACAGCTGCCCTGGGGCAGGCTAATGGAAGTGTGGCCGTGGCTGAGATGGGGGTGGGGGAAGCTGAAATCGAACCTGGAACCCTCAAGTTGCTGGCACGGCCGTTCTACCATCAGGGCCCAGCCAAGGCCTCAGCTTGGATGCCATGATGTGAATCATCCCCACAGGTGTGTTGTCTGGTTTAATCGGGTAATTTGATAGAAAGTGACCGTTTCCTTTCGTGCGTAGGTAAAGCGTATGCACGGGAACATCAGGCCGTTAGCGTTCAGTCGGTTTTATTTCCTCTGCAAGTTACCGGGCGATTAAAAACGAGAGCAGCAGAGGGGAACTTAATTTTACTGAAAGAGAAATATCTCATATGTTCATCCCTCTAATCAATTCTGAACTTGGCTTGACTTTACTTTTCTTAGCCCGCGGCGCCGCGCTATCGCCGCGTCGCCTCCAATCCAAACAAAAGCCGTCTTTTGTCTAATCGCCGCACCTCAGCGCAGATAAAAGATTGAATCAAGGCTGAAGGTGAATCTGATTCAAATGCAATTTTTGCTCGGCGTCTTTAGAGGAGCCTATTGTGCTCAAACAACACTGACACGTTTATTATCACGCTCCTCTTCCCGTTTTGCGTTTTCCAGCTTGGCAGGTCTGCGCTTATAAAAACGTCCTCGACCACGCCAGCCGTCAAGTCGGCAACCGGTGGAGAGTGCAGCGGATGTCGGGGATGGGCTTCATAAATCCAGTTATTGTTTTTGGTTGAGAGTTTTGTGGACTGTGCCGAATTAAATCAGTTGTTTGCAATATGTGGTGTGGATTCTGTAAGTAGGGTTTTTTTTGACGGCGGTTCGGACCCCTTTTGGCTCCTGGTACAGTTTTATTGGGTCCGGGGTTGTCAAAGTAATGTTCTGTTGGCGTTTTTCTGTAATTACCAAGATTTTTGTCACGTTTGGGTCGCAGCTTGCCAACCCTCCCGGATTTTCCGGGAGACTCCTGAAATCCAGCGCCTTTCCCGAAAACCTCCCGGGAGAAATTGTCTCCTGAAAATCTCCCGAAATTCAGGCGGAGCTGGGGGCCACGCCCCCTCCAGCTCCATGCGGACCTGAGTGCAAGTCGACAGTCTGTTTTCACGTCCGCTTTCCCACAATATAAACCGCATGTCTGCCCAATGACGTTATAACTGTAAAATGATCGAGGGCGAGTTATATATGTTTCTTATGTGGGTTTATTGTTAGGCAGTTACATTAACGTCTTCCCAGCGCGGTCAGAACACACAACAACAGCAGTCCGTTTTCGTCTACCGTAAAACAGTTCGTCAGCCGTAAATAGCAATGTTGTGACACTCTTAAAAAAGACAATACTGCCATCTATTGTACATGCATATAGTTAGAAAAACAAGGATGGACAATTCAACCCTTAACTCAACAATGAGTAGATTGTTGAGGGTTATATGTGTATAAAAGTGTAAATAAATGAACACTGAAATTCAAGTATTTATTTTATTGATGTGAAGTGAAGTATATTTTTATAGCGCTTTTCTCAAGTGACTCAAAGCGAATTTACATAGTGACACCCAATCTAAGTTACATTTAAACCAGTGTGGGTGGCACTGGGAGCAGGTGGGTAAAGTGTCTTGCCCAAGGACACAACGGCAGTAACTAGGATGGCACAAGCGGGAATCGAACCTGCAACCCTCAAGTTGCTGGCACGGCCACTCTACCAACCGAGCTATGCCGCCCCATATTTATTTATTTATATATATATATATATATATATATATATATATATATATATATATATATATATATATATATATATATAAAATACTTGACTTGGTGAATCTAGCTGTAAATATACTCCTCCCCTCTTATCCACGCCCCCCCGCTCGACCCCCTACCTCCCAAAATCGGAGGTCTCAAGATTGGCAAGTACGGCGGGGTTCGTTCTCCCAGATGCAAAACGGACTACATTGGACATGGCGTGCAGGTTGGAACATTATGTATTCCACAACATATCAAAGTAGTACAAAAAAAAGGGGAAAACAAGTCGCACTCGAACCTAATGCTACTATTAGCATGGACTATGGACAAGATATAAAAACCCGTAACTTTGGCATGAAACAAGCAACTTATGTAGCAGGTTTGCATGAAGCAAATAAAACTCACGTGGACACGGCATGAAGCAAACAAACCGCATAAACTGTGGCATTGCATGAAACAATGACACCAGGCCAACTGACCGGCAATGGCAGGCTTAAATAATGTCTCTGATTAGTGCTCGGGTAACAGGTGAGTGGCCGAACAGTAATCAGAGACCGGAGAACATAATAAGCAACCACAATAAACTCACGGAGGTGCACAAACTGTAACTAAAGGAGTTTAAAACTAACACAACATAACTAAACAAAACATGATCCAGACCACAGATCATGACAGATTTAATTGAACAAGTTTGTTATTAAGTCTTTCAATGGCGATCTATCAAACCAATCCTTTCTGGCTTTGTACTACATGAGCGGTTAGCAGCTTACTCCTAACACAGGGGTCGGCAACCCAAAACGATGAAAGAGCCATATTGGACTAAAAATACAATAAACTAATCCGTCTGGAGCTGCAGAAAATTAAAATGTGTATATACGTGTTACAATGAAGGCAACACGTGATGTGTCTATATTAGCTATATTAGCCTACTATCAAAATTACTATAAAAGTCTTATATATGTCTCATAATGAAGGCAACACATGTGTTTATATTAGCCTATTATCGAAATGACTGTAAAAGTCTTATATAAGTGTTATAATGAAGGCAATACATGATGTGTCTATATTAGCCTACTATCAAAATGACTATAAACGTCTTATATAACTGTGATATAATGAACGCAACACATGATGTGTCTACGTTAGCTATATTAGCCTACTATCAAAATGACTAAGTGTTATAATGAAGACAACACATGATGTAAGTGTCTATATTAGTTATATTAGCCTACTATCAAAATGACTAAGTGTTTTAATGAAGACAACACATGATGTAAGTGTCTATATTAGTTATATTAGTCTACTACTGTGGCGACCGATCAGTCTTCCTGTCCTGTTTGGATGGGTTGTACTAAAAACTCACTTTTGTGTTTCTTTAAGTGCAATGACAATAAAATTATATTCTTCTATTCTATGCCAATAATTAAATTTTGGTTGTGATAACCATGGTTAGCTCATTCTCAGGAGAGCTCCTCAAAAACAAAAGGTTCTAAAAACAAATGCCATGGTTGCTGTTGAACCGATAAGCGATATCACACACTATGTATTTTTGACTCATTCCTATGACAATCTTGCATGTGACTGAAAGATTAAAGGGGAACACTATCACAATTTCAAAAGGGTTAAAAACAATAAAAATCAGTTCCCAGTGGCCTGTTTTATTTTTGAAAGTTTTTTTCAAAATGTCTCACCTCCCGGAATATCCCTAAAAAAGCTTTAAAGTTCTTGATGTTCGCTATTTGCGATGCCACTGTCCATTTCCTTGTGACGTCATACAGGGCTGCCAATATAAACAACATGGCGGTTACCACAGCAAGATATAGCGACATTAGCTCGGAATCAGACTCGGATTTCAGCGACTAAAGCGATTCAACAGATTACGCATGTATTGAAACAGATGGTCGGAGTATGGAGTCAGATAGCGAAAACGAAATTGAAGAAGAAACTGAAGCAATTGAGCGAATAGCTATTGACGCTATTTGGCCATAGTGTGGGTGTACCTAATGAAGTGGCCCATAGCTGCCTTATTAGCATCGCCAGTAAAATGTGCGGACCAAACGATCAGAACTTTCACATCTTGTGACACTGGAGCAACTTAAATCCGTCGATTGGTAAGTGTTTGTTTCGCATTAAATGTCGGTATCTAGTTTTAAATGTACATACAGCTAGCGTAAATAGCATGTTAGCATTGATTAGCGTAGCATGTTAGCATCGATTAACTGGCAGTCACGCCGCAACCAAATGTGTTCGATTAGCACATAAGTCAACAACATCAAGAAAACTCCCCTTTGGGATTTCGTTGACTTAATCGTTACAAAATGCATATGCAGGTTATCCATACATCTCTGTGCCATGTCTGTCTTAGCATCGCCGGTCAAATGTGAAGACACTTTGGTACATTCAATGGGGGTCTGGCGGCACATTTCTTGCCAGTGGTGCAACTTGAATCCCTCCCTGTTAGTGTTGTTACACCCTCCGACAACACACCGACGAGGCATGATGTCTCCAAGGTTACAAAAAATAGTCGAAAAAACGGAAAATAACAGAGCTGAGACCCGGTGTTTGTAATGTGAAAATGGAAATGGCGGGTGTGTTACCTCGGTGACGTCACGTTCTGACGCGATCGCTACAAGACCGATAAACAGAAAGACGTTTAATTCGCCAAAATTCACCTATTTAGAGTTCAGAAATCGGTTAAAAAAATACATGGTCTTTTTTTTCTGCAACATCAAGGTATATATTGACGCTTGCACAGGTTTGGTGATAATGTTCCCCTTTAAGGAGTAGGACTATCCAGGACTAGCTGCAGTATACTAAAAAACAATCCCCATTTAATAGGTGTCAAGAATAATCGGTATGAATGAACAACCGATTTGAACTTAAGACACATAAATACATCGAGTCTCTGTATTGATCTATACCTCGTATGGTTTCAATCAATCAATCAATGTTTATTTATATAGCCCCAAATCACAAATGTCTCAAAGGACTGCACAAATCATTACGACTACAACATCCTCGGAAGAACCCACAAAAGGGCAAGGAAAACTCACACCCAGTGGGCAGGGAGAATTCACATCCAGTGGGACGCCAGTGACAATGCTGACTATGAGAAACCTTGGAGAGGACCTCAGATGTGGGCAACCCCCCCCCCTCTAGGGGACCGAAAGCAATGGATGTCGAGCGGGTCTGACATGATACTGTGAAAGTTCAATCCATAGTGGCTCCAAGACAGCAGTGAGAGTCCCGTCCACAGGAAACCATCTCAAGCGGATCAGCAGCGTAGAGATGTCCCCAACCGATACAGGTGAGCGGTTTGATTGATGTCAGGTTCAAAGTAATTTTGATTGATTGATTGAAACTTTTATTAGTAGATTGCACAGTACAGTACATATTCCGTACAACTGACCACTAAATGGTAACACCCCAATACGTTTTTGAACTTGTTTAAGTCGGGGTCCACGTTAATCAGTTCATGGTATTCATGAATCGGTTAATTAGAGCTCTGCTACAAATATTCGCCGCTGTAATCTCGCGAGACTTCTGTGAGTAACGTTCTCATTTGCGACTGAGCCACATAGCAGATGGCATTGAAAGTTTTTTTTTTTTTTTTTTTTTTACAAACAATGCACCCCTGAATATTAAATCTAAAGTGTGGTAGTCGCTTGGGTTTTTAAAAGAATGGTCTTTTGGACAAAAGTATGGCGATTTGTAACGTTTGGAAAGAAGTCTGATCTTATCTGAGCAACCACCTGTGACGGTGTGGAAAAATTAAAGTAGGCGATGTGGGAGCTAGGGATGCTACGGCTAGCAAAGCTACCGACTTGCAAAAAAAATAACACGTATTTGGAAAAACTTCCAGCCCTAACTTAGCTACGATAAATAATTTGAGCTTCTACACTAAAGCTGATGTGTTACTATGGTGTTACAACACCTCTGCTTGATGCACAGCTTGCTTCTCTCTGTCTTTAATTGTTGCTACCTGAGCAAACATTAAAAACCTGGTAGTCTTTGCAAAAGTTTTTTTGTCTACAGCTTATTTTCGTAATGTTTATGGATTGCAATGCACTGAAGTCGTTTTGTCTGTCTAGTCAAAAACAGGGTTGTACGGTACACCGGTGTTAGTATAGTACCGCGATACTAATGAATCGTTTTCGGTTGTATACGTCATGACATTGCTGGTTTACGAGCAAACGAGCATGTTCGGCAGCGCACAATCGCGGAGTACTTACAAGCAGACACAGTGTGGAGACAGAATAGGGAGAACGAACACATTGTGGCTTAAAAACTAACAATAAAGGTGACGTTATAACACTGAAACACCCTCAGGAAGAGGTGCATTAAGACATGGCTCACTAGCTAGTGGCTAAATTCCATTCGCAGTCCGTAGTATTTTAGCTACTTCTAAATCACTAATCCTCGCCTCCATGGCGACAAATAAAGTTTCTTACAAGTATCATCCCTGCAGGACGCGGAATAGCTAAACATGCTTCACTACACACCATAGCTCACCTACAACTGACATCCACTGTAATGATACCAAGTACAGGAGCGTATCTAGTCAATATTACTATGATTACGTCAATGCTATGTGGCAAACATCTTCTTCCATTTAAAAAAAAATATGTTTATACTCAAGACATATGTCCCTGGACACATGAGGACTTTGACTACGACCAATGTATGATACTGTAACTACTTGGTATTGGATTGATTCCCAAATTTGTGGTATCATCCAAAAGTAATGTAAAGTATCAAACAACTGAAGAATAAGTGATTCTTACATTTTAACAGAAGTGTAGATAGAACATGTAGAAAGAGAAAGTAAGCAGATATTTACAGTAAATGAACAAGTAGATTAATAATTAATTTCCTACCACTTGTCCTTAATAATGTGTACAAGATAATAGGTGTATAAATGACACAATATGTTACTGCATATGTCAGCAGACTAAATTTGGAGCCTTTGTTTGTTTACTTACTACTAAAAAACAAGTTGTCTTGTATGTTCACTATTTTATTTAAGGACAAACTTGCAATAAGTAACATATGTTTAAAGAATCCTAAGGTTTTTTTTTAAAATGAAACCAATAGTGTCCCCTTTAATTAGAAAAGTATCAAAGTACTGAAAAGTATCGAAATAATGCTGGTAACGGTACCAAAATATTGGTATCGGGACAAAACTAATCAACAATTAAATCTTTGACATTGTTCTGAGCTGATACACAATACATGTACCGGTAGTTGTTTTTTTCACCATTGAAAGTTTCCATCTGCATCGAATCTTAACGTTTCTAAAAAAGTGTCGTTAGTGAATTGTATCGTAACCCGTGTATCTAGATTCATATCGGATCAGCCGATTGTGCAACGTTCATATTGTTGTTACTCAGCCAGCGTTTGTGGGTCTGATGGACTAGTTTCTGCATCCCACAGGGATTTTTCTTATGTGTTTCTGCACCTGCGGTTCCCACACAAGGTTGCAACATTGTTTGTCAACACCGTCTGCTCTCATTTTCTCGCACATTTGACCCTGTGATGTTATGTGTACCTACACTGTGTGTGTGTGTGTGTGTGTGTGTTACACAGAACATTCATTTCCACACTTCTTTTAGCCCCGGGTCCAGTGGACCCGGACATCTTGTATGTAACAGAAAAGTGTAATTGGGGGTTTTAGGTGTGTGGTCATTAATTATGGACTCGGATACATGTTCCTCACAGAAAATGAGCCAAAGTCAGTGAGTTTCAGTTTTAAAAATTAATTGTATTATTTTTCTTTTGATAAAACATTGAAACGGGTCCCACAGACCCGAACACCACACAAGATCGGGTCTGTAGTGATGCACGTGAAGAAAAAACTGCTTTTGTAGTTTGTTTCTAACCATGCATGGTTGGACCAGGAAGAGGGCGGGTTCCCGACGATGTTGTCGTTTCGGCAAGCAGGCGCCCGCCATGCAGCCGTATCCACCCACCCGAAACGGCAACGGCGTTAAACAGCGAGGCGCAGTGGGAACCGTTAAATCAAAGGAGCCGCTGTCACGCAGGATACGGCGGCATATAGCGGCGACAGCTCAGTTCACTCGGCATCAAAGGCATGATTTAGCTCGTGTTCCTCGCCTCCACAAGGGGTGTTAAAGGAAGGTGAGAAGAAGAACAGACAGAAAGTGATATGAAGTTGGTAGACTGCGATTCAAAGCATTACGGCGGTGACACATAATGCGTCCTCACTAAGTTGCCATGGACTCTGATGCATTAACTAGGACTCACTGTAAGAAGTATTTCTGTGTGAGAGAACTGCCGGCAGCAGAGACATCTCTGCGTTTGTGGTATTTTGTACGGTATTGTACTATTACATTATTTATGGTGTATTACTGCAGCAGTGAACTACAGTGTGAGTGTTTTTTTTATGTTTACAGTAAAATACTGGCAGCTAGGACCATAGCTTTTGTCATTTGCATATTGTTTTTTTTTTATATTCCTGGTGTTTCCCTCTTGTTTTCATGTGGGTTATTTTTATTTTTTATACACTGCAAAAACTGAAATCTAAGTAAGATTAAATATCTTAAATAAGGGTGACATTTGCTCATTTTCTGTCTGATAAGTAAATTTTTCTCACTAAGCAGATTTTATGTGAGTGTTTTACTTGTTTTAAGGGTTTTGGTCCTCAATAGGGGCGGCATGGCGTAGTGCAGGGGTGCCCATTACGTCGATCGCGATCGACTGGTCGATCTCGGAGGGTGTGTCAGTCGATCTCAAGCCAGGCATTAAAAAATAGACATAAAAATGAGCAATCATCAATCATACCATCAATCAATCAATCAATGTTTATTTATATAGCCCCAAATCACAAATGTCTCAAAGGACTGCACAAATCATTACGACTACAACATCCTCGGGAAAACCCACAAAAGGGCAAGGAAAACTCACACCCAGTGGGCAGGGAGAATTCACATCCAGTGGGACGCCAGTGACAATGCTGACTATGAGAAACCTTGGAGAGGACCTCAGATGTGGGCAACCCCCTCCCCTCTAGGGGACCGAAAGCAATGGATGTCGAGCGGGTCTAACATGATACTGTGAAAGTTCAATCCATAGTGGCTCCAACACAGCCGCGAGTGTTCAGTTCAAGCGGATCCAAGACAGCAGCGAGAGTCCCGTCCACAGGAGACCATCTCAAGCGGAGGCGGGTCAGCAGCGTAGAGATGTTCCCAACAGATACATGCGAGCGGTCCATCCTGGGTACCGACGAGCGGTCCATCCTGGGTCTCGACTCTGGACAGCCAGTACTTCATCCATGGTCATCGGACCGGTCCCCCTCCACAAGGGAGGGGGAGACATAGGAGAAAGAAAAGAAGCGGCAGATCAACTGGTCTAAAAAGGTCTATTTAAAGGCTAGAGTATACAGATGAGTTTTAAGGTGAGACTTAAATGCTTCTACTGAGACTTACCAAGACTTCACTTTCGTCAGTTGTTTGACATTTTCCGCACCCGAGGATCTTGTGAGATGACGCTGGCTGCTGCGAGCTCATATTTAAGAAACAAATCACTAACAGGGCGGACGCAGAGAAACACATTTTATTTCTAGAGACTCCGTACCTACTGTCAAAACTCTAAAGACCGACAGCACAGTTCCTGTCTTCACCATAAAAGACCTGTTTCATCCTGCCTGTGCTAACAAAATAAGAGTCTCAGAAAGCTAGCGTGCACAAGCTAGCAAGCTACGGAGTTTGATGCCAATGTATTTCTCCCCCGCTTTCTCACTTGCTTGCCCACCCGCACACTCACTGACGTCACTCACCTGCTGCCAGACATTAAAGGGCCACACACATATGCTACTCTCATAACTAAGTGTTTAAAAAGGAGTATGCAAGTTGGACAAATGAGATGCCAAATCCAACCACTTTCATGTGGTATTGGACAGAAAGGAGGACTTTTTTTTCTCCTCCATTTGAAAATGCGGACGTTATCAGCACCACTGTCTGATTCCAATCAATGCAAGTCATCAGAATCAGGTAATACACCAACTTATATTCTTGTCTTCATGATAGAAAGGAATCTATGTGTGTTAAACATGCTTGTATTATCATTAAACAAAAATGTCTCTTTCATAAATAAATAAATATAAATTATAAATAGGAATGAGGTAGATCTCCTCGACTTGGTCAATTGAAAAGTAGCTCGCCTGCAGAAAAAGTGTGAGCGCCCCTGGCGTAGTGGGTAGAGCGGCCGTGCCAGAAACCTGAGGGTTGCAGGTTCGCTTCCCACCTATTGACATCCAAATCGCTGCCGTTGTGTCCTTGGGCAGGACACTTCACCCTTGCCCCCGGTGCCACTCACACTGGTGAATGAATGATGAATGAATGATAGGTGGTGGTCGGAGGGGCCGTAGGCGCAAACTGGCAGCCACGCTTCCGTCAGTCTACCCCAGGGTAGCTGTGGCTACAAATGTAGCTTACCACCACCAGGTGTGAATGAATGATGGGTTCCCACTTCTCTGTGAGCGCTTTGAGTATCTAACAATAGAAAAACGCGATATAAATCTAATCCATTATTATTATTATTATTATAAATGATCTCAGTAAGATATTAGAGCTTGTTGCTGAGATTTGATGAGTAAATCATGCTTGAAACTAAAATATAATCCGATGCAAAGTTGTGTCATCAACACTCACAAGTAATAAATGATAAATGGGTTGTACTTGTATAGCGCTTTTCTACCTTCAAGGTACTCAAAGCGCTTTGACACTACTTCCACATTTACCCATTCACACACACATTCACACACTGATGGAGGGAGCTGCCATGCAAGGCGCTAACCAGCACCCATCAGGAGCAAGGGTGAAGTGTCTTGCTCAGGACACAACGGACGTGACGAGGTTGGTACTAGGTGGGATTTGAACCAGGGCCCCTCGGGTTGCGCACGGCCAAACTACTTTTTTAAAGTAATCATTTCTTATTTCAAGCCGAGCGCATATCATTATGTCAAGATAATGGCACTAGCATTTACTTATTTAAAAATATTTTTCAACATATTGAGCAAAACATATTTTTTTCTACTAAGAAAAGTGCACTTGTTATTAGTGAAAATGTACTTATTTTAAGGTATTTTGGGGTTAATTGAGGTTAGCTGATTGTACTTGTTTGGAAAGTCTTGACAAACTGAAATTTCTTGTTCTATTGGCAGATAATTTTGCTTAGTTCAAGTAAAATACCCCTCATTTTTAGATTATTTTTTCTTGTTTTTGAACACTGACTTATTGCAGTGTATGTTTTTGGTTCGGGACCCTTTGGGACTGTGCGACAAGGGGTGGCATTTTTGTGACGTATGTGGTGCTTTTCTGTAAACTTCTGGATCCACGCTAGGGTCCTTGCCTATGGCAAAGGACTCCACTGCTGGATCTCTGCCACACCAATTTTCGTTTGGAAGGACTGGAGGGGATGGGGATGAAGAAACAGGGCTGCGGAGCTGGCGCTGAACGCAGGGACGGACAAACTTCACAGCTGAATGAGCAGGTATCGGACACCTCGTTCTCCTTAGCCGTATCCATGTGGACTGGACACTGGCCAAGAGTTAGTGGCCGGCCGAAGGTGGAGTCGGCTCCTTTGGTTGCTTTGTTGGGTCTGCTCCTGTCTCTGGCCATGCTCCCACATTGTATATCAATCAATCAATCAATGTTTACTTATATAGCCCTAAATCACTAGTGTCTCAAAGGGCTGGACAAACCACTACCACATCCTCGGTAGGCCCACATAAGGGCAAGGAAAACTCACACCCAGTGGGACATCGGTGACAATAATGACTATGAGAACCTTAGAGAGGACGAAAGCAATGGATGTCGAGCGGGTCTAACATGATACTGTGAAAGTTAAATCCATATTGGATCCAACACAGTTGCGAGAGTCCAGTCCAAAGCGGATCCAACACAGCAGCGAGAGTCCCGTCCACAGCGGAGCCAGCAGGAAACCATCCCAAGCGGAGGCGGATCAGCAGCGCAGAGATGTCTCCAGCCGATACACAAGCAAGCAGTACATGGCCACCGGATCGGACCGGACCCCCTCCACAAGGGAGAGTGGGACATAGGAGAAATAGAAAAGAAACGGCAGATCAACTGGTCCAAAAAGGGAGTCTTTTTAAAGGCACCAATGAGTTTTAAGGTGAGACTTAAATGCTTCTACTGAGGTGGCATCTCGAACTGTTACCGGGAGGGCATTCTAGAGTACTGGAGCCCGAAATGAAAACGCTCTATAGCCCGCAGACTTTTTTGGGGCTTTGGGAGTCCTTTGAACACATGTTGTTGATTAATTTTTAGTTTCTGTTTGTACTTTTGTAGCTGTATGTAGACATGTCTGGTTACATCCGCTCCGCTCTTTTAACATCTTTAATGTCCTTAGTGTTCTTTGATGTTTGATGCTTCCCTCAAAGACACATGCTTTTGTGTGCTATGGCTATGAAGTTTTTTTTTTGGTCTAAGCGGATTGGACCAAATTTCACAATCGGCCCAATGCAGTTTGAAATTTAGCGTTTTCCTGGCAACCTCCAAACCCAGACTGGTCCATCAGATTACCAGATGGAAAAGCGTGACTCATCAGTCAAAAGAAGGCGTCTCCACTGCTCTCAAATCCAGTGGCGACGTGCGTTACAGCACTGCATCCCATGCTTTGTATTGGGCTTGGTGATGTGTGGCTTAGATGTAGCGCACGGCCATGGAAACCCATTCCATGAAGCTCTTTGCCTACTGTACCTGGGCTAATTGGAAGGTCACATGGGGCGGTTAAGCTCGGTTGATGGAGCGGCCGTGTCAGCAACTTGAGGGTTGCAGGTTCGATTCCCGCCTCCGCCATCCTAGTCACTGCCGTTGTGTCCTTCGGCAAGACACTTTACCCACCTGCTCCCAGTGCCACCCACACTGGTTTGAATGTAACTTAGATATTGGGTTTCACTATGTAAAGCGCTTTGAGTCACTAGAGATGGTCTCCTGCGGACGGGACTCTCGCTGCTGTCTTGGATCCGCTTTGAACTGAACTCTCGCGGCTGTGTTGGAGCCACTATGGATTGAGCTTTCACAGTATCATGTAAGACCCGCTCGACATCCATTGCTTTCGGTCCCCTAGAGGGGGGGGGTTGCCCACATCTGAGGTCCTCTCCAAGGTTTCTCATAGTCAGCATTGTCACTGGCGTCCCACTGGATGTGAATTCTCCCTGCCCACTGGGTGTGAGTTTTCCTTGCCGAGGATGTTGTAGTCGTAATGATTTGTGCAGTCCTTTGAGACATTTGTGATTTGGGGCTATATAAATAAACATTGATTGATTGATAGAGGAAAAGCGCTATATAAATATAATTCACTTCACAATTCACTTCACATGAAGTTCGGAGCTCTGTAGCAACTGACTGTGCAGAAAGTCTTTGTATTATGCTGACCCCTCTCTGTCAGTTTGTGTTGTCTACCACTTTATGGCTGAGTTGCTGTTGTTCCCAAACTCTTCACTTTTCTTATAATAACATTGACTTTGGAGTATTTAGGCATGAGGAAGTTTCATGAATGGACTTGTTGCACGCTGGAAATCACTGAGAGCGGCCCAATCTTTCACACGTGTTTGTAGAAACAGTCTCCATGCTTAAGTGCTTGATTTGATACACCGGGCCAAATGATTAGGACACCTGATTTCATCATTTGGAAGGGTGGCCAAATACTTTTGGCAAAACAGTGTATGTTTTCATTTTAAATGTGGATACAAAAGAAAAAAGAACAACTCAGATGCACTTGTGTTTTTGTCCGGCGTCCTCTAGTAAATGAGGGGAGGTGATGACACGGCATCCTCACAAATGAAAACGATCCGCCTTTGTCGGCGCTCTGAACCCGCACGAAAACACGCATCGATCGGCGAGCAGCGCGAGGCGGAACGTTTAATGTTAGCGAGCTTAAGTGGTGATCTAAATCTCCATCGCGTGCTTGTTTAGCAGGCGACAGTTTACATCTCAAGCCTGTTTGTGCAATCCAACGCATGGACGCACAACTTTGCGGACGTCTCTTCCACTTTACCCGCCGGTTATAAATAAAGAAAAATGAGTAATAGAAGCCGCGCCACTTTAGCTCCCGTAATTGTCGCTGTAACTTACCTGAGCGTGTTTCACTTCCCACGCAGACATTCTAAATGCGTTGTTAATTGGCAAATTAAAAGCATGTTGTCCGACACAGTTCAATGCGATACAATACAAGAGCTGGGGTAAAAGACTCTGCCTTTGACAAAGATGATTGTGCTGATTCTTGAGACGCCGCATTCGCTGCCGGGTCACTGACTGGGTCGCCTGTCCCTCTTAGAAGAACCTTGAAGGTGGAACGAGAGAGGCTTTTCGTTTGTTGTTGGCAAAAGATAGAATCACAGCCCCTGTCAAAGGTATTTGTCTTCATTCAGCTCCTGCTTAAATGGTTTTTACTTTTTTTTCCCGTTTGCTTTTCATTTCCAGTGACGTTCTTCAAACACGCCTGCAGTCAAAAGTCAATCCGTTTGTATTTGTATTACGAACGCATGCATGCGGTAAATAAAACACATCATTCTTAACATCACTTTGTCTGACAATAATGTTCATATACATATATATATATATATATATATATATATATATATATATATATATATATATATATATATATATATATATATACACACACACATATATACATATACACATGTATACATATATATGCATGTATGTATGTATATATATATCTATACACACATATATATATATACACACATATATACATATATGTATGTATGTATATATATATACACACACATATATACATATACACATATATATGTATGTATATATATTATTTTTTTCAACAAATATAATTCAAAAATTAAAACAAATAAAAACAATTTAAATTAAAAAAAATACATTTTTTTTTTTTGTATCATTTTGTTGAATCCGTCATTTCTAATCCATTGTCTAGCACTTGTTACAATTGGTTACTCCTAGCCGCTCAAGCAAATCATATCTAAAAATGCCAGTCAATAAGTGCAATAAAAATATGTGTGTGTGTGTGTATATATATATATACAGTATATATATATATATATATATATATATATATATATATATATATATATATATATATACATACATATATACATATAGATGTATGTATATATCCATATATCTTTTTTTTTCAACAAAAATAATTCAAAAATTAAAACAAACAATTTAAATAAAAAAAAATACATTTTTTTTTTTGTATCATTTTGGTAAATCCGTCATTTCTAATCCATTTTCTAGCACTTGTTACAATTGGTTTCTCCTAGCCGCTCAGGCAAATCATATCTAAAAATGCCAGTCAATAAGTGCGATAAAAATGTGCGTGTGTGTGTGTGTGTGTGTGTGTATATATATATATATATATATATATATATATATCATATTTGGTATAGTACCGAATACGATTCATGAGTATCACGGTACTATACTAATACCTGTATACCGTACAACCCTAGTATACATGTATGTATTTGTTTTGTTTTGTTTTTTTAATTCTAATTCAGAATCGTTAAAAAAAAATCTAATTATTAGACACCCAGAGTGTATATGGTGTGTGTTAAGATTCCATTTAAAATCAAACATTACAAGGAAACAGAACGGGATCGCTTACGGGTCTGCCAACTTTCGAGACAACTTACAAAAAAGGTGAGAAACAGGCAAACACTGGGGAGGGGGGGAGAAAAACAAAATTTCATTCCATGCATTCACAATTACACATTTTCAGGTTTATTTTTATCATCTATGAAGGCAGGAACTAATTGGACAATCACTCTCAGGGCACCATAACACACCCCCCCCCCCTTTACCGCTGAGTCGACAAACGAGGCTTCTTAGATTGCTGCTAGCAGACTAGCATGGCACTTCAGGCAGCGTCATTGAAAGATAATCATAGATTATTATAGTTCATGGGGGGGCGGGTGGCCTCCAAGCGCCGCCAGGTGGTTAATTCCGGGGGTCACGGTAAAGTCATGTTGACTGAGCGGCGAGCCGGAGGATGACTTTTAAATGCACCCTTTGGCTCTGGAGGGATATCTTGCACAGGAATTATGATTATAGATTACTGTGTTTACTTGTTTGCAGGGATATTTCCCTTCGCCGTCCTGACTTATCTGCTCGCTCGCCCTTCGAATACTTTGTGCGGGCGCGTCTTTTGTCGACTTCACAATAACCGCTGAGCTCTTTACGTGACCGCCCGCTGCGTTCTGGTCCAAAAGGAAGACGGGGCGGAGTGTGAATGCAAGCGCCCCCGCGAAAAAGGATGCGTATTTACTTTGCAAATATGAGCGCCGCGAGCCGAGGAGGGGAAGGGGGATGACGTCCATGCGGAGTGACAATGTCCACGCGGGGACGCTGGACGGATGGCACAGTGGAACGCGGGACCTTGCCACAGGGGCCCCGTCCGTGGTGGAGACGTATCCCAAAAAACATATTTTTAGTCATGTTTTTTTTGGAAAGCCCTTACATGGCATCATCCTGATGAGTGTTTGGGGGACTCGTATTAGCATGGAAAAAAAAATAAAAATCCAAATGCGGCGAGATGAAAAAGATATGTGGCATTTTGCTCTTGCCAGGAGGACTAACGATGACAGTAAGGCTGTATATGTATATATACATATATATATATATATATATATATATATATATATATATATATATATATATATATATATATATATATATATATATATATATATATATATATATATATATATATTAGGGCTGGGCAACGATTAAAAATTTTGATCAAAGTTAATCGCATTATTTGTCCGATTAATCGCGATTAACTGCATTGTATACGCAAAGCCCAATAATGAATTCAAAAGTAGTGTGTAGTGCACCTTTATTGGAATATTCTCCCACATGAACAAAAGCGCCAAAACATTTGTTGTGCAAACACAATTTAAATCAGTCCTTGTTAAACAGTAGCAGTTAAATAGCATATTTTATGAAAATCAACTCAAAAAATGTAAATACAAACATTTAAGCTTATTGCCACTGCCAGGGTATTTAAGTTATCCTGTTTGTTATGGAAAATAAATATAATCTACATACAAATCTCTGAGCCACAATCATAACATCTGAACAGGCAATTTCTGAGGCAACAGAAGAAATATTTTTTTTTATCAGGGATCTTATGTTTAAAAAACCTATATTATAGGTAGTGGGCTGTTTTAGGGAATTTTTGATCAAATTATCCTTACTAGCAATATTAATAATGTTGTGTTTATTCTGCGTAGTGCACTTAAAATAATTATGACCATATCTAGGAATTGATATGATGGGAATTTTCCGATTGTTTGCTTGGTGCTTTGATAAACTGAATGCATCATATACATGGTACTATATTGTGATGTTATGAGCCAAGGAATAAAAGAACTACCCTACCCAGCATGCAACAGGAGTGACGAGCATGCGCGGTAGCCCGGTAAAGGTTGTGTCGCCATGACGGCATCTTGTATTTCGTGATATGCACGCTCTTAAAGCAAACGTTAAGAACTCAGCCAACACTCCTGGTCTGCATTATTCATAAATAGACAGACAACTCATATACTCCGCTGCTTCACAGGCCGCTGGATGTAGCCGGCAAAGTATTCCCATGCTAGCTAGCCGGTCTAGCAAGCACGCATCATTCAGTCCAAAACGGCCCGATCTATCCACATCCAGAATTGTCTGGCGGTCGTAAGTGATCCCGGAGTGACCACGCTGTAAGCCAGCCATGACATTTGCAGAATTGTCCGGTATTTTTGCCAAATGTTCCATCTTTACCAAGAGCCCCTCGACGCCGAAGCTTATCCGGGCGACACCATCTTGTTAAGAAAAGGCCTTAACAAAATAAAAGCATGTAAACTACATACGCAAATGTGCGATAAAATAATTGTCGGCGTTAATAGATTGAGTTAACTCGTAATTAACGCATTAATTTGCCCACCCCTAATATATATATATATATATATATATATATATATATATATATATATATATATATATATATATATCCATCCATCCATCCATCCATTTCTACCGCTTATTCCCTTTCGGGGTCGCGGGGGGCGCTGGCGCCTATCTCAGCTACAATCGGGCGGAAGGCAGGGTACACCCTGGACAAGTCGCCACCTCATCGCAGGGCCAACACAAATAGACAGACAACATTCACACTCACATTCACACACTAGGGCCAATTTAGTGTTGCCAATCAACCTATCCCCAGGTGCATGTCTTTGGAGGTGGGAGGAAGCCGGAGTACCCGGAGGGAACCCACGCATTCACGGGGAGAACATGCAAACTCCACACAGAAAGATCCCGAGCCTGGATTTGAACCCAGGACTGCAGGAACTTCATATTGTGAGGCAGACGCACTAACCCCTCTGCCACCGTGAAGCCATATATATATATATATATATATATATATATATATATATATATATATATATATATATATATATATACTACTGGCTTAGACCAATCTGAACACTTCCTGAGTTCAACTGAGTAAAGATAATAATTATTTAAGTTAGCTTTGTCCAGGAGAAATGTACAGGAGGGGGGGACCATTAGGGAAAGCTGCGCTTAGAGGGGACCAGCTACTGGGTCTCTGCCTCACCAGAGTCCATTTGGAGAAACTGGAGGGGATGCGGATGAAGAAACAGGACTGCGGAGTTGGTACTAAGCGCCGGGACGAACAAGCTCACAGTGTCTTGGCTGAATGAGCAGGTATCGGACACCTCGGTCTCCTTAGGACTGGACACTGACCGAGAGTTAGTGGGTGGCCGAGGGTGGAGTCGGCTCTCTCGGTTGCTTTGTTGGGTCTGCTCCTGTCTCTGGCCATGCTCCCCTAACCCCAGCAGACAATGGTGTGAAAGACTGCAGAGACCATCAAATTGTATTTGTATTTTTGTTGTTGTTTTTACTTTTGTAGCTGTATATAAAAAGTTCTGGTTGCATCAGCTCTGCTCTTTTAATGTGTTTAATGTCTGTGGCGGACTCCCAGCCGCCGTTGCCGTGACACCGGACGCAAGACGCGTCATAGCAGGTTTGACTGTTGTTTATTATTTCAATAAACCTGTCTTTGTCCGGCCATCTGATGGCGTCACTTTTCAGCGCACGGGCTCTTCCTGCTTGCCGGCGCTGCACGCCTTTCGGCGTCCGGCGTTTGCGTCCGTTGCGGGGGGTCGTCATCTCACTCTCTCGTCCTTGATCGTCGTGCTCGTTGTCTGGTTGCCGTGGTGTCCTCGCCTACTCCTCCTCGCTCGTTCCTCCTTCCCCTCCTTTGTGCTGCAACAACAGATGAGCAGATCGAGCGCAGGTGTGTGGTGAACGCACCTGACTTGGCTGGCTGGAGCGTCGCCTTGAGTGCGTCCCGCCTCCTCTCTCCGCCGCCATTGCGGGTAGGACCAGCATTTGTCCGCCCCTGCTATCTGCTCCTCGTCTCCGTCTCTCCACAATGTCCTTTGTTTTTATTTGATGTTCCCTCTTACACAAATGCTTATGTGTGCAATGGCTATGTTCTTTTTTCTCCTTATCCTCAGTCTGGACCCCCTCTCCAGGGGCCCATGCTTAGACTGAATATTTTTACAGCATTTACCTGTTTCTCACCTTTTTTTGTAATGGGCGGCGGGAGTTGGGAGACCCGTCAGCGATCCTGTTCTGTCTCCCTGTAATGTTTGTATGATCTTGAATGGGATTGTGCTGAAAATCTTAATTTCCCCTCAGGGATTGATGAAGTATTTCTGGTTCTGATTTAGGGATGGATACCGTTCACATTTGAATCGATACGATCCCAATTCCTAGTGCCTGCAACAAAAGTACGGGACTTTTGATTTTACTTGACTTTGTACCATGTCGTACCACAGGGGTAGGGAACCTATGGCTCTAGAGCCAGATGTGGCTCTTTTGATGATTGCATCTGGCTCTCGGATAAATCCGAGCTGACATCGCTTAACACGATAAAAAATGAATAATTCCACTTGTAATCACAGTGTTAAAAATAACGTTCAAAATATAAAACATTCTCATGCTTTTTTATGTTCAAGAAGTTGCAATAATGGTAAGAAGTAATTTGGTTAGTGTGGGGCTCGCCCTCCTGGGGGTTCTTCAGACCACCAAGAGCCTGTTTTAGGGTTACAATATTGTTTGTTTATTTTTCTCTCAGTTGCTTTCCAGCAATTGTCTTTTTATCTTTCGTCCTCACTCTTGCTCTGGCTCCAGCCCCAACCCTGTCTCTCCTCCTGGCTGCTGCTTATAACAGAGCGACAGGTGATTAGATAAAAAGGCCCAGGTGGGCCATTTACGCACCTGTCGCTGATTTCGAGGCCGGTCCTGGCAACATCCTGCTTTGCTGCAGGCCCGCAGGCCACGACCCCTCCATAGTTAACTTCAGAATAACAATGTTATTATAAAGAATAAGAGACCTGTTATACTCTGGGAATGTTGGTCTTACTTAAAAATGCACGCGTTTAGTTGTGTTCAGTGTTAAAAAAAAATATTATATGGCTCTTACGGAAATACATTTTAAAATATTTGGCTTCTTGGCCCTCTCAGCCAAAAAGGTTCCCGACCCCTGCTGTATCGACTAACTTCAGTCGGCACCTAAAAAAGTACTGAACTCGGTACGAGTGTTGTCCTGATACCAATATTTTGGTACCGATATCGGTACCAGAATTATTTTGATACTTATCTAAATAAAGGGGACCACAAAAAATGGCATTATTAACTTTATTTTAACAAAAAATCTTAGAGTACATTAAACATATGTTTGTCCATAAATAAAATAGTGAACATACAAGCCAACTTATCGTTTATTAGTAAGTAAACAAACAGAGGCTCCTAATTAGTCGGCTGACATATGCAGTAACATATTGTGTCATTTATACACCTATTATTTTGTACACATTATTAAGGACAAGCGGTAGAAAATGAATTATTAATCTAATTATTCATATAATGTAAATATCTGCTTACTTTCTCTTTGAACATGTTCTAACTACACTTCTGTTAAAATGTAACAATCACTTATTCTTCTCTTCTTTGATACTTTACATTAGTTTTGGATGATACCACACATTTGGGTATCAATCCGATACCAAGTAAGTTACAGGATCATACATCGGTAATATTCAGAGTCATTATGTGTCCAGGGACATGTTTCTTGAGTTTATAAACATAATATATATATATATATATTTTTTTTTAAATGAAAGATGTGATACCAAAAAATATTGTATTGACTAGATACGCTACTGTACTTGGTATCATTACAGCGGATGTTAGGTGTAGATCCACCAATGGCGTTTGTTTACATTGTGACACCAGTGAGCTATGGTGTGTAAAGAAGCATATTTTGCTATTCCTTGTTTTGCAGTGATAATGATACATGTGAGAAACTTACTTTGTCTCCATGGAGGCAAGAATTAAATAAATAAATGATAAATGGGTTGTACTTGTATAGCGCTTTTCTACCTTCAAGGTACTCAAAGCGCTTTGACACTACTTCCACATTTACATTTACATTTACCCATTCACACACACATTCACACATTCACATTCACACACTGATGGAAGGAGCTGCCATGCAAGGCGCCAACCAGCACCCATCAGGAGCAAGGGTGAAGTGTCTTGCTCAGGACACAACGGACGTGACGAGGTTGGTACTAGGTGGGAATTGAACCAGGGACGCTCGGGTTGCGCACGGCCACTCTCCCCACTGCGCCACGCCGTTCCCCAAAATTAGTGATTTAAAAGTAGCTAAAAGACTGTCGACTGGGCCTGGACTAACCATGTCTTAAAGCACCTTTTCCTGAGGGCGTTTTAGTGTTTTAACTTTAACTTTAACGTTATTTTTCAAGCCAAAATGTGTCCGTTCTCCCTTTTCTGTCTACACACTGTGTCTGCTTGTAAGTACTCTGTGACTGTGTGCTGCCGAACATGCTCCTCTGCTTGTAAACCAGCAATGACAGCACGACGACAAAGGTGCAGGGGGACCGGTACTTTTTTAGAGGCGGTATAGTACCGAATATGAGTCATTTGTATTGCGGTACTATTCTAATACCGTACAACCTTATGGTGAACTTTGTTGAGGACATTTTGTCCTATAACGCTAAATGTTTTGGAAGCAAACAGCACGTCTGAGTCTAATAATGTGTAATGACATGAAATTCTTCAGCCTGATGCTGATTTATGACCCGAATACAACGCTGAGAAGGAGTCACTGAGGAGGAGGAGGAGGAGGACCGGGACTCCTGCCGCCGGGGAAACATGGAGGACACGGGGAATGTGCCGGGTGTCATCCTGATCTTTATTTTAATGAGGCGTAATGATGTATGTCCTCTTAATTAGTTCTCCTTTTAACGTGAAAGGATGTCAATTGAGCTGCTGATTGATGGGGCGTGGACGCATCATTTCACTCACCTCCGGGCTGCAAGTGTCTTTGTTGCTTTTGGTGGCGCCACACAGCCAGAGCTGCAACCTTCAAAGTACATCATAGTTGTTGTTGTTGTTGTCGCCACATGAAGGTTAATGGGATTGTAGCAGTGGTCCGTTATTGACGATTCACTGATTGATCTTAGAGTTTGGCTTTTTTAGCGATTAAAGTCCTTTCATTTATGTGGACTTTTTCCACCCAAAATCAGGAATGTTTAGTTCCTGGAACCTTTCACTCTTGGAACTAATAGTTCCTGGAGAAGTGTGTGGTGTGTGTGTTACTGTCACAGTTCACACTTCAGGGTACTTTATAGTGAGGATTGTACATTAAATGTCTTCTTCTCTTTCTTCTTCTCCTTCATCTTCTTCTTGAACTTCACCTTCTACTTCTTTTTCTTCAACTTCACCTTCTACTTCTTTTTCTTCAACTTCACCTTCTACTTCTTCTTCTTCTCTTTCACCTTATTCTTCTTCTATTTCACCTTCTATTCTTCTTCTTCTCCTCTTTCACCTCCTCTTTTACTTTTGTCTATTTTCTTTCAGCTTCTTGTTTTTCTTTTTCTTCTTCTTCTTCTTCTCTTTCACCTTTTCCCTCTTCTTTTCTTTCACCTTTCTTCTCTTTTACTTCTTTTTTTTTCTTCTCTTTCACTTTCTTCTTTTTCACCTTCTCTTTCACCTTCTTCTTCTTTTCTTCTTCTTCTCTTTCTCCATCTTCTTCTTCTTCTCTTCCACCTTCTTCTTCTTCTTCTCTTTCCTATTCTTCTCTTTCACCTTATTCTTCTTCTTTCACCTTATTATTATTCTTTTCTTCTTCTCTTTCACCTTCTTCTTCTTTTCTTCTTCTCTTTCACCTTTTTCCTATTCTTCTCTTCTCCTGTTTCACCTTCTTATTCTTCTCTTCTTCTCTTTCACCTTCTTCTTCTTCGCTTTCACCTTCTTGTTTTTCTTCTCTTTCTTCTCCTCTTTCAACTCATTTTTCTTCTTTACTTCTTCTTCTCTTTCACTATCTTCTTTTTCTTCTCTTTCACCTTCTTGTTCTTCTTCTTTTTCACCTTCATCTCATTCATCTTCTTCTTCTTTTCTTCTCCAACTCTTTCACCATCTTCTTTTTCTTCTTCTCTTCCACCTTTTTCTTCTTCTTCTTCACCATCTTCTTCTTATTATTTCTTCTTCTCTTTCACTTTCTTGTTCTTTGCGTTCACTTTCTTCTTCGCGTTCACATTCTTCTTCTTTTTCACCTTCTCTTTCACCTTCCTTTTCTTCACTTTCCCCTTCTTCTTCTTCTTTTCTTCTTCCCTTTCATATTCGTATTCTTCTCTTTATTATTCTCTTTCACCCTCTTCTTCTTATTTTCTTTCATTTTATTCGTCTTCTCTTCTTCTTATTATTCTTCTGCCTTTTCTTCTTTTCTTATTATTCTTTTTTTCCTTTTCTTTTTGTTGTTGTTGTTTCTAGTTTGTGTCCAATCAGAATTCAGCTAGTTTATGTTGCCATGCTGTACGGAATCTGCCCGGGGCCTTCAGAATCAACAATGTCTGTCCACTGTAAGTGAACAGGCACATACAGTTGATAGATAATTACGATAGTCAATCATATCACGAGTTGTTGTCAGTAAGGACTTCTAGCTGGCCTCAGGTTGAACGTGACATTTACTGGTCCTTTGAATGGATACTCACTGGTTTGAGCCGCGGCGGTGCTATGCAGATGAACTATATATTGCTACTGTTTTAACCCACAAAGAAAGAAGCTCGGGTCCTCTAACAGAGGCCTGGGAGTTTGAGGGTTCTGCGTAGTATCTTGGCTGTTCCTAGGACTGCGGTCTTCTGGACAGAGGCTTCAGATGTTGTTCCTGTGATCTGTTGGAGCCACTCTCCCGGCTTGGGGGTTACTGCTCGACATCATCCAGTAAGGGTCCTTCGACCTTCTACAGTAGCATTCCAGCATCTCCGTATTTTTTTCCACTCATCCTTCAGTGTTTTGTTCCACTCGCCGGTTTATCATCAGTGTGCCCTGGTTCCCTAGCAACTGACGCAGACTCTGTTGACCCAGGCAACGTCTGAGCTGGTATGACTATTTGTTTCGTGTTCACTCATCCCTCAGGGAGGTATCATGAGGGGTCTTGCCTAAGGACCCTTCCTGGATGGTGTTTCATCCCAATCCGGATTGGAACCCCAGCCTCCCCTTGTCGAAGTCAGTGGGCTTAACCACTGTACTATCCAGCTGATATAAATATATATATATATATATATATATATATATTTTTTTTTTTTCCAAGAAGGATATTTAAAGAGAAACTACATCTTGTGAGACGATGTCTCGGCAATGAAATGGGGAAACGCTTGCTTTTTCCACTCAAACCTGCAACCTGAGGGTTGCAGGTTCGCTCCCCGCCTCTTGACATTCAAATCGCTGCCGTTGTGTCCTTGGGCAGGACACTTCACCCTTGCCCCCGGTGCCGCTCACACTGGTTGGTCGGAGGGGCCGTGGGCGCAAGCTGGCAGCCTCGCTTCCGTCAGTCTACCCCAGGGCAGCTGTGGCTACAAATGTAGCTTACCACCACCAGGTGTGAATGAATGATGGGTTCCCACTTCTCTGTGAGTGCTTTGAGTATCTAATGATAGAAAAGCGTGATATAAAATCTAATCCATTATTATTATTTTTATTATTAGATAAGCCAACGACGAGCAGTACCACTGGCTTATTCTGCATCAAAAGGGTCCTACAAACTGTGAGTTCGAATATTTTATTTCTTTATATTTTTTACTTTGTTTTTACGATTTTTATTTTGACAGAACCGCATAAGATATGTTTCGATGGCTGATGCGGGTTTATTGATTTTTAAATACGCCAGAAAATAGCATGTTTTGTACACTATTGAGGTGGTTCAATGCAAGTAGTGTGTAAATGTCTTCATGTATAGTTTTTCTCCAGCAATGGTCATGTGGCGACATAAATGTTGGTATTTTAAGAGGTAATCATTGAAGTTGGATATCACTGAAGGCCTAGGTGGAAAGCGCCACTGGTAAATGACAATATTAGGTCAAATTTTTCTGACTAAAATCTAAGTCGTAGAAATAGGATACAAAAAGTGTAGCAGATTTTTCATAGGAATTCAGGCTTATTCCACAATTCAAAACCCCAAAAGTCATCCCCTCAGTAATTGATAGTTAAGAAGGTCAGACGAGTCCTCAATATTCATTTCATCAGTAAATAACAATACAACAATAACACATTTCAGTGTTTATCTGACAGCGACAACATAAACACGTCAGATGTAGCGTTAGCTTGTCCACATTAGCATCCTTTTCACTGGGGTTGAGATGAATAACTACACACATTGTGTGTCACGGACTACTTTACAACATGTAACCAACTATAAAATGGAATATTTTATGTGATTTACCTCTCATCCACCCATCCTTCATTTCACGTTTCCCTGCAAACTACGAGGTCCGAGTCCCAGTCAGCAGAATATCTTAAATTCCACTGCAAATACGTTTAAAAGTCTCAATTTTTCCTAGCTTCTCGTATCAAAACGTGTGTGAAAATGAATATACAGCAGGAAACTGCATGTAATTTACAAACGGCTGAGTAAAAACACTGCAAGGTGGTTCCATTAATCAATGTTCTTTAGCACACAGATGGCCCCTGCAAATTGAAAGTTCCTTTTGTTGTCCTTAATCGTTGTTGTCATGGAAATACAAATTTAGAATACGAAGTTTTAAAAATGCCCCAACTTTATTCAACCAATTAGCGTTCGACAACACCGCCCGCCGTTAAAAGGTTCCTTCCTGCGGGGGGTAACCTCACTACTAGGAACTAAACAAGGGGTAGGGAACCTATGGCTCTAGAGCCAGATGTGGCTCTTTTGATGACTGCATCTGGCTCTCAGATAAATCTTAGCTGACATTGCATAACACGGTAAGTACTGAATAATTCCGCTGGTAATTACAGCGTCAAAAATAACGTTCAAAATATAAAATATTCTCATGCATTTTAATCCATCCATCCGGTTTCTACCACACCTGTTCAAGAAGTCTTATTTGATGGTTAGTTTCAGAATAACAATTTTATTAAAAAGAATAAGAGACTTACTATGCTCCAAAAATGTTGGTCTTACTTAAAAATGCACGCACTTAGTTGTATTCAGTCTTAAAAAAAACATATTATAAGGCTCTAACGGAAATACTTTTCAAAATATTTGGCTTGTATGGCTCTCTCAGCCAAAAAGGTTCCCAAACCCTGAACTAAACCTTAGTTCCTTTACCCGAGTAAATGGGGAAAGTTCCTGTAAAAGTTTTTGCGGCGGATAAAGGCCTATTAATGGGGTTGTTCCGGCGTAAACAGGCATGCTTTGGAAATGGATATATAGTATGTTCCCATGTTTTTTTTAACTTTTTTTCTAACTTTTTGCAACTTAATGCCAAAAAAAGGGAAATGCTGATTATCGGTCCTGCTAGACACCGAACTCTATTTAATAATACAACTCTAACATTTGACAACCAAACAATTAAACAAGGCGACACGGTAAAGAATCTGGGTATTATCTTCGACCCAACTCTCTCCTTTGAGGCACACACTAAAAGCGTTACTAAAACGGCCTTCTTTCATCTCCGTAATATCGCTAAAATTCGCTCCATTCTGTCCACTAAAGACGCTGAGATCATTATCCATGCGTTTGTTACGTCTCGCCTCGACTACTGTAACGTATTATTTTCGGGTCTCCCCATGTCTAGCATTAAAAGATTACAGTTGGTACAAAATGCGGCTGCTAGACTTTTGACAAGAACAAGAAAGTTTGATCACATTACGCCTGTACTGGCTCACCTGCACTGGCTTCCTGTGCACTTAAGATGTGACTTTAAGGTTTTACTACTTACGTATAAAATACTACACGGTCTAGCTCCATCCTATCTTGCCGATTGTATTGTACCATATGTCCCGGCAAGAAATCTGCCTTCAAAGGACTCCGGCTTGTTAGTGATTCCCAAAGCCCAAAAAAAGTCTGCGGGCTATAGAGCGTTTTCCGTTCGGGCTCCAGTACTCTGGAATGCCCTCCCGGTAACAGTTCGCGATGCCACCTCAGTAGAAGCATTTAAGTCTCACCTTAAAACTCATTTGTATACTCTAGCCTTTAAATAGACTCCTTTTTAAAAACCAGTTGATCTGCCGTTTCTTTTCTTTTTCTTATATGTCCCACTCTCCCCTGTGGAGGGGGTCCGGTCCGATCCGGTGGCCATGTACTGCTTGCCTGTGTATCGGCTGGGGACATCTCTGCGCTGCTGATCCGCCTCCGCTTGGGATGGTTTCCTGCTGGCTCCGCTGTGAACGGGACTCTCGCTGCTGTGTTGGATCCGCTTTGGACTGGACTCTCGCGACTGTGTTGGATCCATTGTGGATTGAACTTTCACAGTATCATGTTAGACCCGCTCGACATCCATTGCTTTCCTCCTCTCTAAGGTTCTCATAGTCATCATTGTCACCGAGGTCCCACTGGGTGTGAGTTTTCCTTGCCCTTATGTGGGCCTACCGAGGATGTCGTGGTGGTTTGTGCAGCCCTTTGAGACACTAGTGATTTAGGGCTATATAAGTAAACATTGATTGATTGATTGATTGATTTTTTTAATGTGACCACCCTGAGGTGGGTGAATTTTCCGCTAAGTGTGGGTTTTTATTTTGTTCCACTGAAGGCTGCACAGTGAAAATTCAAGGGGACATGTTATTATTTTAAAAACAATACAATGTATAGATTTTTTTTATGTCCAACCTTAAGGGCTCTCCTCAGGTTCTCAGTCATAAAAATAAGTCATATATCAATTATTTGCAATTTTTTTATTCAACTCTTCAAACTGTAGTTTAGCTTCAGGTCTGTCGATGTGAGGTTAATATTCTTTTCTACGATTTGTGCCCTTTTTGTCAAAAAACAAAAAAGGCCTGTTTTAATTGCTAAAACACAAAAAATGCAAAATTTTCGGCTAAGTATGTTTTTTTTTTTTTTTTTTACAGCTGAAAGCTGCACACTGAAAATTCTAAGCATGCGCTGGCTAATTTTATATAGTTTTTTAAAAAACAATATAATTGGTATATAAATATTTTCTTGAACCTTGAGGGCTCCCCTCAGGTTCTCAGTCATAAGGATGTTAAAAATAAGTCATACATTCATTCTTTGCAATTTTTTTTTTTTTTTTATTATACTCTTGAAACTCTAGGTCAGGGGTGTCAAACTCAAATACAGAGTGGGCCAAAATGTAAAACTGAACAAAGCCGCGGGCCAAGGTTGAACAAATTAACCTTTTAATAGGGACCCAAACAAGTTTTGCATTGAATATTGAACAAGCAAAGCTTATATAACTTTATATTGACGTGCAAAATCATCGAGTTTCAAATAATAATGAAAAAATATCAATGGCATATCAAATACAATTTTAATAAACATTGAATGCCTCTTTTCTATTTTGCAGCTTTCTGAGTTAAATATGAACATAAACTTTTTTCCACAGGCTAATAATACATTTGAAAATAAATTAACAATAATAAATGAATCAAACATTCAAGCCTTGAATTAGCAAGAAAAAGTCCATGAATAAAATGTTAATTCTTGCTCAGTTTGCTACACTGATTTGCTTTAACACTGAATATGGAACCAACAATACTTATATAACTTAATAGTGCAAAATCAACTTTCAAAAAACAAATGATAGAACATCAATGGCATATTAAATACAATTTAAATAAAAATGTAATGCCTCTTTTTCCTTTTTGCAGCCTTCTAAAGTAAATATCAACATTAACTTTTTCCACAGGCTAATAAATTTAAAAAATAAATAATGAGGTGGGCGGGGTTGGTGGTAGCAGGGGTGTATATTGTAGCGTCTTGGAAGAGTTAGTGCTGCAAAGGGTTCTGGGTATTTGTCCTGTTGTGTTTATGTTGTGTTACGGTGCAAATGTTCTCCCGAAATGTGTTTGTCATTCTTGTTTGGTGTGGGTTCACACTGTGACATGCATTTGTAACAGTATTAAAGTTGTTAATACCGCCACCTTCAGTGTGACCCGTATGGCTTTTGACTAAGTATGCCTTGCATTCACTTACGTGTGCTTACGAACCGCTTACATTATGTGACTGAGTCGGCACGCTGTTTGTATGGAGGAAAAGTGGACGTGACGCCCCCAAAATTGTTGTCCAAGTGGAAAGCGGGAGGGATTCCGGAGAATGGTTGCCCCGGGAGATTTTCGGGAGGGGCACTGAACTTCGGGAGTCTCCCGGGAAAATCGGGAGGGTTGGCATGTACGAGTATTAGCGGTGAATGCGGTGTTATGAGTTTGACACCCATGCTCTAGGTTATCTTCAGGTCTGTCAACGTGAAGTTAATATATTTTTTTTCTACCATTTGTGCCCTTTTTGTAAAAAAAAAAAAACACAACAAATAACTGTTTTTAATGGCAAAAACACAAAAAATGCAACATTTTCCGCTAAGTATGTTTTTTTTTTTTTCTACCACAGGTCGCACGCTGAAAATTCAAAGCATGCGGCGGCCATTTTGATATAGATATTTATTAAAACAATACAATGTATAATTTTTTTTTTTTAACCTTGAGGTCTCCCCTCAGGTTCTCAGTCATAAAGATGTAAAACATAAGTAATTCATTGATTATTTTCATTTTTTTTTATTGTTAAAAATAAGTCATACATTTATTCTTTGCCATTTTTTTATTCAACTCTGTTAACTTCAGGTCTGTCAATGTAAAGTTGTTAATATATTTTTTCTACGATGTGTGCCCTTTTTTGTCCAAAAAAAAGCCTGTTTTCAATGGCAAAAACACAAAAAAAATGCAAAATGTTTGACTATGTGTGGGTTTTATTTTTTTTCCACTGAAGGCCGCACACAAAGCATGCCTGGGCCATTTGGATATTTATTTAAAAAGCAATACAATGTATAGATTTTTTTTATAAACCTTAAGGACTCCCTTTAGGTTCTCAGTCAGAAAGTTTTTTGTTTTGTACAATTTGTGCCCTTTTTGTTAAAAAAAAAAGGCCTGTTTCAATGGCAAAAACATAAAATGCAATTTTTCCCTCAAAACATTTCAAATTGAAATATTGGATGCGAAGTAATTCAAAACATAAGTAGGTCTATTTTTATTAACATTGATTTTAATTCATTATTAATATTTATTATTATGGATCCAAAATGGTCCTAGTCATAAAAGTATTACAATTAAATCATACATGTTTTGTTTCATACTTTCCCCGCTTAAATCAACTCCAGATCTAATTGTCGCTTTTAAGTTTGTTTTTATATATTTTTTTGTCTTGCATTGTTTTATCCACTTTTTGTCAAAGAAAATGTAGTTTTTGTGACATATCACCTGCTCGCTCTAGCAGAGAGAGCCACATACAGTACATGGCGCTAAAGTAAAGAGGAGGCTTGATGAGGCTGAGCCAATCAGCTGCCAGGAAAGAGAACAGTGCTTTCTATCAGCCAATAGCGTGCCACGTAGAAAAGAGCTTTGTTGTTGCATGCGGCAGACTAATAAAATCAAATAAATATTATAATTGTGAATGTACTGATATGAAAATGTATTATTATCATTGTTATTACACTATTGTAAAATGTGCTCCAGAAGCACTTATATGCACACTGAAATTGTTTGGCCACGTTTTTTTAAAAAAGGCACTATTTAGCATGTTTTGTTTGTTTTATATTTGTAGGTTCAATGTAAGGTTAGATTGGGGTATGTTGTTTCGTATTGGGGAAGGTCGTTAATGTCTCCTGTTTTCATTAGTCAATAATGTTGTTTTTCGACAAATTTAATTTAAAACTGTCATACTAACTGTTGGAATTGGTAGCATGGTTATCAATAATAGTGTTTATTGTTATATCCCTGTGATATATGTATATAATATTAAAAATACTTATTTATATTGTTTTCTATTTGTGATGCACTGAGATGAGATTTAGTAAACCTGAAGGGAGCGACTCCAAATTTAACAAATTAATTTTAGACGTAAAATGACTTTTTGGCGATGATTTTTGGACTGAAGGATCAAAATTAAGGGAATGTATGTATTTTAGCTTCTTTTTTCCCCCACTTACTTGCATTCATACACTTGATGCTTGCAAAAAAAAAAAAAAAAAAAAACACAACTAATGCTACACTTAAGCAGGGATGCATCACTCTTTAGAACGAACCGAGTATAAAAAATAGGCTACACTAATTGTACTTCTGAATGTACTATTATGGGATATGTGTTATTGTTGTGGGGCCAACAGATATAAAATGTTGCAGAGCGTGCGGAATGGCCTCAGATTTGGCTCTGAAACATTCTGCTGACGCTTAAAAGTTTGTGTCCTTTAGGTACTTCCTACATGGGACTTTGTTTAATTTAAGTGCTGCGCTGGCTTCAGTAAAGGTTTTTTATTTGAATGTGTGCTACAAATTTGCTGCTTATTCACCAAATCCGTGTCATATACTTTGACTTCAAAGAAGGCCTTTAAACTTTATTTTGAGCATCCTTACTAGTTTGTCAGCATGCAGCAAGTCTACTACTTCTGTCATTGTTAGTTTCATATATATATATATATATATATATATATATATATATCTATATATATATATATATGTGTGTGTATATGTGTATATATATACGTATGTATGTATGTTTGTATGAAGCCCAAAAACAGTGAAGTTGGCACGTTGTGTAAATGGTAAATAAAAACAGAATTCAACGATTTGCAAATCCTTTTCAACCTATATTCAATTGAATAGACTGCAAAGACAAGATACTTAATGTTCGAACTGGAAAAAAATATGTTTTGCAAATATTACATCATTTGGAATTTGATGCCTGCAACATGTTTCGAAAAAGCTGGCACCAGTGGCAAAAAAGACTGAGAAAGTTGAGGAACGCTCATCAAATACTTCTTTGGAATATCCCACAGGTGAGCGGGCTAATTGGGAACAGGTGGGTGCCATGATTGGGTATAAAAGCAGCTTCCATGAAATGCTCACTCATTCAAAAACACGGATGGGGCGAGGGTCACCACTTTTTCAACAAATGCCTGAG